>NW_027286069.1:10857500-11395000 GCF_022747635.1 Hetaerina americana | reverse complement strand
AAAGGAGAGAAAAATGCTCAATAATCTTGATATCATTATCTATGTATCATGATACTAAAATACGTAGTTTGAGGAAAAAATAGGTTTTAAATAAGAGACATGAATAATTAATAGTTTGCTCAATAATTGTATGACAAATGAATAAAATATATTAAAGACATAAAAGCGATAATGAAGGCGTACCATAACAACGTGTAACAAAATACTGTACAAGAAGTTAATGAGCAGTATCTATTAATGACGAAAATCCTATGGTTAGTAGTATGGAAAAGATTATGTGCTAGCAAAATTAATAAAATAGTTACCCATTTAATTTAACTAATCGTTGATAAGCAAAGCACAAATGTTTCGATAATGCCGCCGTACACTCAATCGTTGTACGCATCAGGTGAACGAAGCAATACCCGCATTTTCAAATTCCAGGGAACAAAGTGTGTGCATTCATTCGAGCGACTCACAGCTGAAACTTGACCCTGGGAGGTCCTTGACGTTGACCCCTTGATTCCCCAAACCGCCGCGTGGCCCTTCTCTCTCTCTCTCTCACACACACACACACAATCCTTGACGTCGGAGCGATTGGCAGTGCTATCAACCACCAGCTGCTGCTAGAAGCGCGATGCTAGTGCCAAAAAATGGCAAGGACTCCTGCTATTGGTGCCCAAATCAAGGTAGGAGTCCCAAGGATTCCGGGCTCGGGTATTCGGTAAAATGATGCCAGTTAATATTTCGTCCACACATCTTTTTTACCAGCGGACTTCAGCCAACATCCTCCAATATCGGTTGTCGCGTTTAAGATCTGGGTTTCCACTTACTAAGTGCTGACACTAAAATATTTTGAAAAAATATTTTTATGGCACGGGAAAACCCTTTAGCAACAGAACGACCGGCTACGCTGCCTATGTGGTCTCCATTAAGTGAATTCCAATAGCCGATAAAATATATCAGAAGACAAGAAGCTCCAATAGCATTAAATTATATTTCCTCAATCCGTAAAGGGTTTTTTTACGCCACTGTAAAATGATAAAAGGCGGGGAATAATGAGATTGGTGATTTACGGGGTAAGTTCATCCCTCGCCAGTGATCAGACACACACTCAAAATACTAAGACGTTCGCATTTACGCAGGGGGTGGGTATTTCCCGAATAGGTTTACAAGGAAATTAATCCTATTGCCAGGGAGCGTATTCGGGAACTTACAAATACACACACACAGTCACACTGGTTAGCCCAAAGTGGTTTACGGGGAAGTTTTCCTCTCGCCAAGGATTAACTCTCTCCGTAAATCACCACACCAGTCTCATTATTCCCCTACTTTTCTCTTTCGACAGTGGTGTAAAAAACCCATTACAGCTTGAGGGAATATTATTTAATAGTGTCAGTCTAAAGAGACGCTGTAAGAAACTCAATTTATCCTTCCCAAGAAGCACCGATATCAATCACGTCAACAGGATGACCATCGCAGGGGAGAGAGAAGTTTTTGGTAGGCATCACACGAAAAGAAAGACCAGTGTGTGCTAAACAAACTGAGTGTACCAGATACTATTATAATTGCCCCAGCCAATGGAACCGACCAAGTACCCCACCTCGTCTTCTCACGCGTCCCTAGCCACTCCCGATATAAAGCTCGCTTTTCCATTCATTTCGCCTGGCATTCACCTCCACCCACGCAACCCCCTCGATTCAGGGGTTGTAACCCCATAATACCCATTACGAATCCCCTTTACGATATCACGCGACAACCACGATGAGATTTTATTAGAGGGCGCTGTAGCAGAACACTCCCCGAGGGCACGAAGAATTCTCGAGAGGTGCGGATTGCTTTTTATTCATCGGCGACCACGCAGGCTCTCTCTGGGGGGGGGGGGCGGTCATTCGCCGCAGCTGATGGTCCCCGCGGAGCGGCGGGAGGCAGAGGGGGTGGAGAGGCGTATGGGGAAAGCCATGAGAGACGACGGGGAGCGTCGACGACTCGCGAGACTTACCCTAGCTGAGAGTGGGCGATTATGAGCATTCGGCACGCAAGAAATGCCCACCGCACCCTTCCCACGCACGCTGGTGGGTGGGAGGGGAGTGGGCAGTGGTTGCGGGGGAGGAGGGAAGTGGGAGCGGGAGGGTCCCCCAAGGGAGAGGGTGAGGAGAGAGTGCATTTCAATGAAACCACCAACTTCCAGGGTTTTCCAGGGGTTTTGTTTCATTATCACCGAACAATTTGATGATGAGGGGCTTCGTAGAAATAAAAAAATAACTTTAAAATTGTACCTCATTTTTTTTATTTTTCAGTCTTCGTTTTTCTCGAACTGTAACCAACAAAACTAAAGAAATTGTGATTTTTTATATCTCTGATGACTATTCGTTATGGTTCAGAGAAAGAGGAAACAAATCCATCGATAAAATAATATACTATGAGTACGGTTTCCACCTAAACTGTCTACTGCTGGAGAAAGGAAGAGAGTTAAGCTTCGCAGCGGAGTCACAGTGGCAAGGTGCGTTTGAAGGTACGACGCATGCCATTCCTCGGACTCCGTTGACCCCGTGCAATAAATTCGTTTTTCAAAACTGACACGCTTGCAACTTCCTATTACCACACCGTTCGCAGTCACGGTCACTAAGTCTTCTTGGTCAAGTATTGCGTTTGGGATATTTTTTTCCAGAACCGATTATCAAGAACCATCGTATTGCACCATATCCATCCGAAAGAAATAGCGCTGTGACTGCAGACGTCTGCGACAAGAGTGATGAGGTTTACTTAATTAGTCAAGACTGGAGTGAAAGCACATTTGGCAATCAAACGGGTTACCTTGGATAGTTAATTATCAAGTTGAAACATACACGTTCACTGATAAGGCGCTTATCAAGAACGCCAATGCTATAAGTACTCCCACTTGTCGACAAAATTGCCTTTCACTGTGAAGGATGACACACAATTTAGTCGATTATTCTGCTCATTTCCATGGAGATAATTTTTCGGGCCTCAAAGTTGCCACGTGTGTGAAAAAAAGACACACAGTGGACGGATTGATTATATGAAGCTACCAAAGGTCGCTAGAATCCAGAAAAGATATAAAAATATAAAAATGGACACTCCATGCGAAAAGGGGGAGAAAACGACAAAAATGTTTGAAATGTGCGCATAACCTTTCATATTTAGGATAAAATTCCAAGAATGATAAAAAGCGAAGGGACCACATAATTATAGTAACCGCCATAAGAATCGGATTGATGTTTGGAAAATGAATGCATGTTTCCATATTTTTGCTAGTACGTTCATAGTTTCTTTTCCTTTCACTGCTCCACAAGTAGTATCTCAAATTATTATATCGTATTCGTTATTTGATCCTGCTATTCCTTCACTCTCATCTCCTTTTCAGAAGTTCCTTTCTCTTTACTTTTCTTTTTCTTTTCTAGTTGTGTCGAAGATGAGTCTCTCCGTAATAGGCAAATTGTGAAGATGATTACTAAAGTGTGCTTAATAGGTGTGCTCAAGAAATATCCGCCACGGTACTAAGGGATTGATGACACCGAACCTTATTTGAAAACGCTTTTTTACAAGACGACGGAAGAAGGTTCAGTACCTCACCACTGGAAGTTGGCTCACATAACTCCGTCTACTAAGGGCGGCGATATGGAGAATCGCAGTAATCACAGACACTTTTTGTTATAATCGATAACCTGAAAAATCTTAAAGAATAACATTGTTAGCGATTTGACGGCATTAACGACAGCGGGAATATACTTGTTCGTCATCAACAAGGGTTTAGGAAAAGCAAATCGTGTGAAATACCACGAGCCTCTTAGATTTATAAAATCTTGACATTGGGGGAAGGGAATACCCCAGTGAATGCTGTACTTTTAGACTTCAAGAAAGCTTTCGAAAGAACATGTCGAATAAATAAACCATACCTCACGAGAAACTGATATGCAGACTGCGATTTTAACGCAGCAACGAAAAAGTGACAAACAGCATTCGGCATTTGTTATTTAACCGAAAACAGGAGGTATTTGTCAATGGGTTCAGTTCATTGGAGGCAAACTTAACATCAGGAGTTCCTCATGAAAATGTTAGAAGACCCTAATCTTCTTGTTATTCATGAACGACCTAATTTCCCACGTTAACAGCATTCTTTGAATAATCGCCGAGGACACAGTGATTTACAAAGAATTAATCAGGCCGCAGATTGCGGACAACTCTCTAGCGATTTGAACCAGATATCGGAGTTGCGTGAAGAATATGGGGTATTATGCCAAGCATCATAAAATGAACAGGACTAAACTTTTGAAATATAATAAAGAAAAAATGGCGTAAATTATAAAATAAATGGAATCGAAAAAAGCAGCTCGGAACAAGTCAAATACTAATGTGTTACACTGATATTAAACCTTTCAAGGGGATTACACATCAGAAAAATATGCAGGCCAGCCTTTAAGAAGCTAGGCTTCACTGGACGGGTTGTTGGAAAATGTAATCAAAAGCTAAGGGAGAGATATGAGATAGAGGCCCGCGGCATTTGGAATTCATAGATGGAAGCGTCCATTCAGGGATTGAAAAAGGTTCAGAGGAAACCCGCCAGATTTGTAGAAAAATCTTACGAGGAGAGAGTAACCGTGACGGGTAATGTTTGAAGAATAAGGTTGGGAATTTTAGAAAGGTAGAAGACATCCCGAGATTTCTCGAGACAACGAGGAAATTATAATGGCCTCAAATTATACTGGTGCATTTGACCACAGATATCAAATCAGAGGGAGAGAGAGAGACGACGTCACCACCATTATTAGTCATAACATAATCGTACCGAATGACCAGAATCTATTGGCGAAATGATTCGGTCACATTAATTAGGGCATAGAGTACGTGGGCATGAGCGTGTACATTTATATTAATTGGTATTAGTTTACATGATTGTACAATCAAGTTGAGGGTACCGGTTTTAGCTTATCCCATCCCATGTATAAGTGTTTGAGTATATAATCAAATCCCTGAATGAAATAATATTTTTACATGTATAACTGGTGCCCTAACAACCTGCGCCACACCCCCCTAAGGCTGTTTGCATGGTATTATGTAGGTGAACACGCACAAAAACATCCAATGTTATTTGATTATAGATAAGTTGTGCGGTCAAACATCCTTCCTTAGTTATCAACTATGCCTTAGTAAAGGCTCGCTTCGAAGGAACGACTCTTGAGTATGGGCCTTACAATGATACTTCACGTTAAATTTTGCGCTTACTTAGCTAGCGAGCGGAGTATAAAGGAGTGCGAGTCGTGTATACAACACAATTTGTCTAAAAGCAACGGGTTCCATGGCCGACGTCCTACTTCAACATAAATCCATACTTATGAGGGTAAAAAGAAACTTAACATTTCCACCAAAAAGATTTTAATATTTCACGACAATGGTTTCGATGCTGCGCATCATCATCAGGTGATGACGATGCGCAGCATCGAAACCATTGTCGTGAAATATTAAAATCTTTTTACCCTCATGATGAAGGAATTCCACAAAGTTAAACCTTAAAACTTTTATACATATACATGTGTGTGTGTGTGTGTGTGTGTGTATATATATATATATATATATATATATATATATATATATATATATATATATATATATATATATATATATAAATATATATATATAAATATATATATATATATATATATGCATCCTTTCATTTATTTAGGTTATCTACGCAAGTTAGGTCGCTTTCATGACTTACTCAAGAGTACGTGTATGTTTCTATTTCCGTAATTTTTGACGAGTAATTTCCAGCCTTTTAAGTTATAATTGTTAATCATTTACATAAATTAACATCACACTATAAGATGCTCCGCAACGTCTTAACTACCGAAAGGTAAACCTGTCTTCGCCTTCCTCTCGTCACCTCATCGACCTAGGTGGTGAATATTTCTAGCTTGGAACGGAATAACCCTAACACCCCGCGAGACGTCTGCAACCACCCCTTACCACCACTACCACCGCCGCCAGCCCCAAAACGCCCCTATACCCTCGGCCCACGCACCCAACAACACACGATCTGGTTACGTCAGGATGAATGTACATCCATGAATACAACAAGACAAACGCGATGATTTTTACGTCTTGCTGGCCTAAACAAACGACAAAGTTGTTGATTTCATTGGAATTGTGGAAAAGTTCCGAAGGGTGAGGGTTAAAATCATCAGCCCGTTATTCAGAACTCGGTTCAATTGTCTGGTGCATCAGACAAACACTGTTCAAACACATTCACCATTATGCGGAGTCGGCCGCAGCAATTCCTTCGCTCCTGAAGCCGCTCCCCTCAGCGCTAGGGAAACGCTGAGCCATAAAATGCCCCAAGAAATGCATATGCCAGCGGAAGTGAACTAGGCTCCCATATGCCCCGAAATACAAAGGAGTCTGAGGGGGCTGGAGTCAGCGGTGGGGGCGGGGGAGTTGGCGACGCGTCCCACGCAACTGTACCGCGGACGCAGGAATATGAGTCCGCATCCATGGACTCGAGATGTGGCGGGAGGAGGAGCAGCGACATAAGGAGCTGAATTCGCGCGGTTAAATACCCCATACTAGGCAAAACACTGCATATCCATTCCAAGCAAAATGGCGGGAGTAGCAAAATCTGTTTGGGGCCGTTTGATCTTGGGCGAAGGCTTGATCCGAGTAAGAAAGCGCATTGTTCACCCAAAAAATTTTTTATGGTGGAGTTTACGATTAACAAAATGCATTCATTAAACAGACGGATTTTTATGACTTAAATATTGGCATGTTCAAAAAACCTCAATCAATCAATCATGCGTGGTAATATTCTTTTTACTACACGTTAATACAATACGCTTCCACTGGAGGAGAAAATATAACCATGGCCTTGTTATCAACAGAAGAATTAAATTGAGTTTTTGACGTCCCTCACCAATTGGAAAGATGTCAAAACCAGGATTGAAATTGATTGGAACAAAAGGAGGAAATTTTAGAGGGCTAAATTCAGCGGAAAATTTATCAAATTAATCGAGATGGATTTATCAATAAACTAGAAGTGGGGTAGAGTTGCGAAATAAATTAGAGCGTGATAAAGCATTTTCCTTCCGCAACCTAATTCTGAAATATGCCATGTGCCATTATATAACAAAACTAATACTTTCTCAGGTTTTCATCTTCTTTTTTTAAAACACAGACGAGTTTTTTCTCTCCCAGGTTTTAATCCTCTTTTTTTTAAACACAGATGAGTTTAAAGTATGAAATATAAACAAACCAAATGGTAAATATAGCAAACGTAAGTGACATTTACATAATCTGAAATGACAAGACCAGGCCTCGAGCATGCCATTTTAGAACCTTCGTGACAATCTGTATTCAAGAACATTCATGCAAAAAGTGCAGGTATTTAGCAGATAATTAACGGCAATTCTTCAATGGGATGTTGGAATGGGTTCCTCGGATCGTTCAAATATTGTCGTGAAATTTCGAGGAATGTTAAATGGCAAATTAGTAGGCGATATAATTACATACTTGAAGGCTTTCATCGCGTTGCGACCGTTGAGCACATAGAAGGTAGCTCATTCCTAGAAAATAAATCGGATCAAATATTTACGAACCAGTAACGAAATAACGTTGTCATAGCCTGATTAGGAAAAATGAATCAACTCATCAAAGAGCCAAACTTTTACTGGAGAAATCCGACTAAGGTGCGATGCGTGATGAAATAAATAACTTTCAGCTTAAAACAGGAACATCTGTTCAATGATATTAATAAGACTACAACAGAATCTAGTTTAGCTATTGTTTGCGTTTGATAAGGATTAGGACATCACCATACAGCAATAAGATAGATCTCAAATTCAATTTAGATTTAGAAACTCTGGTATAAACATGCAACTGCCTTTTGGTTTCAAATATGTCGATTGGCGTTGTTTTCTTTGCGTAGATATTATTAATAATTAATATGACGTCACATTATGCCATACCAGTCTCGCCAGCAAATTAACGGCCCAACGAAATCTCATCGACCAGTATTCTGCAGAAAATCCGCGAATGCCCGGAAAATACGTATATCAGTAAAAACGGCACTTTCTTCGTGCAAAGCGTCGATTTAACCCCCGCGGGGATCAAGGAGCCTTAAATATTTGATGGAGAAAAGAAACGCGCGGTGCGAATCACGCGAGGCGTCCCTCTTCCCAGAAATGATGATTGGGGGGGCGTGCGAAAACGCCGGGGCGATTAAGAATCCCGGAAGGAGGGTTGGACTGGGGGTGGGAGTGGTGCGCCGGCGTCACGCGAGAAACCACGCTCACGGCACTAGGCTTCTGACCGTAGAGCACGCGGCGGAAAAAGATTAATCGGAGAAGACAAGGGGAGTAAAATTCTGAAACACTCCAAAAACGTAAGGGGAGATCAAGGTCGAGAGATATGGGGGTGCTCGTTACCCGTTTGATAAAACGTATTCAGAAACACCACGAGGTCTTCGAGACTCAAACAAATCATCCCCGTGACCTTCCACACGCAATGCCAACGAACCAATGATTTTCTAACAACAGCTACCAACAAAGAGAGAGGGGAAAGTCAAGATGACACCCAAGCGACGGGGGGGGGGGGACTCTAGTACATAAAACGAATGCGTCCCAAAGGAGGAATATGCCACTGTTTCGAATCAGGGCGCGAGGAAGACTATATACGTGGGGTGCCCTTGATCTGAGGCCCACAACTCATCCGAACACTTTTCTCAGCCAAGGAAACCCACTTCTAAGGAATCTGTAAACAATTTTTTTCTGATCAAGGCACCAACCACAAAGACGAATCGATAAAAGCGTGAAATCCCTTGAGATTAAGTTTGGCTCTCCTTGAACGTCCCAAAGTCAGTCAAATTTCTCTAAAATACAATAATGCCTAACCATTTCAAGGAAATTGGATAACTCAACTGTTCGTTACACTTAACTTTCTACCACTTCTGCTCCACATACGTAAATTTACGATGCATTAAAATTATTCTTAATAGAGTGGGAAACACATTAGTAACTATTAGGAAATTTTACAATAGTTTAAAACGTCAATATGAGGTAAATTAGATCATTAGTCCACGATAAATTTATTTTAATAACGTAATTTTCATAAAGGAGCAAAAGTATAGAATTTATTACCATTGAATATAATGCAAATGCAACCAACATACAAGAGCAAGTCCTTTCCATGGAGAACATTTATCGGAATTGGGCCCATGGAAATGGAATTCTTACTCGGGTAAATATTTATATTGTACTTAATACTGTATACACGTTCATTTGCGGAGGAAGGTCCTATCACACTTTTTTCTCCTATAAATTTTTACCTTTAACATCGACAAAAGATTCCTCGCAATGCTCATTTTCCACAATCATGATTCAAACTCTTGCAGCATTATGTCTCTTACACGTATCGCACTATGAATATAAAAAAATGGTGATAATAAGGAGGGCTGAAGTGTCAACTACAACAAAAAAATATTTCATGCCGATTTCAGCCATAGCCCACTCTTGCTTCTCTACTGTAAACCGCTCCCAATCGTCAGTCAGAAAAAATATATTCTTTCAGTGAAGAGGAGTTGGATTTTTTTAGTACACAAATATTCCTCATATAACATTCCGTTTATGGTCGGAATACCGCTAAAACTTTCGGAATGAGATCTAAATTGACTGCGGAGTGGATCGGTGGATTGAGTGGGCCGTCGGATGGTCGAGGGTACGTAATAGGGTTCAGGAGGCGAGTCGAGGCGCGGGTCGGGCCGCTCTTGGCCCTAGCGTCCACGAAAGGCGCGGAAGAAAGGTTGCATTCACGGTAGCGGCCGTGATGGGGTAGAGGAGGCGAGATCAATGGGATATGGGAAGTGGGACAAACTGCAAAGGAGAGTGACCCCCCCCCCCCCACTAGCCTCCTCCTTCATTCCCTCACGCGAACATTTCGGAGAATCGATTACCGCTGCTCTAAGCTTGTTTCTCTTGGAACAAGCCTGCCACCCACATAGTTATCAAGGTCGTCGCCAATTTGGAGGAATTTCCCCCGAAAGGGAATCAAGCATCATGCATTGTACATTACGTGTTCTCTCTGGTCGTTCTTGACATCGTGTAAAAGTGGACAAGTTTCATTTTTATTCCCTCCTTTTTAGTAAACTCAAGAACTTTTTTAGGGGATGAAATTTACAATTGTTTGGAGCCAAGTTTTCCGCTAGCATGTACATGGATTTGCATGTACATTCGCAATGCTTTTCGGGGATTTTTAGTCAATTTTCCCTCTTTCCTAACCCTTCGAACACGCTTCCTCTCCCTTACCTATCCTACCTGGTGCTTGCGCACCCTGCCATATACCTTTTTGGTGGATCGCGGAGTATTTATGTAAATGCATACCGCGAGATGGGTCCATGAGGTATAAACTATCATGGGTTCAAAAAATTGTCATGATAATCTTTTAAAATTTCTTTGCTTCATTGCTACTCGCAACTTCTGCTCCAAAGTTACAAGTTATTAGAGGCAAATTTCCATCGCCGGAACAAAGTATTCAAACAGTCAATCGTGAGGAATCAATTTCGTTCTTTCGGTAACAAATATTTTCATCATCTTCTAAAACACACGGAATTAATGGCGCCTCATCCTCCCTCACACCATCCAAACTTCCAAAAGGTTGGGGGGTGTGAGGCCGCACGAATAGAAATCATCGTGCGTGCGATATTGAACGAGTGAAATTCACCCAAGTTATGACTTTGCGTCCGCACGAATGACATTTCACCTGTCAGGACATTTACTCTAATCGCTCGTCGTAAACGGTGGTGGCCGCCAATCACCACTGCGGAATCCCCCCAAATATCGCAACACGAGTGGCCGCCGCCTTTCTATCCGCCACGCGGCGCTTCCCATCGCGAGGCGGAGGCGTGTAACACCGCGCAAAAGGAAAAAGCCGTGGTGCAGATGTTGAGAAGACAAGTGAGAAAACACCAACGATGTCATTATTGTGCGCTGGACAACTTATATCCGTCAGAAGCAATTTTTTCACGAACCGAGATACTCGCCTCTGCATTTTGTACTCTTCTCGATCCAATGTTCTCGGTTGCTCTTAATTTGATAACCAAAAAAAGTATTTCGTCAATATGAAATGGTTCCATAAATGTTCATAGAGCAAGTCACGAGGGAACCACAGGCCTGGTTTAAATAGAGCCGAGCGAAAAATATTAAGGGGTAGCAACGATCGCTAAAAAAAACATACCGACGGACAAGTGGCGGCGATGTGACTTTGAAGCACAACACGCTGGTTGCTTCACCAGCTCGGGTTTTAAGTCATCCGGTCTTACGGTCCGGTCTTAAGGCACCGAGTGGAAAGATTACAACCTCTCATTTCCTCGCCTTGAGCGCATTCTTGATATTGGCCGGAAGACCGAAGAGAGAGGCCAAGGCACAGGATGCGTTGGAGGTCACTTCCCCCCCGATAAAAACTTAAATAAATATGATTATTGCCCATTAACAAGAGGCAAACCTTTAGGAATTCGCAGATAACTCATTCCTCTGAATAGTATTAGAGAACAAGCGAGACTGAGACTTTTAGAAGGGTTCAGATCAAAAGAGCTTAACAATGACACTAAAGGAATTATTATGGCCCCGCACTATTAAGGTAGACCTTTCTAATTCATTACAAAATTCCAGGTTCAAGTTTAAGAAGTGAGCCATCCTCAGTTATGGCGCCCGATCCAACTGAAATCACACCGATCACATTTTAAATGCTCGATGCACGGGAGTAAATTAAGAGCCAGAATATGAGTCAAAATCTTCAAACTTGGAATCCTCACGCTGAGACCAAATGCTCGCCTCGTCGAGAGGCCGCTCATATTGCACATACCTACCGATCGATTCGAATTCCCTCTCTTGGCAGTGAAAGACAATGCTGTTTACTGCCTTGGCAATTTAATTTTATCTCTCACCTAGTCGACTGCGCGACGCATGGCATGGATTGCCCGAGAGATAACGGAGCATCGCGACACGTTTAACAGTCCGGGAAATGACTGATTTGGGTGGAGTTTTGGAGCACGCTATCTCAGGCATTTCGACAGCGGCGTAAACGTTTTAAGAGAATTTGACCTTAGTTTGTTTGTCGGGCGGTTCTTGTTTTCAACATTTTCCGATACCAATAACGCATTCACATAAATACGTATGTGGTACAACGAATTAAGATATCCGAAAGAGTGAAAAAGCCAACTGCAACGCTTGAAAGAAAGGGGTCGACCGAAGGTCTGAAATATTGGATGCAAAAACAAGCTCAACCCAGACCATATTCATCCATCACTGGAAATCAATATTTACAGATGAACTCAAGGCGAAGGATTTACAGATGGCATAGGCAATGTAATGGCTTGATAATTGACTGGAGCTTCAATTTTGACTAAGGGGATTCAGGCTGGGAACCACTTGAAGTACGAAGAGAACAAGCGAGGCTTAGACTTTTAGAAAGGTTCAGAACATACGAGTTTAACTATGACACTGAAGCAATTATAATGGCCCCACACTACTTCGGTAGATCAGACCACAAAGATAAAATAAGGGAGATAGATTCCAGTACAGATAGAAACAAATACTCATTATTTCCCCGAACAATCAGAAATCATAATAATAAGAAACCGAAGTCCCTTTAGAAATATTAAAAACATTGAATTTACAAGTCGGAACAAAATTAAAAATTGCAAAGATGTTAGATATACTTCCAGGTGCAAGTGTATGTTAGTTGGTAGTTTGAGTGTTTGCATGTGTGTGGGGTGTAAATGTTCTTGCATGAATGTATGGCATATTTTTTTGTAGATGTATGAATTTGTGGTTTTTGCATGCGGTTTTTTTTCTTTTCTAAATTATGGGTAATGTCCTAACACCACCCGCCACACGCCCTTGTGGCGGCTTGCGGGGTATTAAGTAGATGTAGATGTAGACTGAGCTAGGGAGAAATTTCAGAATACGGAAATCTTATCTTGAGGCGATGAAAGTTCGGTGTTTGTATTTCACGTAATGCACCAAGAATAATTTTTTTTATTTTAAAGTTTTTAAAAAATTGACAGAAAAACAAGTTAATTAAATAAAAGTGAGTAAATTAACTAACGATAAAACTAAAAACCAAACTTATATCCAGTTACGACACGGAAATGTAACATAATAGTAGGTAACAAGCTTAACATAAGATACCACGTGTATCATAATATTTAAGAGGAGAAAGAAATAGGTAGAAATGAGCAGGCAGATACAGTTTTCAATTAGAAAAATTGTTTCCAACAGCGAGATATTCGATGTACTTGGCGGCCCAGGAGGCGGCGGAGAAACGTCTTCGCCTTCAAGAAACATTGAAACTATACGAAGGCAGAGTTTATAGACATTCAAACTCAGGATGGAAAGTGCAAGTTAAACGCAGCGATTATTAAGTAAGCAATCCAATATGGAGACTTTCCGGACTCCTTCGAGAGGAACATTGTCGTCGGCTAAGCCAAATGGTAGGGGTTGCCAGGAGTTATTTAAAAGTAATACTGAAAGGCACAAAATGAACTAGGGACGACCGAGGGGTCAGCTAAGGGCCACTGTAAGATGTGCAGGCTGAGAGTGGAAATCTCCAAGACTAAGCCTCACAGACATTCCCCAATCTTTGACAAAATATGAAATTAATTCGCTATTCTAATTTGTGTTTACTGGATTTCATGCATAATTCTTCTGTCTCTTCTATTATTCCTAAGTACGACTCAAACTTAAAGCCATCAAACATTTTTATATATTGACATTAATAATTCAAATTTTAAAAGCATGACAGTGTCGAATCATCAAGCAGGTACGTATAAGAGAGGAGAGGGAATTATTCAAGAGAGAAGGGGTCGAGTGAAAACGCAATGGGTAAATGGAATCGAAGAGATTAGAAAACAAGGGGTGCCAAAAGTCTTAGGATTAGAAGAACATGCATGAAACTATGTCTGAATGTGGAGGAAAAAGACGTACACTAGAACGAGGTGAAAATATGGTATGGAGTAAGATCAAGTAAAGAGGGTATGGTTCCTGAAATAAATTGAAATGAGCTGTTTTGACTTTGCCAGCCCTAACAGGAAAAGGCTGTGAAAACATCACTAAATAAAAAAATTTCATTTTTATTTCAGACAATCACGACTGTGCGTACATCGTACTGACAACAGACTCGAAGGCGCAGGCCGGCTTGGTTCACCTTCCACACATCCCCCGTACGGCCGAGAGAATTGCGACGAGCGAATGCGGATGAGAACTCAGTTTCCTGGGGCCCTCGAAAACAAGTGTCGTGGATGGGGGCGAGGAAGTAGAGGATCTCCTCGGGTAACCGCCCGCCCCCCCTCCCCCCGCCCCGAAGGGTGCGAATAACACCGAAGACGCCTCTAACCAACCAACGGGGCAAAAATTCCCCCAGTCGCCCGCCCCCGACCGAGAGAATAGGCCGACCTTGGGAGGCGAGTGGCCGTGGAACCTTGACTTCCACCGGCTTCAAACCGGTCATGCACCTCTGTGGGGGTCGGGGGAGAGGAGGTTGTGGGAGGGGAGGGGCGAAAGTGGAGCGTGGGTTAATGGAGGAGGGACGACAGAGGAGAGAAAGAGTGAGAGTGAGCGAGAAAGAATGGCGGATGAGAAACGAGGAGAGTGGGAAAGTGGTTCGCCAACGGAGGTTTGTGTGGCGTGGCCTGGGGAAGTTATCCTTTCTCTTTCTAACCAACTCGGCCATATACGTGAAACGCATTCCCATCGTACTCCACTAATCATAGTGAGCCTAGCTATTAAAGGTAGGCTTTGCACGATTCCTAAAATCTACGTATTGTCTGCATATCTTGTGTACCCACCACCACAAATCTTCCAAATATAAATTACCTGAGAAGTTTCCTGGCAGGCATTACATTAACTGCCGATGACTGAAGCAAAGAGAAATAAATTTACCGGCCGGGGAGGACTTTGGTGTTAATAATCAAACTAATATTTGTGTAGGATATTTTTACCATTAATATCCAGCCAAATCTTAAAACATTGTTAGGGATTTTTTTTCTCGAGAGTAGGAACCTACTCTGCCGTAACCAGTACGTGGTCAGGAAAAAAAGATGATATGAAACACAACTGGATGTTTTTATATAAATGCTATGGAAAGGGAATGCCCAAGTAAACACTGAACTTTTAAACTACAAGTAGTTTAAAAGTTTCATACTACGGCAAGTACTCCCACGACAAATTGACTCGCAGGCTAAGATATTCAGGTATAACCGAGAAAACAACCAACTGGATTCGGGATTTATTATCCAACCGAAAGGGGTTGTGTTCCTTTTTACAAAAGACTGTGTTCCTTTTTTTGTGAAAGGGGTCATTTGCATATGGTTTCGTTCCTTTTACGGGTGGTGACCTAACACCCCCCGCCACACGCCCTGGCGGTAGCTTGCGGGTTATTATGTACATCTACATAGTACCCCGCAAGCCGCCGCAAGGGCGTGTGGCGGGGGGTGTTAGGTCACCAACCGCAAAAAGGAAAAACACCACATGCAAAAAAACAACACGGAAAACCACACCCACAGCAGCGCACACACTCATGCAAAAATCCCTCCATCCAATACTCATGCAAACACATAAACCGCAAAACAACTAAAAAAAAAAACTGCACCCCATGATGCAGCACGAAATCCATCCTACAACACGGAAGCCGGAGCAACACGGATGTAGATGTATAAATGAAGGGGTTGTCGAAGAGTTAAGTTCATTTATGGCTGACCTTACTTCAGGAGTGCCTCGGGAATGTGTTAAAGGGCTCTACTCTTCTTGCTATTGATGGGCTCCCCAGTTAACTGCAACCTTAGATTATTTGAAGACGACAGTGATTTACAGAGAAATAAGGACGCCGGCAGACAGCGGAACATTCTCAAGCGATTAACACGTGCTATCGGAGTGGGATAAAAATGGAGGTTAAAAAACCAACGAAAAGTACTGGGTATGGTGGGGGAGGAGGGAGAATTGCTGAGATAAATCAAAAGAGACAGGAAATATGGATGTTGAGTATTTTAATTGGGGATGTAAAGTTGATAACTGAGGGGAAAACGTTATGTAAACAAGCAAGAGGGAGGAAAAGGATGGGCATATTAGAGGGGTAGGAATATGTGCTGCTACTACCAGCATAGCAGGTTTAATGTGTGTAACGGATGTTGCATAATTGATGTCCGGTGACCCCCTTCCAGGTGCCCTTTTAGTGGATCACAGGGTGTCATGGGTTAGTGGAAGAGTTGAATTATATGTATTATGGCTGGTGAGGTAGTCTGAACTCCTAAATTAAATTAAAAGAAAAGCAGGACTTACCGTATTAATTAGATGGGATTCAAATGAGAAGTTCGGAACAGGTCTAATACTTACGTGTCACACCGACATTAAACCTCTCAAGGAGATTACACATAACAAGGATATGGAGGCCATATTTAAAGAAGCTAGTTTTTCCTGGACGGGCTGACGGACAAATTCAATGTAAAGCTGAGAAAGAGATGTCACTACTCTTTCGTTAGGACACACTTGGAATATGCGGCAAGTATTTGGGATTCATAGAAGAAAGCATCAATTCAGGGATTGGAATAGGTTCAGAGGAAACCCGCTAGATTTGTAGAAAATTCTTACGAAGAGAGAGCGACCTTGATGGGTAATGTTTGAGGAAATGGGTTGGGAGTTTTAGAAAGGTAGAATACATCCCCAGTTTTCTCGAGGCAGCGAGGAAATTATAATGGCCTCAAATTACACTGGCGCATTCGACCACAGAGATCAAATCAGAGTGCGAGATACCGACCCCGTCAGATTCGAACGCGTTGCATGCGAGGTCGCCCTTTTCAATGATATTTATTTCTTGTCTTCTTCGTACTATAAACGGAGTAGTTACTAACAGTATAAGTCGTAATGTGCACCACGGATGTTGCCTGAATGATGTCTGGTCAACCCTTTTCAACACGCTCTTTCGACGTATCGCGGAGTGCCATGGGTATTTGGGACTGTTGGAGTAGAATGGCTGGTGGCCTAACATCCCCCGCCATGCGCTCTTGCGGCGGCTTGCGGGGTATTCTGTAGATGTAGATGAAAAGACGTGGGTGTTACATCTAGCGTGGAACAGAGTTGTCATAGGCGTCTACCTTATCTAATATATATTAACGACATGAAGTTCCCGTGGAAGTGGCAATATTAATACCTTTTTCGAACACAGTTTAATACAAAAAAATAGAGACCACGTTTATGGACGATTCTTGTCTAGCCATTACATTAGACAATGCTTCGAGTTTTTGTACGAAATGAGGATTAGCATTACATCATATACCTATATGCACACAAACACCCCGCGATCCGCCAAAAAGGTGGGTGGCGGGGGGTGCCATCGCCAGGTGGAAAGGGTAAGGTATGAGTATGTGAGGGTGCCAGGGTTTAAGTGTTGAGGTAATGGGAAAAAACATCTCAGCGACTGTGCATTGTTGGCATTTCCGATCAATACGATTGGGCAACACGAATGCACATATAACAGACACGGCATCAAATTAATTACCTATGAACAAGTCTAGTACTTGGGTGTCACTCTTCCCTTCACTCTATCATGAAGGGCAAATGTAATAAGAAATAGACTATTTAAGAAACTTAACTTCCTTCGAAGGGTTGTAGGAAACAAATAAAAAGTAAAAGAAAGGTCATATTTAGAATTATGGACAAATATTTGGCATCCCTTGGAAAAAGTGATAACTAAGATACCAACCACATTCTTCTGTATTAGGTGAGATTGGAAGAAGCGCTTGTATTGTGAAATATTTTTTCTAGAAGATGGAATGTGAGCGATTACCAAATTTGTGATCCCTTCTAAAAAAAAGGAGCCAGCTGGCGAGACTTAAACATTTTTAGAATGATGCATGAACTTCATTTCAATAAATACGTTAGGAAACCTCCGTATATCGGCAGACCATCAGAGCATCCGAACAAAATAGGTAAAAAGAAATACTCTTTTGCAGTTGAATAATCTTTCTTCCCCCTAACACAACAAGCGACTGCAATATAATTAACGTTTCCATTATGGAAATTGATTGACTGATTAGTTTATTCAAGAAAACTTTTAATACCATAGTTTCCTATTTTCCAGAAAACAATCCTAATACCGGCATTGGAATTTCTTTCAAAAAATATCACATGGGATTTCGTTATCTTGGATTTTCACACCAATTAAACAAAGTTTGAGCACTCCCACGTTGTGTTCGAAGGGTCAAGCTTCCTTTTGCCCATTCTATTGCATACGCACGCATTACATTGACTCAAAACTGGAGTTTCGGCTAGCTCTCGGGAAGAAGGTGAACCATTATATTAGGCAGTTCTTATGTCCGGCGTATAATGTATCCGCTGCGGCGCAGAGTCCAACAAGAGGGAGACGTTGGATTCTTGTCATCCTGGTGTACGAGCATACCAGGTGGAAAGATACCCCAGGGGACGAAGGCGGCCGTCAATGATACGGGTTGCTCTTAGCTACGCTTTGGGGACAATGAGAGGACAAACGCCACAGAACGTGGATATGAAGAGATTCTGCGCTCGGAGGTGAAACGAATCGAGGCGGAGTTGAAAGTCCCAATGAACATTAGTATTTGTAGTATTGTGTCGCGTATTGACCGCGAAAGGCTCCTTCGAGCCGAATAGAAGGTTTAAACCAAAGATTGTTGGGATTTTATCGGGAAATGGGAGCTTTTGATCTGAGGCCTGTTCTGTCATCGTGTCGGGTACCCCTTAATCGCTGCGGGGTCCATTATACTGCCGAAGCATCGCAGTTTGTAGCGTGTAGGTTACACGAACACGTTTCGAGGGTTTAGCATAGCTGGTAGGCAATAATGCAGGTCATATATTGGGATGAAAAAAGTAGAATCCAGCGCTTTTTGTCAATTCAGTTCAGGTAATGCCTCTCAAATCCCCAAAAAAATTGAACAAACAAACACTTGCGTTAAAACAACATAACACCCACGTACAATTAATAAAATTGGTGCCTCAAATACATAAAAGATAGTAATGTGAATGAATGTAATACTTGTGCCTCTGTTAACGATTAATACTCAATCGCTTGTGATACAAATCTACCGTAAATTGATTAGGACATCTACTACGTAGGAAAATCTGCCAAAAACAGAAATTCATGCCAAGATCTCCTTCATAATTCGAAAAACCCTCTTTAGAACAAATTTTTAACTCACCAACACGGGGCCACAACATACTTCATATTTTCGCAACTTCTACGCCCGAAATCGTAACAAACATCGAAATAATGCAATGAATCAGAGACCATAAAGCTATTTTTGTAGAGTTAAAAACTAAGTTCGTGAAAATAATTAAAGAAAAGTGTAAAATATACTCATTCAATAAGGAAAATTTTAACGGACTACGAGAATATTAATCAAAGGAATTACCACAATACAAGAAAAAACACAGACAACCGAAACAGAACACTTGGAAATATTTCTTAAATATTTTCCGCCAAGGAATGAAGACGCACAGGTACGTGTACCTGTACATCCCATCCAAACTTGAATGCCACAGTAAGGAACCTAGAGGTACAACGGGGAAGTCAGATCGGCATTATGAAGGCAAAGAAGGCTACAATCAGATTTTAAAAAGTGACGATATAGTTTATGTAAATACATTCAAACAGAAACTAAAACAATGTCGTAGTAAAACGATAAGTATCATGCGCACAGCTTTGCACTCTTTTAAATCTAAAATGCTATGCGAATATCTTGAAGAAAATCCAGTCATTCTGGTCCTATGTTAGGGAAATACAGGGTAAAATTTTCAATGCAACAATTTCTGAGTGTAAAAAACATTCGCATTGACTGGGATTCCGCACTGGGTGGGTTTGTATACGTGTGGGTTACAAGGGTTTTTTCATCAATTGATACCATGTTTTGTTTGTTGATTGTATAAATTTGTGGCTTCTGCATGCAATTATTTTCTTAATTACTGGTGGTGCCCTAACACCCCCGCCACACGCCCTTGCGGCGGCTTGCGGGGCATTAAGTAGATGTAGAAAAATATAAAATGACGACCGTTGTCCTCACACTCTCTGCCATTCGTGGGTGCCCAAAGTATATCAAGGCGTAGATTAATACCTTTTTGCGTAACTTTCTCACCCAGTTGTCGGAGAAGACGGGGGGGGGGGAGAGGGAGGATGGATCGAAAGGAGAGGCGGAGGTGGAGAAAGGGAGGTGCGGATTCTCTCTCTTCCCTCCCTCTCCCGAACACGCCGAAGGGCGGCGTGTTACGCAGATGCGGTGGATGCGGGGGCGGGAGGCTGCCGTCGGGTGCGGATGGCGGTGGATATGGGGGGGCGGCGGACTGCGTTCCGCTCGGGGAACAATGGGCGCACGCCTCGCCGTGGGAAGACTTACCGGGGGAGGCGAGGAGGGGGGCGTGGGTGGGCGAGAGACACATGTCGCGATGGGAGATGCAAGTGAAGGATGATGACGACGTTATTAAAAGACCCTTCCGGCTTCCACCTTCCGGGGGTAGAAAACCTCGGGTGCCCGAGGGGGATGGCGGAGGCACGAATACAATGGCGAAAGGAGGAAATATCCGAAGACCTTCTGTGCCCTTAATGGACAAGAGAGTATAGATACCTGCTTTTTATTGTTATTTAACGGACCTAAAAGTGTCCAAACACCCCCTTGCCATGTCCATTCACCATGCCCACTGCCGCACTTCACCGTAGAGGCTTGCAATGTATGACATAGATTCCGGTTCGACTTTCGTTTATACGACAACTGTTTAAGGGTAAAACTTCACAGATGGAATAGTTCCGCTATATATATATATATATATATATATATATATATATATATATATATATATATATATATATATATATATATTGGATCCCCCCGCATTTGGGCCCAGGATGCATCACCAAAAAGGAGAATGGGTTGAAGAGGGACCCAGAGAAGCTTGAGGAGTAAGGATGACTTATTAATATGCGTAGAAAAAATAAATAAATTGCGGGAATTTTCATTGCCATTCTTAACCTTCTCACCAGTATCTTACCTTAAACTTACATTTTCGTTGGTGACAACTACTGCAAGAGAATAATAATTCGAAAAAAATAAATGCGCTACATGTGGATGGTCAATTTTTCGTTACATTACATCCCATTACGTATTTACGACGCATATTCAATGTTTCCAACTCAGAGAATACAATTTATTACACAATATAATTATTAATTATTCCAGAGATTCAAATTACACATTTGATAGGAACCTCAATTGAAGATTGATGTCTGTCGTGAGCACACATATTGAGCACATGCGCAATACGAGTACTAAGAACGCTTGGATTAGTTTCTTTACGCATGTACTGATATGATAAATTTTACAGTACCTGCTATACCTAGTAAATAATAAACATTCGGAAAGCTCGGGGTAATTAAGAACCGCACGGTAGGGCACAACACATTTCGCAATAGTTTCGCAACATACTTTGGCAAAATAACTCATAAATTATTCTAGAAGTTTAGAAAACCAAAAAAATAATATGAGGTAACAAGGGTACAACCTAGAGGAAGAAGGAATAATGAACTTCCAGAGATTATCACTTATCAGGGAAGAAGGTTCAAATGAATAACAAAAAAATACCGCAAACATAGAAGGAACCCACTAATATCCGCGGATAAAACGTAACTGCACAGTCTTTATCGGCGCATCAACGGCGTGGAAGAGGGACAGCCAAAGTGCTCTTTTGCAAGGCTAGTTTGGGCCCAATTGCGACAAAGTATTTGTATCGTTTACGTCGGCAATATACTGCACTATTATTTTCTCACACATTTACAATTATAACCTCTTTGGAATCCTTCCGGAAGTCAATAAATAAAGCCGTCGTTTAAGGAATATCTTAGCCAGATCTTGAAAGTAGAATTAGGTGTCCTGTTGTTTTGAGGAAATTACAATTATACCTCGGAAAGGAAACGTGTTAGTTCGTCAATATAAATAGAAGTTTATAAAAGCACAGATGAACTTGAAGACAAAAAGACAGTATTCGAGAACGACTGTTTCAGACATTCCGAAACCCATATAGGGCTGATCAAGGAAAAGAGTTCCCTTACAACTCATTCTAAATTGAATGCAATGACTACGGGGAATATTAACTCCGTTATACAACTTTCATTTGCAACTTACGAAAGTACTTATTGATTATTCAATATGCCATATCCGAAGACGTGTGTACATACCTTAATCTTCCACACCAAGGGATTTACAGAACTAAAACTTTCATTTATTGCAAACGAACAAATAACTACGTATACATCGTTGATTCCATTTAAAGATTACACTTCACTACCGGAAACTAAATCTGGTGGGAAACATTAAAAATTGTGAGTACTACGTTTTACTCCAAAGTCTAAGCTAAATAATACAATGAGTAAGCGGGTTTACTTTTCGACACCCACACCTATCATAGTATTAACAATAAGGAAACAGCAAATTGTTTCCAAGCAAATTTCAGGGTCAAGTAATTCCGAAATCGATCCAAGCACGTGTGAAAGAAATAAATTGCATCCTTTTCGCCGGATGCTTACTCAAGTTTTGAGCGAGTTGGAGCTCTTCTTTTTATTATCGTGAGTCAGCGGCAATCCATTAGCACTTGGGATCACTATTGGTCGCATTCGGCCTCCTACGTATCTGGATTCCCGGAGGCCGAGCCAAAAAAGATACACAACATCCGTGCCTGGACTTGAACTCAACACCTTTGGATTGACAGGTCGACGGGCATGTATGTAACCCACCGGATGACGCAAACAGTCGTTAAATTTCATTAAAAGGCAAATTAAAACATACGATTTATTCTCGCGTCATATTACCGAAAGAATGATTATGTATTGATATTATGCACGGATTTCAAGTTTAAACATTGCACAAGGATTTTTAAGAATTCTAATTAAAGACTGAAATAATAATATATAAAATAAATACCCTCATTAATAGAAGAAATGCAAACAAATATGTACATTTCAAGGAATCGCAATCATCATTGCTCAACGTGTATTTTTACTGTCATCACTTAAAAGAACTTAAATAGATGTCGCTCATCATCAAAGCATGGCAAACCAATCAATTACTCATATCCTTACAAGATCGAACCTCATGTGAAGCACTCACACCTGCAATAAAATCAACTTCAAAATGGAAACAAAAGCTAACATATTAATATAATTTTTCCTTCTTCGGATTGCAGAATGAAGAAATGTCCAATAGAAATTGACATAGCTAAGATTGAAGCTGGATTGCTGCTGGAAGCTTGGTATTGAATGAACCTAAGTCCTGGAAAGACAAAAATACTGCATATTATGGAGTTAATTCCCAAGATCGTGACCGCGAAAACGGCTTCCATTGGAATCGCGAAACCCCAAACAGGATAGCCACACACATGCGAGTGAGACGGGTTGCATGTGGCGAGGGGCAAGCGGAATGCCTAACTCTCGGGGATCTTTTATTTAATGCGCTCACACACACACACGGCGTTGGAGTGAAGGAGGAGGCGAAGCAGATTCGCCTCCGCGACCGCGAAAAAAACCCCACCACCTCTCCACAGCGACACGCCTTCGCGGGGCACGATTTGGAACTCGCATTAGGGCTCGGCATCGTCGTTCCGCGCCGCGCCATTTTTTTCTTTTTTTTTGTGACCACCTGGTATTACGTTCGTCTCCTTCAACCATAATTTGAGCAGCCAAGCATTCCGGGTGTCCTTTTCCGTCCGGCAAACACTGCTCTGATTAAGAGCCCGCTCCGCCGTACTACAAATTCAAACTACTTTCCGAGCATGACACTTGAAAGACTCCATACGAAATGAGTGCCTTTATTTCTTTGGTGTGTCCTTGCCGTGGTGAACAGGCGATGCGAAATATTTACAGAAGCAAAATGCATATGCAAATAGAATATATCCTGTCTACTTTTTTCGCTCAAATAATCCAGTGCAGTTTCTTACACACAGGGTCCAGCATTAATTTATTTTTAATGGCAATGTTCTGTTAGCGCAAGCGAAATCAGAGGTGCAATGCACGGGTGCAAGGTAATACCTCATATTTACTTATTAACAGGGCTTTCATGCTGTAAATCAAGTACATGCCGTATATTTGTCAATGAAATGTCTACATAAAAAATAGAGGGAATGAATGCATTTAAAATTGATTTTATGGATATAACCGTACATATTGCCCGAAACTGTAATAAAAAATGTTAAAGTAAAGTAAAATGATACTCCTTGCGATAACATAACTTGATTATGGGAACAATAATGATATACATATCAAATTAAATACGTAACGTTTCAGCCATCTGGTTTTAAGAGAGCGCAAATTATAAAGTTTGTTGAAAAGGTTGGCCCTGAAAATATTTGCGACATTTTGTAGTATTTTGCGAAAATCATTTCGCATTTGGTGAAATAGTTAAAGTCATCTATCACAAGACAATCTGTGAGTAAAACTTGAAAACAAATGATGGTTAATCAAATTGGGTTCATTCATTTCTTAATACCTGTAACTGGATAAATTAAGTGTTAAGGTAACTTGTGTGACCATTAGCAAACCAAGAGTGTGAACGTTACACCCTACAATGAAATCGAAAATGCACTCACTGCCGCCGGGGTGCGCTATCCCCATCTCTGTCTGCCCCAGGCCACGCAGAGCTTCATCGCGTGGCGCCTTCGGTCATCGTGTTTGAGCGTGTGAGAGCTCCCTCGCGTGTCAATCGCTTTATTTAAGTCGTAGCTCTTGTACCCCATCGCAATTCCCTGTCATTTAAGTTTTCTAACTCTTCATCGGTTCTTTCTTTTCGCCATAAGTTGAAGAAGAGCTTAGAGGCAGGGTTACGGTGAACGCGACCCGGCAGCAGGAAATTTAGAATGACAAGATGGTCTTCGAACGAAGAGGACAAACCCATAGAGGTCTCTCCAGGCAGCAGTGTTAAAAAAACGAAGGATAGAATGTGCGAAAACAATTTGTCCACCCAATTGCCTCCATTCCCATCCCCCTCCAACTAACTGCTGCTCTCTGATGGTCCAGAAATTGCGGCTGACTTGGGCGAGCACCTAACCAAACCACCCCTTTTTCGGATGGACCGAAACAAAGTCCCCTAACAATGACGGATTCGATTTGGGGGGAAAACACCTCAGAAACAGGGGATCACTCCCGAGGGTCCGTCTATTTGTGGAGCACGCTCCGTAGCAACGTAGGGGGAAAGGAGTCGCGATTGAGGAGGAGTATTTCTGCACGCTGGAAGGTCGACCACTGCCCATTCCAGCTCCGTCCTCCTCCGCATCTCTCTCTCTCTCTTGGCTCCACCCTCTCCCCCTCCCCCCGGCCAGCCCCGCCCCTCCCCGACGAACCTCGCCGGGCGACTCCCAACCGAACAGCGGCCGTCCGCTCGTTTTAGGAACGGGATATCGAAGGGGTGCGCCCACACGGCGCTCTCGTTTTCAAGATCAACGCCACCCCCCTCACTCCCGCCACTCTTCTCATCCTCCCGGCGAAAGCGATGCGAGGAGCCCGAGAGAGAGAGAGGCGGAGAGAGTGAGGGAGGGAGGGATCGAAGCCATTTCCATCTCCTCTACCTCCATCAATAATCGCGCGGAGACGCCAAAGGTCTGGGTCTTCGAAATTCCTTTCTACTTTCTTATAATTTAGAACTTCCACGAAAAAGAGTGACAATTTCAACCACGTTCGTGGAAGGCATTCTCAACCTTTCGCTTTGCTTCCCCGTGTGGCTCGGAGCGGGGCGTTGACGGGCGACATCCTGGATACCAGGCGTAGGCCGTTGTGGCCACGACGACAATGGCGATGATTTTTTTACCAATTGGCTGCTCGGTCGCATATCATTGCCTGCCGCCTATCGAGGATCAGACGCCCACGAGAAAAATTCAAGAGGGCGGAAATGGGCCCTCGCAACGCGCTTGAAAATGCTGCAACCGCAACCAACGACCGTGCGAACGGAGAGATTGCTGAAACCACTCGAAAGCTGATACTTCTTTCTTAAAAAAGTGAATTCCGATTGGAGGCTTGACCTGCCCGAATATCTAACACCTGGTGTGAACCATCAATTATAAATGTTCCAAAAATCACTAGGAGATCCTTATTACACCCATGACGAAGGCCTTGAGGATGAGAATGGATTGTTTTTTTTAATTGCCTCTACCGCATATCATTACCTGCCACCTATTGAGACGTTCTCAGTCCACATGGAAATGAGGTCCCGCAACGTTCTTAAGACTGCCATAACCGCAGCCATGGGTTATATCAATTGCAGCGCCATTTGGAAGCTGACAGTTTCGGCATCAAGAGTTTTATTCGGGATGACGGCTTGACTCGTACAAATATCTTACGATGTCTGAAGCGTAGAAGAAACCACATACCTGATGAGATCATTTTAATCAACCGCTGAAAAATAAGTGGTGTCATAAAATAACCCGCTGACTGAGCAAGAAATTGAGAATTTAAATGAAGCCTTGAATATTTCTCTTTAAATGAATGGACGTTGGACGTGCGATGTGGGCATCTCTGGATATCGTTTTTAATTAAATGAAGAACACAATGTATTTTTCCACTGGTCTTTATTTTGGTACTACTAGTTTCAGCGCTTTGGCGTCATCATCAGGTCCCTGTTAAGCGTTGAAACTAGTGATATCAAAATAAAGAAGAGTCGAAAAATACATTGTGTTCTTCATTTAAAGAACATAAACTTACAGAAAGTTGAGCCAGAAACCATCGAATCGTTTTTAATGATTATTACTATGAAATAACCGAGATAACTGGATACATTTTATAATGCATATAAATTGATCCTTACTTACATAATGTTCTAAATTACATCCATTGACACTGACTTATTTTCTTCCAGGAAGCCGTAGATTGAAGTAACTCCCAGTGACGAGAATATACTAGAGACTCGCAATAAGATTAAGTTCCTTCGTTTGAATGGTTACAGTGCCCGGATAATTCAAGATAAAATAAATAGATGGCTTTTCATGAAAATGATAGCCCGTCAAAGGGCACAGTCGTGAAATGGAAGAGGAATTTTCAAATTGGTCACATGTCCCTCAGGGAGGATACAAAAAGTGGAAGACCATCAGTCACGTACGATGATGCGGCACTGAAGAAAGTGGAGGACTATCCCAATAGACCGAGGAGCAACTCTACAAATGCTCATGAATGAGACTAATCTTCGTTACGACAGCGTGTGGAAAATTATTCATGAAGAACTGCATGTGTCAAAGATGTCAGTAATTAAGGTTCCACGACTACTGACTCCTTCCCAGGGGAAAACATGACGCGACTATCAATAAAGGCGATGCGGCTTTAAAATTTTAACTTCTTATTCCCTTGCCTTCTCCTATTCTTCCGATCTGGCCCCAAGCGGCGACTTACACTTATTCCCAGAACTCAAAAAACTGTGCAAGGTAGGAGATTGGGCAACACAAATGACGTTATTCAAGAGGTGTAACAATGGCTTTCGACGCGATCGAAAAAGAGCCTTCGAAAGGTCAAGTAAAGCTGAGAAAAATGTAAAACTCGGGATGGTGCCTATGTAGACAAGTTTGAAGAATAATAATTAAAAATTACTTTTCTATCTCGATTATTTTTCAGTAATAATTAAAATATTACGATACCCACCCGTATGAACATCTGTTGACATAGTGCATATTACGGCATTCTCATTAGACCGGAATATGAAACAACATTTTCGAAACCAAAATTATACGCAAAAAATAAGCATACAGTACGTTAAATAAGCATGAAAAATAACAAAATGAGCACGAAAATGATAATGAAAGGGCCAAGATAACTGAATTCTATTCACTATGACGTTAATAAAATTTTTAAGAAGCTTAATTTTTTGGAATGCCGGACTACAAGTACTTGTATTAGTCGATAATATTGTGAATCGAGGCAACATTTGCACTAGCACAATGGGTAGAGCATTATGCTGCAGACCGGTGGGCATGAATTCACAGCTAGATGACTCCAAACAATCCAGACCTTACATGCATTGTGGATTTATGGGTATCAGATCTTCCTGCGAAACCTCAGGTTGCTGAGGGTAGGAGAATGTTCCATCAGACCAAAATTTGCGAATTTCACACGCTGTTATATTTAGTACGGAGCGAGTTCCACTTTCACTATCAAGGCAACCTCCGCGATTATTAGCTTTGTTTGTGATAAAATAACTTTGACGTGACTTTGAGGCTTGATAATAGGACGCCATCCGTGTGTATTAGAAAAAAACTAACAGCAAGAAAAAGTTAAGGAACAGAAAATTTAGTGGGCGCTTACGGAAGCTTTGCTCACCACTTCTAATTTTGATAAATTACCAGATTGTTTACTAAGGCTCCTCAAAATATGGAACTTGAGCCAACACATGCCGACGAGGTCAGTTGTGCCATATATACATATATTTATAAAATAATGAAAATTGGCTTAAATTGGATGAAAAACGCTAATTCACCCTTAAATTATATAACTTTTCGTGCTTGGAGTATATACATGTCTTGATTCGATGGAGTTTTGGAATAAATATCGGCGACATATTATTATCATTATATTTTACTGATGACCAAGTGATATTCTAAGAAGATGAAGAATACGCAAAATATTTGCTTAGAAAGGTAAATTAGGACTATAAAAAATGGGAACTAGAAATGTTTTTTAAGTGATAGCTCGCAAGGTGATAGGAGTAGAAGAGATCTACGACTATGCAAAACCTAGCAAACTGTCGCAACCACGTGTGGCAGAGGATGTTAGGTCACCTGCCATCTGGTGTTGGAGAATGAGGTCAGCATGAAAAGCTGTCATAGCTTTAAGTATACTACCTTGATCAAAAATTTCCCGGAATTTATTCAGAAAATTAAAAATACAAGTTTATTCATCTAAATCTATATTGTCCCCTTCAAAGTAATCCCCATCGACTGCAACACACTTATGCCAGCGCTTGATCCAATCCTCGAAACATTTTTTATATTCGGTTTTCGGTATGTCCATCAGTGCTTCCTGCGATTTTTCCATTACTTCCTCTCGGCTGCTAAAACGCGTTCCCCGTAATGGTTTTTTAACTCGATTGAACAGAAAGAAGTCACAGGGAGCCAAATCAGGTGAATTCGGTGGCTGTTGGATGGTATTTGTTGCATTTTTCGTCAACAAATTACGAATAATGATAGCACTGTGCGACGGTGCGTTATCATGGTGCAAAATCCACGAGTTTTCTGCCCACATTTCTGGTCTCTTTCGGCGAATTGCTTCACGCAAACGTCTCATAACGCCCAAATAATACTCTTTGTTTACTGTCTGGCCTTCTGGCAAAAATTCATGATGCACTACACCGTTGTAATCCATGAAAACCGTCAGCATTGCCTTCTTTTTTGACTGAAAACGACGTGGTTTTTTTGGTCTCGGCTCATTTGGTGAACGCCATTCACTTGCCTGATGTCTGGATTGCGTGTCGTACTCATAAACCCACGTCTCCTCTCCAGTAATGATCCTTTTGATGAATGTGGGATCGAATTCAGCCTCGCAAATCATGTCTTTTGCGACGTCAACACGGTCTCTTTTTTGCATGAAATTGAGGTCTTTTGGCACCAACTTTGTTGCTACACGACGGAAACCCAAATCATTAACCACAATGTCTTGGGCGGATCCATAGGCAATGTTCAAGTCCTCCGCTATTTCTCTGATTGTTAATTTGCGGTTGTTGACCAACATTTCTTTTACTTTATCAATTTTTTCACCGACTTTCGATGTCGATGGTCTGCCACTGCGTTCATCATCTTCGATTGACCACTTCTGAACCGCTCGTGCCACTGGTAAACGACCGTTTTTTTTAGAGAATCGTTGCCGAAACACTTTTCCAACATTTCCAACGTCCGTGCGCCACTAAATCCGTTTTTTACGCAAAATTTAATACAAGTTCGTTGTTGCAAATTTAAATCCATTTCTGAAATTGTAAAAAATCGCCAACACACACAGAGATAGATGTACTCTTGGCTACGTAACTTTTGCAAATGTCAAGTTATGACACTAAGATTTAAAGGGAATATCAACAACAGATGTACCAATTTAACAAAAAAAACAGAACTCAAATCGGAACGATGGGAGCGCCACACGGTGGTTATTCCGGGAACTTTTTGATCAAGGTAGTACGTATATAGGGACTAGGGTATCGAATGAAGTGGGTAGCGAAAAAAAATTAAACGCACAATTCGGAAACAGAAGAGTTATTCGATAATTACACGCTACAATATTGAAGAGAGGCATTGCAAGTAATGTGAAAAGAAGAACTTACGAGACGATAGTAGAGAGCATTGCAACTCATGGCACAGAGGGGTGGGCAAAGAAGCCGTTGTGGTAAAAATACGAACGAACACAATATGAAATGAGGAACTTAGAGAACGGGTTGGAGTGTTTGAAAATACACTGGACTACATAAGGAAAAATATCGCATTGCTTGCGTATATAAGAACAATAAAGACGGAGCGATGGCCATTAAACATTGAATTCGCACACACTGGAGGAAAAGAGGAAGGCGAACACTTACATGAGGGTGCGGTGCATGCGATGAGTGAGTTGGGGGCAAACGATTGGCAAAGCAGAGAAAGGAGCGAGCGTGGATGCGAGAAACGCCACATTGGGAAGCCACACGCGAAAACTCATCAGGCCTAGAAATTAATTCAGTCTACGTCGGAGTACCGAGCTACTAACTTAATTTTTAGTGACTTACCCCCCATTACGGATAATTTTAATTGAATAGGGAAAATGGCTACACTCTAATAGTCGATTTTTAAAAGCTGCCCATTAAGCAACTTTACGATCTTAAAGTATCGAGTGAAAAGGCGTTCATCGTTGCGTAATTCCGCATCCCACGCTCTTCAGCTCAATATTCGCATCTTTGTCCACATAACGCCCCGCAAGCAGCCGCATGGGTGCATGGCGGGGGTTGATAGAGATTCAGCAAAATGTGAGTGAATATTAGTTCTTTTGTGCTTTTGAATATATATGTTCATCTCCAAAAACAATCTTATACTTATACGCAGAAATTCTTTGTGTAAACGCACCATTTGGGTTGTTGGAATAAATCATTATATTTTGGTCTTTCAGAAAACATATTCGGGGGCTTGAATTCGAATTCGTAATGACTGCGTATCGTGCGAGGGAAGAACGAGGGCGAAGAATCTGCCGGTTATATCTTCTATCTCTCTTCTTTTGACCCGGGGGTAGAATCTGACCAACATATAATTTGAGCCCATAATGATTCCCTCGACGCCACAAGAAAACTTAAGTGCCCTGTGCGTTTCCAAAAGTAGAAGTCTACGCTCACGGGCTAATGCTAAATCTTCCGCCAGGCTTACTGTTTTCCAGCACTAACTTTTAACAAATCTAGCAGATTTTCTCTGAACCTTTTCCAATTTCTTAACTAACATGTTCTCCTGTGGATCCCAAATACTAGCCGAGGATCCAAAATGTGGTCTGACTAAAGCGGGGAAACCAATCTCTCTACCTTTTCATTCACTCTCCTAAAACCCGTCTAAGGATTGCAGGACTGTGTTTGATAATTGATGGGAAATTTAGCATATTTAGCCTAGGTCCACGACTGAGGCCTCCATAATATGATTTCCTTCAACGCCTAGGTCCAAGATCCCTAGGTACCTAGTCCAACGCCTAGGTACCTTTCGCCGGGTGCAAATGAATTGAAGTATTTCGCGGTGGTTACAGAACCGGACTATTAAGAGAATGTTAATTAGCCGCGTAAACACGAATTCCGCGAAGGAAAGCCCATAACGAAGGAGCCAAGTCGATCAGGGGTGGAGGAGGTGTTATGAAGACTTGGAGCAGCTCAGTGGATCCGAATCTTGAGGGGAGGGGGACGTGATAGAGATGAAATAAGGACATGGGGAGAGAAAACGAGGGAGGAGGGGCTCCGCGACGCGTTTGAACCAACAATGGAAGGGCCTTGAAGGTCGAATGTTGCCCGGGGAGAGGAAAGAGGGCCATTGGCGACCAGAGGAAGAGCCAAGGCGCCCATCGCTCCTCCTCATGTCGGTCGGCCGGGGGCAAGGCAGAATGTAGAAACGGGTTTTTTTTCGCCCTCCGCAACTCAACCATTATAGAGATTAACCCTCTTCTTCCTGGGAAGATTTTCAACAGGTTTAATGATTCGGTGATCCGAAGTGTCTTCGATGCGGAGTGGTAAATCATTTCGTAATAGGCTGCGAGTATTCTTGGAGTCGTAAAATTTTTTACTTCAGTTCCTCTGCCTACATATGATTCTGTAAACTGTGACTGGGAGGCATGGCAGGGAATGTTAGGATACCACCCACACGGACACTACAAGTTATTTAAATAAGATAATAAAATTTTAGGAAGTAATAATTGGTCGGGAATTATTGTTACAGTTGGAAATAGTAAAAAAGGATCTTATGCATCTCGAAAACTATTACTGTTTAACTGCAAACAAAAAATAAAAATATTTTTATTGCTTGGAGAGTTTTTATTTTAGCAAGCGCGAATTGCAAAATCGAAGGGTTGATGAGGACAAAAGCGAGGGAGAGCTGCAGATCTCTGGGTTATTAATTTGACGATTTCCCTACAACCTTCCACATCGCCGTCCATCAACCATCAAAGCACCACTTAATCTACTTACTTAAACTGTTAATTGCAGTCCGTTATGCTGACATTATTCATCGTAAAATACCTCACCATCCGCGAATGACCTTGGCAATGATGGCGTTGATATAATTATATTAATAGGTTTTTTATTAATGAGATTTCATAATTAATGCCATTGACGCATACTAGGGATACGTATCAATCACAAATTCCGTTAAGGTCTCGTTCCCAATGGTACATTGAGAAATTCAGACTGAAACCATCGTAATAATAACGTAGAAGGAAATTCAAGCTTTCAATGTGAATGCCTTGCATGTGCTCCAAGATCAAAACTCAACAGAGACCTGCAGCAATTTAAGCAAAGGTCCGATACTTACGGGAACTTTTAATCACAGGTTTTCCTACCGATTGGAGGGGTATGTCATGAACGGCCCTTGAAAACTATTACACATCATCGTGGACTTGGTTCCATCCAAATACCAGCTGGCCCACTTCATTTCCTTCTTCAGTACTCCGCAAGTTTGCACTTTCATGACGTACACAAACCGCAATCACTTCCTTCATCATCACCGCTGGTCTCAAATTCTCCCTTCAATCAGCCCTCTCATTTCTTGAGATTCTCATGACTTCTGTTTTCTCATTATCGCTCTTCAAGTCATACTCCTCGTGTGGACACTACGATGCACGCAGCGATACTATAGTCTTTAGTTGATTATAACCAAATCATATCTAATTTAATGCTATCTGGCTTGAAGAACTTCCCGTGGCCCTCTTACCTAGATATTCACCTAATTACCTCGGCAAAATAAGCTCTGACGACAACGGGGTTACTCTATTGCCTATTACTATTCATTCCGATGCTTCGTTCTTGAAACTTCCTCATGCCAAGCAATTCAGACCCGAAGTTTGCATAAGCCGTATATCCCATTAAATCGACTCCTATATTTTGGAATATCTTCTTAAGATTAATAGGAACTAGGAGCACACGCAGTTAATTTATTGTTTCCTGAAAATGCTGAGTGATTTAGAGAAAGGAGATGCCAAAAAGTTATCCTCTTGTTAGTAACTTCTAAATAATAAAATATTTTCCTATCGAGCCTCAATAAATTTACAAATTAACACAGCGCTCGATTGATACACACCGGCTTTAACCATTTCCCTGGAAAAATTAAATTTCCCATGATTCCGCAATCGAAATAAGAGAGTTCTGCGTCGCACAAAAATAAATTTACACGCAAAAGATGGCTTAAAATAAAAAAGAAACTTTAGATGCATACAAGGGAAAATAAAAGTTATTTTTACATAAAAAATAATTCGATCACATCGACTGGCGATAAAAATTACTCTGAAAAAGTGTTAAACAACAAAAAGAAGAAAAACTTGATACTGCATACTTTAACCTCTGATGTTTCGAGAACAGAACTCTTTACTCATTGAGATTCCCAAGGGAATTTAAGCTATACTCCAACGTGTTCTCAGAAAACATTCCTTGGCTAAATACTGTCCATATTTGACCACACGAAGCATTATTTTAAAGAAGGTTATTCGAATCTCAGTGGCTTCAATTACATGTCATATTGTTCTAATTACATATTAAGTCGCAAAAACGCAATTGCGACGCTTCATGTTATTTCATAAAAGAAGTTTTCACAATCCTCTTTTACAGTTTTAGAATCGAAACTCGGGATAATAATAAGAAACTGTCCGTACGCGCTAGCCCTGTATAAAATCAATACGATTTACATTCACATTAAATATTAGCGAAACAACTAAATAGAGCACGAAGAAAGAATCAAAGACTTTACGTTTCCACAGGAAAGAATTTATTGTTGCCAACTTCGTGCTTTACAAATGAATTTCCACATAGAATCGGCCTCAATTATCTCTCAAAACAATAAACTGACTAAATGAAAATAAAGCAGTTAAGTGTGAATCTATGATAGGGATATGCATAGGAAAATCATCATATCGCATATATTGTATCACAATTGTGCAAGAAAACTTTATTAAGTTTCATAAACTGAAATTACACTGGTTATGACCATCCTTAAAACCATATCTCATGAGTTTACTATTGAAAACATTACATTAACTAGAGCTTGGCACAGAGTTATCACGTGTGTATATAAACAATATAGACGACAGAAAAAATAAAAACGGACTTTTACATTTATATAAGAACAACGACCAAAGAATAATGTGAAGGGACATTTAATTTCTATGCGTTCATATTGCAAAAGCGTCTGTACGAGTAGCAGACTACTTACTTATAATAACTTTATAAGCGGCAAGTTACCATATTTCACAAAAAACGTTAACCAACCTGCTGAACTAGTTTGGACCTCAACACAATGTGTATTGTTGAGGATTGATATGTCTTGTACCTAAAGATGACTCCAAGTTGAAACGCTTGAGAGTTAATTAAAACATTTTTGGGTGTGTAAAAAGTGCTAAGATTTCATTTTCAAAAATATTCCATCCGCTGTATCACGCTGGAAACTTACTCCAAAACGAAAGTAGGGCGGTAGATACGTCAGCAGCGCGAATGGAGCATTACGTTCGCCGAATTTCACAGGAGTATGGGATATTTTCCCAACTTCGCCTCTTTTTCACGCGAGAACTCGGCAAGAACGAAGTATGCGGAAGAAGTACAATCTAATTAGATCGTATAAAAATAAAAGGTAATAAATTGGAGTTTAAACCGAAATTTGGATGACACTCATTGGCTCGAAAAAAATTAGACCGTCTGTTGCCAAGGAGAACAGGAACCGGGTTTGGTTTCCAGCAAGAGATAGTGCTTGAGAGCTGGAACCTTTGGTCGTCCTTCCGAATCAACAGCTTACGAGTGGAATCCGAGACCACAGAACACGACGACAAATATTTATGACCACTCCGAGAAGGGAGCAACGTACCAGGATATAATTTTACTGGGAAGGACACACTTCAAGTGAGTATAGTTTATCCATACCTACGATATAAAAATGCACAGCAAAATAAATTACTTATAAGTACTTGGAATACCCCACGCATAACCTCTTCCATGCAAAGGGTTTGCAAGAAAATATTCATAAAATCGTAACTTACTCAAAGTTTAGAGTTTCAGCTGATGAAATGCTAATGACTAAACGCAAAGGATTATATCCCCAGAACTAATACATTACGAATACTACTAACTATATAAAATATAATATGGAAAATATGAGTGGAGTGCATAACGTAGAAATAAAAATTGAAAAATTATTCCTCAGCGATAGCAAAAAAAATTAATTTAAGAAGTTAATTAAATCATAACACGCAAAATTAAACCTTACTTGGCAGACCTACATTTCCTTAAGTCTCTACATTAAGTAGAGGTCCGAAAGGGAAAGTTTTAAAAACAATTCTTACTCAAAATGAGAAAAATTCCATAAATTTTCAAATGGAATTAATTATATTATTATACGAAAAAAATACAATTGAGGAAAACATTATTCCTCGCCAGAAGCTCGTCGAAAAATATTTCAAAGGTCCGATGAACACCGTTCAATAATAGATGGAACTAGGAAATTATGAAATTCCACAATCATTTAGTAACAGGGGCCTGCCTAGAAATATCCTAATACAATTTGTACCAAGGTCGAGCTTTTCATGACTTCTACGTGTATACGACATGTCTGCCAAACATAGAAAACCACTACAAACATTTGATGAGTGAAAATTCTTTTACTATTTTCCGGTGCATGCAATCCAATTTTAATTACTCAATCATTCTTCGCTCTTTCCTATTTTTATCACAAACAATCTTCCAGTACTTCATACCCACCCATTTACTCGAACTTTATGCATATCATAATGAACCCAAATTGCTGTGGAATGATTAAATTACAGAAATAGTAATTTACAAGGAAATTGTTGTAAAAGGTATATTTCTCACCTTACTCTCATCTGGCACGCCTGAGTCCTCAACCTATGATATGCGAAAGCTGAAAACATAACGATTCCTGGGCGGATAATGGTCGTTAGCACTTAATTTAAGCAAACACAAAATTCCTATAGAGCAAATTTTTTAAAGCAAGAGTAATGTTACGTGTTGGGCCGTTTCCGCAGTTAATTTATGAGGTTAGAATATTCATGTAATATTTTAACACTAAGCAGCCTCTTAAGGTCCCTAATATTCCACAAAACAATTGATTTTCCCTGTGGCCTGTACTAAAATGGCCTGTACCCTTAAAAAGAGCTGGCCTATATTTCCAAGGCACGGCCGTCTTAGCTGTGAGCGCGCGCGGTACGTTCGACCCTCCCCAGACGGAATAGGGAGTCGGCTGCCGCCTCTTCCAAGAAAGGGCACTTCCATCGGCGGAATGCATCGCTCACTCAGACAAGGGAAGATGAAGCACGCACACACCGTATACTCTACCGGTTTCGTGGGTCGTGCTCCATTTCTCTTCCAGTGGGACTGCCGCAGCTTAAAATAAACCGAAACATCCCCAAATTTGGAATCAAGACGCCGAAAGAATAATACGGTGCGGAATCGAACTACTCATCTTCCGCATTTGTTCTGTGACATACGGACGCTTCACATTCGTACCGTAATGTCTACTGTCTGTTATCAAGTTTTCCCGAGGATAGAAGGGCGAATACAGTGAAAATGTTTTCAAAGAGCGTGCGGTTCTGTTTAAAAAATATCATTTATAAAATTTGGACGAAAAACGGCTCACTGTTTCATGAAATGAGGCCCTGGTATGATGGAAAATGAACACAGATAAAAGCGATGCTCAAATACCTTCGAGAGAAAAAAAAAGAAGGGTGGAAAAGTTAAACTGTCATCAGTCCCCAAACAGTTGCATACATGTTCATGATATAAATGCACTTATGATAAAAACTGCATATATGATGATTGCTTTAGTTCTTGATATTTGGAATAGAGGCACTAATTATTTTTAGCATATAGTTGCTTTAGGTGTCGCTAATTAACTCAATAATTGTTCAACTACCGCTAATGATAATAGGTCAAATGTCGCAAACCTGAGAATTAAAATTAGTATTTAATTTTACGCTATATAATACCCTACTATTATGAAATAAGCATTTAATTTTGCAAAATGATGTGTGTAATTTCAGCGAATAAAAATGTTCACACGTTCGGGCTGGCTTCTCAGGTAGGTGCTGTACACGCCAGCTCTCAGAAAAGAGTGGTTGGATTCGATTCTGCTAAGTTTGATGAGGGTATTGGAATATCTCCTCCGATGGATCAAGTTCAGCGTTCAATTAGACTGGAGCATTATACGCATAAATCCCGCGTAGCATGTGAGTCCGCCGTGACGACTTCAAGGCATCTGCGGGGACACTTGCCACAGCCCCCAATCTCTTCCGCTGCCCTCCATAATCCAAATGCATTGGAGGTATGACGCTGTTTTTAATGATAAATACGCTCTACGAATGATCTTCTCCTAAACGTAAGGGTGGCGTTCTTCGAATGTAAGGCTGAAAATAAGCCCTCCATCCATTGCCATTCTTACTATTTCTTTTAAAGGGTTTTTCCTTCTCGGCAAAAATGCCACGCATACTATATGTACGTTCCTGGGAGGTTATTAATTAAAAGTTCCAGTCCCTTTGCTGCAAAGAATATCCAATTTTATTAACGGAAAACAGAAATTTTAAAAATTATTCTAAATCTATGGATTACTTCAGGAAAAATTCTTTTAAAAGTCCCTACAGCTTGATTTGTACGTTAGTATAAATATTTCTTTACACAGAGGTGAATATTGTCAGCCATTAACTTATCCATAACATATTAAAATTTTCCATTTAAACAATAGTTTCTACGCAACAATTTCAGAGTGTAAAAATCATTCGCCTTGACTGGGATTCGAACCCTTTCGAATTTTCAGAGTTTAAGAGGACGCCTCGGTAGCTTAAGTGGCTAAAGCACTCGACCGGATATTGAGGGATCTGGGTTCGAATCCCAGTTAAGGCGAATGATTTTTACACTCTGAAATTGTTGCATTGAAATGCACATTAGCGGATGACTCCGTTAAAAGTTACTGTTGCGGTATCTCCCGCAGTTTCTTTGGAATAGTTTCTACTATTGTTTTTCCCAAAGGTAAAAACTAGTGAAATACTATTGACTCATACTTGCAAACTATTTCAGTAATGCTTAGGTATTTTTCATAATCTACACAACACTCCGCAAGCCGCTAAAAGGGCGTATATCATTATGGATTAGAGCACAAGTGCACCTTCTTTCTTTAACCACTTTCATTTCCCTCAGCAAACTATCCGTTTTCATGCAGCTCGGGAAATGTCGATATTTTCCTTTGCTGAGGGATTGCAGTTGAAAACAGTGATCTCACAAGTCATAACCATTATAATCCAAAGAAAATTTGCTTGCAAGGACTCACCGGGTGTTACGAGGCTCAAATTTATCAGTCACAAAAGGCGTATAACTGAAAAAGCGACCTCCTTTGATGGAGGACCTTAAAAATTGTTACAGCGGTCAATTTTCAAAGATGCCACCCTCTACCCATTTAAAGCGCGAAATCACGCCTAATACGATTGGGTTCGTAGTGGACCAAATATTAGACAGTAGTTCCATAGACGCCAGAGAGCATGGGACAGTGAAGCATGAAACTGCGAAGGACTTCATTTTGTTTTGAGAACCATTTTTAAAGACAAAAATGGCACAATTAAAGATAAAAAAGGTGTTCGCATTAATTTATTCGGAAAGAATGCTTATTGGGGCATTCGCATAATTCCAAAAATTCTGATGAAACTTAAGCGTGTCTTTCCCATTTCCCGCCGATGAAATGACGAGAGTTCGTTCTTGGTGGTCGCGAAACACACTTGGCACAAGCGTCAGATCGACGGGCGTTGAGGTCTCCTCTATCCGTCGCCTCCGTTCCCTCGACCGACGGGAGTTCCCATCCTCGGATGGCTTCTTCCACGCACCATTGCTCCCTCTCGAAATCCTCAATCCACCTCGCCACCCGCCAAACCCTCCCGCTCCTCGAACACCCTCGCCACGCACACACAACCCCCTCGGGTCTTCCTTGATCAAGTGGCAAGACTCGTTCCTCCCTCTCGACCTTGAAACATCTTCTGGTAGTGAATCCCTTCACGGGCAAACAGAAGCTCACTTTCTTTTTAAGGTCGTCGGGTCGATTTTTGAACATATCTGTTTTCGGTGAAGCCTATCAAATATGTTCCGAAATGTCCATGAAGTGCATCAAATGAAAAATGGCGCATTGCCAGATTAGTTTATTTCAGAAATAGAAACTTATGGCTAAAGTTAACCAGAGTGGGCAATGACGCAAGCCTTTAATTTCATCCTTTATCCGGTTTCAGCTTGGTTTACACATTTTAGTACAAGGAGATCCATCATACCGCATACAATGAGGGTCACAATTTAAATCCGCCGCCACATACGGCTCCACATTACTAAGACACTCACTCAAAAAGATATTCTATCGTATTTTTAAATTTCGCTAGTATTTATTCTAAGGGAAAGTTTTTACATTTACACCTTTGCGTGCTAAAAACCTCACATCATATGATAATCATTACCACTTATTTAAAATCCCTGGTATAAAATTAGGTTATCACATTTACCATGTACAATCTCTACGTCCGATAAATCACCTATATGGTCTTTACTTTCACTTTATTAAATGTTGACCATATATATATATATATATATATATATATATATATATATATATATATATATATATATATATATATATATATATATATACACACACACACACACACACAGATACATATACACACACACATACATATTGCGATATCCACACCTCCCTCCGAACTACTGGCGAAACAGCATGGGAACGATGCCCGAGACATACGAGCGTGCAATGCAGTGAGAAGGAAGGAATAAGAAGAAGACGCAATCCAAACAAACCAAAATAAAAAGCTCTCGGCTTCCGGCGCTCCGTTAAGAGCGGTCTGCGGGTGGAGAAAGGAAGGTGGGGGCGGAGTGGTCCAGAGCACAAGGCTGGATTCCTCATCGCAGTCTCCCTCCGCGCCCCAGACGCCCCCAACTCCCTTAGCGGTCTCTGCTTTCGAACTGTAAAAGGCTTCGGCCGAAGAAGGCATTGTGGGAAGTCTGAAAAACCGTTGGCGGCAAGGCGGGAAGACAGCCCACAACAAAGGAGTAGGTGGCGATGCACACACACACACGCGCGCATCGTGTGTTTCCCATCCCCTGCGGACGAGAATTAAACTCATCGACCGGAAATCAAAAATGGTCTTTGCGTCGGCGATCCGCGCAGAAGTAATGGGATCGCTTGACATAACCGAACGTCATTCATCCGAGAATTTTAATGCTTCGTTTTCAATTCACAGCACGCACGACGGGAATGAAAAATTATCCATTTAAGAGTTGTGGGGACGCTGGAAATCTTACCTACGACTCCTTTCAAATTATCAGTTAGACCAAAAATAATACTGTTCACGAACATCGCTAATTGCTATCGATGTTTTTGTGTGTTTAGTGAGGTTGGGATTGAAAACATTCCTATGGGAACGTGGTTTAAATCGACGAGGAATCGCACTCAATCAAAATTGCAGTATTCAATTGAGAACTTGAAAAATTTTCCTCGACTTAAAGCAACAAGGATACCATTTTTTTATTGGTTACGTGAGCGCAGATAGTACCTGACTAGTTTTCATTCGTCACAGATGAGCCACTGCACTAATAATAGCATATAATTTTCAATTTAAATGGTACTTATTTTATGAATAGAACACAAAGCAGCATATGTGATTGCCGTAATTTCATTCCTCGTCCAGAAAAAACCCACACTTGTTTTCAATGCACGTAGATATGATGCTGACAATGTAAACTTACGCCCAGAGGGCACAATTATATACGAATGCGTTTCGAAAGATAGTATAAACAGAATTTTTAACTGTTATAAAATCATTAAACCCCATCATAAACTACCTTTACTCCGCAGCGGGCTGATAACGCTGGAAAATGGTTTCCCATTTAGTAATTAAAGGAAATATAGCATAACAAGTGTCTAAAAATTAGTGGTATAGATCGGCCAGAATCAGAGATGCGACCTAATCCATTATTTTCTACTCGGCAAACAATGTCGACCGTTTTGCTTTATTTACGTAATCCAGAACGCACTGCATGAACTTGAGCTTATATTATTTTCTATTTTCTATAATATTTATATCCTCGGATTGACATTAAGAAACGCTAGGGGGACAAAAATAGCTTAAAAGATTTCCGCCCCATCACAATGGAAAAGGAAAAACCGCATCATATCATTACCAACTTATGGGTAACATATGGGATTTACCATTATTTATTCTCCGTTGTGAAGCAAAAGTATGGAGTCAGTCCACTAGGTGCTCTCATAGTTGGCTCCAAAGTTAGCGTTGACCGGATTCAAGAATAGCTTATCTTGGGCACAAGAGCACTGGTAACATGCACGTAACTTTGAAAACCTCCAAACCAATGTGAGCTTGTCGTGAAGGCAGTGACCACATGCTCGACACCACCAATCTTCAGCAAATGATTTTTCTTTCGAGACGTTTCTAAAATGATAAGACTTCAGAAATTACAGTGGAAACAGTAATGACACATCACAAGTTCCAGGGTCGAGTTCTGCAAGCGCCATCATGACGACCTACAACGGGCATATACGTAATAGCTGAAAACATCCTCAGGAAAGAAAAACCGAAAGTCAACTCCTTTCCGTGAGTTAAGGAAGCCACAACGAGGAGAATTACAGTCCATTGTAACAAAAATCGAATTGATTTTTTCTGTTCTCATGCGATAGAAATACCAAAGAACTTTCACCAGAAGATGACCTAAACGTCGCCGGTACAGACCGTCACGCATCAACTGTAGTGGTCGCACGACTCAAAGAATAATTTTTCAAGATAACAGGAGGATGTCTACACTCAAGAATCTCTCTTTTCACAACGGAGAAACAACGCTCCGCAATCATAAGGCAAAGTTCGTGACTCAGTCGATTCAAGGTGAAATGGTTTGAAGGAATCGCCAAAGATGGGAAGATGACGGCACTCTTAAGATTCCGAACTGTTTCCCTTGCTTCTTGATCTTACCTCAGATGCAAGGTCACAAGAAAAGGGAAATTCTGGCGGCATTAACACGATTCATCGACATAAGGAGAAACAGCAAAGTGTAAATTAATAGAGTCGAATCAAATTAAAAGTTATGCCAAATTCATATGTCTTTCACACCGATCACCCAACCAGTCTATTTTAATTCTTATCACGTGCCCGATTGAGAGCTCTTCTGTCTTGCAAAATCTTCTTCGCTTGGCCCACATGCATCTGTCCCTTGGCTTTCCCCGTGGGTCGTTCCTACAATCGCCAAACTAAATCAATTTTTCCGACAGTTTCTTCGCACAGTTTGTGGTTCCCGCATATTTCAACCTTCTAATTTTTGGGCTATAAATTAATATTCCCTTGGGCATTATTCTAAATCCTCTGAAAGCGACGACTTTTTTAGGAAGATGGCCACAATTTCGCCAACAAAGCAGAACTTTTTTGAAATTGTGCCACCTTCCCTCAATGTTATTTCCAAAAAAGAATTTACAGACACTATAAAGTGTGCTTAAATTTTCGACGAACTTCTTCATCTAATCTGCTCACTAAGCGTGCTCGCTATATAGATGAAAGTTAATTCGTGACATAACGGGTAGAAACGTTGACAACGAATATTTAAGTGATGCTACAGGGAGCGCTTCAGGTTTTTGGTCATTTTCGGCTGGAGTGCTGGCATTTCGGACACGATTGCACCGAGACAAAATTGAAGAGGAGATTTTCCGAGACGAGCCCCCACCCTCATAATTCACTGCGCCCGCAACACCATAATGTACCTGGAGGACGACCTCGCCGGAACGACGCACGGCCAGCCCTTAGTCCCCATTAAGTCGAGAATGCGGTCGCACATACAACAAACCGACGCCGAACATCGCATCTCGTCACCACATTTATCTCCATGAATTCAACCACAGTCTTTGGAAAACATACCTCGGAGGTAAAATCATAATCACCGCGATCGAAAGTGGCCGCGATCACTGAGGGTATATGAAAAGACCCGAACACGGGGCGAGCGTCTACAATTACATACATATAGTACATGTGCATACAATGCACACAACATATACAATACACAATTGCAATACATATTACTTCTACAAAGTTACGCCGCAAACTACATGGTGCGTATAAGAAGTATCGGGAAAAGTTTCGTAAAAATAGATTTATTTCGGATATTGCTACAATGCTACAAAATTCTTCTAAGTACATCCCTAGAGCGTCGACAAGCTCTTGCCAGCGGCTTTGCCACGACTCGAAGGCACCCTGGTAGGCAGATTCCAAAAGTTCATTAAGGGTACGCGTGCAAGCTTCTTTGACGACGCTTAGGTTCCCATGATGATGTGTTTGAGGGCGGATTTCACTTTTGGGAATACGAAATAGTCTGCTGGTGACAAGTCGCGACTGTAAGGGGGTTGGGGAATCGCCGCGTCGCGTTGCAGCAGATCTTCGCAAGCAGACACTTGACCCTGCTTTTGTTTGTCCGTCAAGACCTTCAATACGAGTTTAGCGCACATCTTTCGCATTGCCAAATTTTCAGTGGCAATGGTGTGCACTGTCATCTTATCAATGCCAATAAGATCTGCGATTATGCGCACACTTAACTGACGGTCTGAATGCAGGACATAACGCACACACCAGGAGAAAAATGTTACTAATACTTTTTATTTAAAACTTATATTAGGTATATTCCCCAAAAGATATTCGCGGAAGCTGGATATTCGAGGAAAATGGCCGCCAGAATACACCCATCCTCGATGCAAACCCCGCCTGCAGCCTCGTGAGAATTGTGGCTGAAGGCGATCGAAGTAACTCATCATTTGCTACTAAAGGAGTGTCAGATGCCGTGAGAAAGGACGTGGCAATGGTTCGAATGCACACCAGAATCACGAAACTACTCAATCGCGCCTCAGCAATGCCATCGTTACTCAATTGTAATTATTTCGACCGATTTAAAACAAAAACCGTGCAATTTTCCCTCTTACCCGGAATCTGCGATGGAATAGAAGCAACCACAAAATTTTGGGTGAAGGGCTGGTGCCGACCACATCTCACCACTGGCGACCAGCCGCCTCTCTGCCGACTCTACGAGCGTCGGGGCACAAAGGCGTCAATCCAGGCGACCCGTGCTACACACACATACACGGCCGATGGCGAAGACCACGAAGCGATTGCATGCCCACCCACAAGTGTTCTCGGAGGACTTGCAAATACCGCGTGTGAGAACTCGCGCAAAAGTGACGCGTTATCTTTTAAAAAGGGAAATAAGATGTCATCAATTTACCACCAGGTTTCAATGTCAATGGACGCCTCAAAGCTTGTTTGTGTTTACTAACAAAATTTGGAAAAATAATTAATAATTGGAATTTATTTTTCCCGTAAGATCGACAGAAGAGGCACTGCATCAAGTCACATTGACAACTTGAGCCATAGCACAAATGCAATGCTTAAAATATTTTGGAAACAGCGTAAGGTCGAAAAAATATTATCAAATTCTAAATAGACATAGCATAGGGGACATAATCGTAAGAGGTAAATTGTTTTACACGATGATAAGGTGAATTCCACTCAATGCTGATTTTAATGAGGAACACCACGTATATAAGGGACGAAGGAAATGCTTAGCATTAACCAAGGACATCATCATGTATCCACAAATGGTACCAACTAACAGCCTACGTTCCGATAAACTGATTCCCTTCAACATAGGTATTTCCTGCATTTCTTTGCTAAATTAGCCTTCCAACGGAATTGAAATAGAAAGTTCAATAAGCCACATGCGATGCACTAAAAGTTGGTGTTGAGTAGTGTTCGCAAGCTAGACACGCCATGGATACTGCGGACGACCTGGTTCACGTAAGAACTAAAATCAATTTCATTACGACGATACCGAACATTGCCCCTTATTATCACATTTTTCCTAGGAGTCAATAGGATGGATTGTACATCATTCCGCATAATTCGACTAGACTGAATCAAATAGGAACTTTGCCTTTACATTGCCACGAGAAAAATGGAAACACTTCTTGTTTTTTTGTATTAAGACTGCAATCAACTTACGTTTGAGAAAGGAAAATAATTAAATCTACTCTGCAAATTTATAACGTAATTCTACTAAATAATGAGTGAAATCCTTATCGACCGTGAATGCTGCAGAACCAAAAGAGCTCCCTCATTTCAGTTCGAAAAATTGTATCGTATTGGCGCATATGTCATCATTTATCCTTCCATAAGTACATAATTGGAGCACTTTTTCCGTTAAACTGGGCCGATGACACAGGTACTCGGTTATTTTTATTTCTCATTTCTGATGCACGCACTGTAACTAGTTATTTAATTTAGCGAAGTTTGGTTGAATGGCATACGAAGCTCTGACTAAAGGACATTTCACACCGCAAAGACATTAAGAGTGAGTAGTCATCAGAAAGAGGGAAACTGAAAACTTACTAAATATAAGAGGCAGGCTAATATCAACTCCACCAGTCCACGCAGTCGCACCCAATTGTGGTGAGCGCGCCCACCAAAATTTGTATCCTTAGGGAGAGTGTAAAAAATGTGTTTGCGAAAACAGAAAAGTTCGTACAGGAGGGACAGAGACATTCAAGTTAATGAAATAGAGCCTTTAAGAAAGTGACTTTAGCCATATTCCAAAAATACCTTCCACGATAAAGGGATATGCGACAAAGGTTGTTTTTTGAAGTCTCGGGAGATCCCATGAGCAATTAACTATTTAAGAATCCGTTCATTGCTCAGAGCTTAACAAGGTGAATCCAGTAAATTAAAAATGTTATGCTGTGAACAAACTAAATTTCTGGATGCTTATTTGAAACACAATAATCCCAATAAATGACTCGCACATCTTGTAGTCACTCATAGCCATGAGAAAAAAATGGATTCCCGGTTGCTACCCAGAGAGAGAGTGAGAGAGAGAATTGGACTGGGCGAGGAGAGGAGTCGACTCTGCGGACGCGCGGCGGTGTGGTCGACAGGTGGGTGAGAGTGGGAGCGAAGGAGAGAGAAACGGATGAGGGAGATGAAATGGGAAATCGGACGAAGATAAGGAAAAAAAGTGTAAGAGGGGACTCTAAAAATGGGAACAGGTTACAGGGCGATAGAAAATTCTCGTTAAGACAGTGTCCAAGGTCAAATAAAAAGGATGACCAAAGAAAATGCAAATTCATCGCCCTCGCATCCATATTTTTGCGAAATGATGATAGAAAAGTGAACCGTGAGGAGATGTTACTCATTTCTCAACATACAAAACTTCATCAGGGCTATCAAAGTGTATGCCCGAAGAAACTGGCGAGCTAAAAGCATTCTGTGCAGGGACCACGGCTATTTTTTAGGAGAATAATTTAAGCGAGGCAATAAATACGGGGGTAACGGCCAGAGGACCATTAGTGACTTATGATTACGAATGATATCATCAATAGGAGAATGTGGATAACGGTAATTGCAAGAACATCTGTATCATAATTTGAAGACCTAAAAATACATGAAAAATCAAGCAGATTAAAAATGAGGGCAAAATGGATAGCTGGAGAATACGGCCAAGTACAGGATTACGAAATTATGACACAGAGATCTTTGGGATGTGAGAGAATTACCGCAACAAAGAGGTGGTATTTCCCCTAAAAAGCTAATCACGCAAGTTATGAATATCTGCTATGTCAAAGTAATCCAAAACATTTTTCACGTCATTACAGGAAATGGAAAATGTATTTCGCACCCTATCCCTGAATCAAACTATTAGGAACTTTTTATTAAAAGTTTGTAATTGTTCGTCAGTTTTTTAAAACTAACTTCAATCCAATTTAGAACAATCTCTCTTTTTCACTTTCAATTCATACGCTCATTTGAATTCTCATTTAATATTCAGCGTCTTTTTAGATAAGGTCTTTAAGGATCTCGACTCCTCCATGCTTTACAATTAATCCCTAGCAACAACTAGGTGAATTAACGAGCAAGCTCACGCTACTCAAAGCATCGTTCCCTCCTAAAGATATCCCCAGTTTGGAAACGCACGGATAGTAATAGCGGGCAGACGTCCCTAGCGGTTGACACAGGAAGAGCCGATTGGAAACCATCCTCCCCACACCGCAACTGAAATTCTCCGACCGCCCAACGGTTGTGCCGGGCGCCCGTCTCATGGCAGTTTTGGTGCCATACTCGGTTTTCGGGACGGGCGGAACGCTCCAGCGTGGTTCCCTTAGCGCCTTCACTCGAGAGTACCAATTCACCCACACGTAATGGTAATCGGGCGGGTGTAATGCCAAGTCTCCATTAGCCATTCTTCTATCTAGAGTACATCTAGGCTTTAAACACTTCACGTAAACTTCCTTATACATTCTTGTCACTACTACGAACTATCATGGAGAGAGTACGACCACCGTGCAACCACCATGCATTTCCACAATAATCAACCCAAAGGTTGGCTTCACGGTTGCATGAGGGCGGACCCCGAACTAAGCCTTGAGGCGAGTGCAATCCTCACATTCCGGATGAAGGCAGGCCCTTCCGCCTTGTCCCACCATTTGGATCCCCACGAAGTTTTAGCGGAAAGAAGGCCGCAAAACTTAGGAGTTAAACAAAGGTAAGTATCACCCGGGAACCTTTGTCAGCAGATGGGCAGTTGGGTACGTCATGGATCATTTAACAGACCACCGAGTGCCCGTTTCAGCCAATTTCCTTAAACGATTGGCAAACCATTTTATTCGAATGAATCATTTCGAAAAATTCTAAAGACGTGTCAATCAAAAAGAAACTGACAAAATATACTAGTTATAATATTCGAATATAGATAAAGCAACCTGAGATACATTTACGGAATCAGGGGAGACTTTTCTGTACCGAAGTTAATATAGCGAGATACTCGTACTTTGGGAAGAGCGAGGGTATCGGAGAAGAGCCCTATCGCAGAGGGAGGCACAACGACGCCAAAGGAGGAATAAAAACGGAAATCTCGCAAACTCGTTCAGGAGGGACCGAAGCCAGTACGGGGGGCTGAATTGAAGATGGGGAGAGGAAAGGGGGGGTTGCTGCTTCTGCAAGCTCAAGTTGCGCGGGAATCCAGTAAAAGGAGGAGTGGAGGGACACACAATAAAGGGATAAGGGTGGAAGGCGACGGAGATAGGAGGGAGGGAGGGAAGGTGGGGAGATGGGGAGGGAGGGTTGGGCAGGTGGGAGGAGCCCTCCGCGACCTTCGAAACTGGGTGTGACCACCGGTCGAAATTAGAAAGAAAAAAAAGAGAGAGACCTAAGGGTTGGAGAAAAAGACGAGAGGAGGAAGAACTGGGGATGCTGTGGTCTGAGAGCGGGGTGGGAGTGGCGGCACCTGAGATTGGGAAGAAAGGGTAGGGGGGAGGATTTTTGAGGGAGGAGGGATGGAAGGAGGTGGACGATTTACACAGAGCGGCGGAAGATGCTGCGGGAAGATGGCGGATGAGGGCGTGGTGTGAGGGAGAGGATGAACGGGAGAGGGGGGTGGACACACACGCACCGAGGGGGCACACATCACCACCACCACCGCGAGAGGGAGGGAGGGTGGGGTGTCTGGGAATCGGTATAAATAGGGGACCACGCCAGGTCAGGAGTCAGCATCTCCCTCAGCTCCAATCAAGCAAAGAGACATGAAGGTCCTGGTGAGTACCCGACGCCGAAAGACCGGCACCCACCTCTCACGACGACGGGGTTTCCTCCCGAAAAGGGTTCGGCCGCGGACCTAACGACCCCTCTAGTTACTCCGCAGAAGTATTTCTAGTCGGGAGCTTTCGTAACAATTTTCTATTTATAAATACGCGTACCGCGAAAAAATTGCTGTACTTTGTTTTAGAGGAGTTCCGGGAACGTTATTTTAAACGCATTAAAATTTTATCGGGGAGGAAACAGTAGCTTCACTCGGCTTCATCTATACAAACTACCAAGATCATTGACAGACTGTCTTCAGTTTCACTAAGTCAAATCTTTATACAAATGTATTTCATCAGCTCAAATGTTTAATTTTTAAATGTTCTCAAATCATTATTTTTACTTTTGATCTAAACTCTTAGACTAAATTGAAAATTCTATTTTCAAAGCCGAACTTTCTTCATTAGATACTTATTTCCGATGCAGGGTTTTAGCTCTCGTGTCAAACTTGACATAATCTAGTTTTCAGGTTTTCAAAATAGACATCTTCGTCGTCTTGAGAGCCTTATATAATTTCAATCCTAAAAAAGAACAGTTTTCACTATCTGAATTTCGAGCTAACACTCACTAAATATCTATCACACTCGAACAATTAACTCGGCATTTCGATTCATATAGCTGGATGTTACCGATGATGATACTGATCAGTGCACACAGATAATAACTGCTGTGCTCAAAGTCTTGGATCAAGCGCTTTGGATCCAAGTGTGGACTCAACCAAGTGTGCACCTAATTGAAAATTCAGATACTAATGTATAAAGCAGTCTATCGAAATATAGCGAACACCTAAATCGAAAGACGCCTTCGTCATATCTATTCAGAGTTTTCAATTTGACACATATTCGATCGTACTTTGTGCAGAGACGATGTTGTTCATCGCCGTGAGGATCGAATTTCAGCGCTTCGCATCAGGCGGAAGCCACGGGGACGGGCGTCGATTCCCGTCGTGGACACGGAGGGCGAACGATGCGCGTACGAGTCTCGATTCCCTCTCGAGGAAGACGGCTTCTTCCGCGAGCGCGGGCGGCGACCGGCCCTGCCCAAATCCTCCGCGACGACCTCGCTCCTCTGCGATCAACGCCTCCTCTGCCGCCTCCGAAACAGACCAACCCCCCCTCCCGACTGCGTGCCGACGCGACGGGAAAAACGGAGGAGAGGGCCGTCCTCGCCTCGAAATCCCTTTCGCATCCCCGATTCGAGTATCTTCCCGCCACAATTAACGACCTTACTCAAGCGGTTCCGACACTCATGCTACGGTGAGTGTTCGGTAATTTCAAGCAGGCGTCAGCCGTCTAGTTTAGGAGTTGGAGATGCAATGAAAGAGCAATCGAGTCTCGGGAACGCACGATGCTCCTCCGCGTTGATAGGAAACCTCGAAAAACTTCGAAGGATGGGACTAGGTAGCTGAAAGTGTACGTCAAAGGTCCATCGCTAATAATTCCTTGTCTTTATTTTATTTCCAGGTCGTTCTTGCAGCCGTCGTGGCTTGTGCCCTGGCTGGCTTCGAATACTCCACTGTCACTCCCTACCACTATGGAGGATACTACCCCTACTACCGTAACTTCGGTTACAACTACAACTACCCCTACAACTATGGTTACTCCGCAGTGGCTCCCCTGACCGTGAAGAGCGTGCCAGTCGTGGCCCCCGTGGCCCCTGTTGCTCCCTTCCCTTACACCGGACTCACCGCCAAGCACCAGTACCACGCTCAGGTGAGTGGAGAAAGACGTCCCGAAACCACAAACTGGATCAAAAATGCCTTTTGCCGCACTATGTGGGTTTTCACGAATAGTAGCGAGCATTAAAATCACTGGAGAGTCAATTGCATTGCTGGGATTTTCTGGTCTTTCACTGCTCGGTTCTGATTTCTCAGCCCTAATTCGAATTGAAGGGGAATGAGCCAAAATTAAAATGAAGGGCACTAAGATCCCACAAGTCATTACATTAACACGAGGCAATTCTGGAGTATTTCTATAAGGGATTCTCCGAGCCAAATATCTTATCCTGAAAATGTCACTAAATCTTCAACCTCCGTTTTTCCTTCCTCATCAGGATGAGTTCGGCCAGGCTTCCTTCGGTCACGCTTCCATCGACCAGACCCACACCGCTTTCCGCGATGCTCTCGGTGGAGTCGTTGGACAGTACTCTTATGTCAACCCCGAGGGTAAGGTGGTGACCACCAGCTACACCGCTGACGCCGTTCACGGATTCCGCGTGGCCTCCAACGACCTCCCAGTGGCCCCCGCCGTCCCCGAGACCGCCCCCCTGGTGGCTCCCGAGCCCGTCGCTGACACCCCTGAAGTGGTCGCCGCCCGCAACGCCCACTTCGCCGCCCACGCCGAGGCCAAGAGCCGCAGCCGTCGCCAGGCCATCCTCCCCATCACCCCCTACGCCTACCCCCAGGCCTACCCCCACGCCTACCCCTACTCCTACCCCTACACCTACCCCTACCAAGCCCCCCTCGCCACCCGCAAGGCCACCCTCACCACCGTCGTCAACACCCCCGGACACGCCGTCTCCTACCGCGTCGACTAAGCACCCTCGCAGCACCCAACACCCGTTTCTCTTTCCCGTCCGTCAGATAAGCGTGTGTGAAGTGTGTGACTGAGATGACCTGTATGAAACTTTCCCAACGACCTGTACTCTTTCCTTTGATATGTAAAAAAACGCAATAAACTTTCCTTCATTTCTAAAAATGTTGTTATCATTTTCTAAAGAACGCAAACGGAATTTCCTTAAAGGGTTCTTCCAATATGTTTCCACGAATTATGTCAATTGACGGCGAATCCTACTGTCAACAGAAAACTCTAAATTCATACCAAATGTAACAACCGACGAATACATATTTACAAAATCTAAACGAAACATTAATTTTAACAAATCCTCTGAGCCGTAAAATATACTAGTCGTATTTGGCTAAATACGAGTAATTTAGCCAAAACGATTACACAAGTCGAAATAATACTTAATAAATCAGCCATGGAAGGCTCAATCTATACGAACAGTAAATTTTAAAATGTCACCCGCATTTTATAAAGTGGTGTGACAGATGATCAGTCTGGTAATTACAGGCCAATTAATATGAAATCATTATCTAATATATATATTAGAACTTAAAGACATCATGGACGTCATCACGTACAGGAATATTCCGATGAACTCAACTAACATGGACCCGGGAAGTTCAGTCGCGCAGGGCTCATCATGTGAATAATTTACACAACATAGTGACTGAAATAATGCGATAATTTCATGACGATCAATACAAATTTTGGCATTTCAATGAGGAATTTCATTAGGTTCCTCAGAGAAAACGTATTTCTAACTGGATAATAGTGTGTTGAAAATGTAAATTAAGAAAAGTACAGTAAATGAACTCATACACATTCTCTACAATGATTAAAGGAAGTGGCTCTCGATTGTATTAATTTCGAAAGCACGTGTGTTTTGCACTAACCCCGACGGAAGTTGAAGTCGTTTTTTTATACATACTCTTGCCGGAGTTGCTCAGATAAATTGGATTCGCTCAAGCATATACCCTGAGGTAATATTGCGTGCTTGCAATTGAGCAAAGGGATCCAAATATATATACTTTGCGAGAAGGCTTATAAAAAACATTGTATTTTCTTAAACTTATTTTTGGAGAAAGTACCTTAAAGGTTGGAGAATCCTACTTTGCTCTTAACGAACAAGTATGAATCCGGCCGAGAAGTCTAATTCGAGTTCTCCAGAAGGATGCTGCAGTCTGTATCGCTAAAACATCTTTGCTACCGCAATTCTTTCAGGATAAACAATAGTCAGATTAAATAATATTTAACACTATATACAGCTATGAATTAAATATGGAGTGGGTGACTGCGCACATGATGGTCGGTCATTTAGCGGCAATACCAATAATATTTCCTGACCCACAAGAAATTCCTGACATAGCCGAAAAAATCAACATATTCAACGCAAACAAAAGGATTTTTAAAATAATTCCGTCCTAATTCCCTATTATTTTTTAACTCTAAATGGCTTACCCAACTTTCTCTGATCTATGTCTTCAATATTCTTTTCCCCTTTAGTAGCTCTAACATCCACTTTTCCTACCTTCTTCGAATTTCTCCCAAAAAAGTTTTTTTCACCTCCCCTACCACTTCTTCATATGCTTTCCTATCTGTACATTTTATTTTTCTGTTTTTGTCTTCACATCCACTGGTCAAAAGCTTCCAATCTACGCTTATTCCTCTTAGCGATGAAATTTCCAAGGCAGGTAAAACTAAGCTCCATATCAAAGCTTTTACTACTTTATAAAAAATCTACTTTAACTCTTTGTTATCAATTCATTCTCTTTTTAAAGGCATCTTCACCTACACCTGCACACCACACAGGATCCATTGATGCAAACAAGCCCTCGCTACCTTTATTGCGAAAACTTCACAGGGTAAAAGTCATTCCCCTACTGAAGGGTAAGATCATGGATCTGAGTTACTCAAGGGGTACTTTCCTGCTGTGTGAATTTCTAAGGGCTTTCAAGGAACATACTGTTCTCAAGAATTACTATGTACACAGTCACCAAGTAATGTAAACCAGCTAAATCATTCAGCTGGGAATTGATCAAATTGTACACCGTGAGCTTTCTTGCATTTGTGTTCACACAAATTCCACTGAAGTAATTATTGTAGTATTTATTGTCCTCAATTACACACACTTTTTTCCAAGTTAATGGCTTCTAATGACCTTTATGGTCAAATTATATTCTCATAAATTCTATTTCATAAGCACTACTCCTTTCCATAAGCTAACAACTTAATTATCAAAAGACAATAAAACTAAAACTACTTGATTGACTATCAATGATAATGCAATAATATGATAGTGTTCATGCATTTGTATGCCCTTTTATTTTTGAATGGATCAAAATGTACCCTTGAGTACACACTTAAGATCATCAACTGACAGTAGAGCATATGAAAGCTTGACTCCTTAGAACTGGGTCAGCATAAATTGGAGAACATTCAAACATTAGTAAAAGTATATTCTTACCTTTCCTGGGGCTCCCATCGGGCCCTTGCCGGAATCCTGCAATCTCTGCTCTGGCTTGAAGTTTGGTTTGAACATTTTCAGCACCTTCCTTCATTTTTGCAAGTAGTCCTTTTTAATGCACATACATTAAGAAAAAGAAAAAAGTTACAATTTAGCACATCATGTGCACTGTTTAAAAAAATAATAATATCAATATTTTTCAAAAGGCAAAAGATTTCACTAAGCTTTGGTTGATTTCAGCTCCCCAGACAGGTATGTGCACGGAAGTTCCAATGATGGAACACATATACTAGAGTTTGATACCACCACTATGGGTTATATTAGAAAATATGTACTTACGTATAATTACATTAAGACTAAATTTTAAACAATGCTTTCACTGTCATTTTCTGCTGAAGAGTTGGAATTACTCTGAAGTTTATGATAGAAATAGTACTTTTATTCTACAAAAATATGAAATATGTTTACAGTATGCTTGTGCACTTGAATTTGAAAATGACAGAAAATTCAATATTTTACTGTCCAAAAGAATGAATACTTTTAATAACAAATATTGTGGTCCCATGGATATTATATAATTTTTCTAACAAAAAAACAGACAACTCCCCTCCAAAGCAACTCAAGTATCTTTTGAAGACATTTTGTACACATAAAACAGTTGAAAGGCTAATTATTTTGGTTTGATTGTTCAATTAATGAAATTATGATAAGATTTCCTGGATCACTATCTCACATTATTAGATTATTGAAATTACAAGAAAAAAAACAAAACTGTTAAGATTTGGGAAAAAAAGAATGGTATGACAGCTAAAAATGTAATTTTAATATTAATTTAATATACTAATACAAAAAGAGAACAATTTCAAACCAAAAACCACAATCACTGTGGGATCAAGCGTTAACCTACACAAAAAAATAAGTCTTGAGAATGGCTGACTTTTCCTCTAAGATTGAATCTATTTTATAACTACCTAAATGAATGCTACAGTTCTAAAGTCATGCCTGCAGAACATTAGGCCAACAGATTATTCAGCACTACTGTAAAAGGAACAAAATTAAAAACTGGGGAACTACACACAGTCCTGATGCAAATAAGAATTACATCTTGGGTGACTATCAGCAACTATTGATTTTACCCTCATTTCAGAAATTACTACTGAAAAGAAAAGTGCACATTACCCTAGGGTCTGCCTTGCATTCCTTTAAAAGGCAGCTAGTGCTTTGTAAGCAATATAATCCTATTCGCAAAAAATACCATAGTTCAAGGAGTAGTATCAAGTCATCAAGGCTGTCAAATAATTTTAAGCATAAAAGTTTCCAAACATAGTCTCCTGAATTAAAGTTCTCCATCCACAGCCACTGCATGTGTATTCGTGCTCCTCCTTCCAGCAATGCACAGATACCCTCCTCCATTCCTTAGCAAACCTGTGTACCTACACTAATTACTTGATGGAAAAATCCTACCCTACACTGCCAGATACATTCCTCAGACCAAAACACAGGATACCGATAATCTCAACCTTTTCACCAACTACCTAGTTAGCACTCAAAAAATCCTACAGATACTAATGGAAATTTAACCCATGTTAAAAAATAATGAGTCCAGACAACTGCCACTCCTAAATGCCACTCATCTCCTGAAAAATCCCAAAATGAGTGCAATATACATAATTTGTTCAATAAGCCCTTCTGAAAAAATAGAAAAACAAATAATTTTAGGTAGATATTTTTATTTTTCAACAATAATCATAATTTTAGGTAGATATTTTTATTTTTCAATATAATCTCCTTTTAACTCAAAACACTTTCCCTGCCATTTCTCCAACTTTTTTAAGCCATCCATAAAGTGAGATTTTTAAAGAACTTTAAAATGGGCACCTTTGTCAGCAACAACCTCCTAGTTCGAGGTGAATCATTTTCTGCCAAGCCATTTTTTCCACTTTGGAAATTCAAAAAAGTCACTGGGGACCAATCTGGTGAATATGGTGGATGTTGTAGTAACTCAAACTTAAATGCCATAACTTTTGCCATCAAAACTATGCAGGTGTGCACCCATGAATTGCCTTGATGAAAGACAATTTTTTTCTTTGCCAAATGAGGATAATTTTTCCTCATTTCTTAGCTCAACCGGTACAATAATGATGCATAATACTCTCAATTTATCGTTTGCAGAAACGATGCATGTAGATGATTCCACATAATCAAAAAAACCATGATCATCATCTCATCAGCCAATTTTACCATCTTGGCCTTCTTCGGAGCCAGATTGCTTTTAGAAACCAATTGTTTTGACTGTTCCTTTGTCCCTGGAGTTTAGTAAATTATGTATCAATTTTTTGTCCACAGTTATGCATTGATGCAGAAACTCGTTAGGAAAAGTGCCAAACCAGCTTCTGAATGGATCATACGATTGCATTTATTCTCCACTGAGAGCTAATGTGGCACACATTGTGCAAAGATTATTTCATACCCATTTTTTTGTACAAAATTGAAAACATTGTATGTACCTAGTTCAATGCCACCTCGTGTATCTTGTAGCCTCAATTATTTTGCAAACTTAGATTCATCGATCAGTGAAAACCACACCGTAGATTTCATCAATCACTTAGGAGGAAGTCACTTCCACTGGACACCCTGAATGGTGTTCATCATTTGTGGATGTATGGCCATGTTTAAACTCATTCACCCAATTGTAAACAGCTGCAACCACAAGAGTAGAACGAACTTCATCCAACTTAGCATTGATCTCTTTCGGTTCTAAGCCTTTTAAATAGAAGTGTTTGATCACCCCACCAAAACTGATTTTTTCCATTTCTCTAAATAAACCAAATTTGTTTCTTCAATTTTTCAGATTGTCAACTCTACGTTGCTTGCTGATCTGGAGAGGACTTCTATTGTAGTAACAGAGAAGCAGTTATCAAAGAATTGAATGTGGGAAGCCGTTCAATTAGAAATGGGGTGACTGAGGATTTCAGGAGATTTGTGGAGTAATAGTGATTTTGATACTGATGGAGAATGGGGTCTGGAATACATCACCAGATGTTTTTTGCAATTTGCCTTGATATCAGAGCTGAGAAGTGAATGCACACAATACACTAATGCATAAATTACTTTTTGAACAATTGATGATAGCCATAACTGCATTCGTTCAAAATGATGATCAATGTAATATTCAGATTAGCATCAATTTTTATACTAAGAGACTCATGTTATACAAAAATGATTACAAGCTACATGCAAGTCACATAATTTCTTTAGTGTTTGCAAAGTATAATTAATAACTAGAACTACTTTAAAAATTAATAAGAGGTAATAATAAGAGAATTCAGGAAGTTATACTTAAAACTTATCCACCTCTGTTAAGCCGCATTATTTAAATAAATGAAATACAGCATTTGGTTCCACTAGTAAACTATCATAAAAAACTACTGTCTAGTGGGTATTGTTAAATATAACAAAAAATGGCAATGACTAAATGGTGCACTCTACTGAATGTCCCTATGATAGCTCAAAACAGAGATATCATTCTTTCAAAAATAATAAATAAAAAAACAAAGCATCTAGAAAAACAATCAACCAGGAAAATAAAATCTATAAGCAAATACAGTGAGTTCTAGCCATTCTAAGTCTAAATGCATGAAATGACTAAAACATAGCTTGACAATGAAGAGATTTATATACCATGTCTGTCTTTCTCCTTGAGAATTCTTTCCATGTCCCCAGCCTTGTCTTTCACCCTGCCGAAAAAGTCTTCCAAGGGGAAGGATAGGGTTCAAAAACCAAAAGTAATAAAAGAGTAAAGGGATTAAACAGGATAATCAAAGTGATTTTTAACAAATCAGGAGGAGGGATGTATCAAGGAATATGGTAATGGAGACAAAGCAATAAAACTGAATTAGTATGGAGAAAATCATAGAAAATGTTGCATGCTATGATATACTATCATATGACCTTTCATATATTCATAGTTAAACAATCTTACCCTGGAACCATTTAACTTTAAAGAACACTCAAATGCAATACGAAAAGCCCAACAGTACATCAATCATAACTTGTGGGCATAAAGTCTTGAATGAATTTTCAATGGGAGAAATTCAGGTCAAGAGCTTTTTTAGGGATTACTCCAAACCTTATGTGTATTCCATAAATAGTAATGCACTTTTCTTTCACTTCTACAAGGGTATACCTTGGATATGTGTTTAAAAATATGCAGAGGATGACTAACATTTAAAATAAAACATTAACTTAATCATTTATTTAAAGGTGAAATAGGTATACCTTTAAAATTCCTCCAAGGAGATAAATAATGAAATAACATTATTTAAAATGAAAGAACACATTCATCAATTCTCAACCAAAATGCCATTTTCCCAGGTTGAACTAAATATATTATTCTGACACATTTTGATTTTTTAACATTTCTTGCTGTTCTACTTTCATATAAATGTGTTTCTCCAAACTGATAGCTATCACAAGACAATATACACTCATACAAAATATGCTTGTATGCACATCAAAATGCCTTTCCCGACACCAACCTTTGCTCTCCACCAGGTGTTTATTTGATTGAATTTCTTGTGAATGTGGGCTTTATGCCCACATTCACAAGAAATTCGATCAAATAAACACCTGGTGGGGTGCAAACTAAGCTGTAGCTATGTCATCCATAAATATGTGAATACTGTCAACGACACTAATAGATATACTACCTTGATCAAAAATTTCCCGGAATTTATTCAGAAAATTAAAAATACAAGTTTATTCATCTAAATCTATATTGTCCCCTTCAAAGTAATCCCCATCGACTGCAACACACTTATGCCAGCGCTTGATCCAATCCTCGAAACATTTTTTATATTCGGTTTTCGGTATGTCCATCAGTGCTTCCTGCGATTTTTCCATTACTTCCTCTCGGCTGCTAAAACGCGTTCCCCGTAATGGTTTTTTAACTCGATTGAACAGAAAGAAGTCACAGGGAGCCAAATCAGGTGAATTCGGTGGCTGTTGGATGGTATTTGTTGCATTTTTCGTCAAAAAATTACGAATAATGATAGCACTGTGCGACGGTGCGTTATCATGGTGCAAAATCCACGAGTTTTCTGCCCACATTTCTGGTCTCTTTCGGCGAATTGCTTCACGCAAACGTCTCATAACGCCCAAATAATACTCTTTGTTTACTGTCTGGCCTTCTGGCAAAAATTCATGATGCACTACACCGTTGTAATCCATGAAAACCGTCAGCATTGCCTTCTTTTTTGACTGAAAACGACGTGGTTTTTTTGGTCTCGGCTCATTTGGTGAACGCCATTCACTTGCCTGATGTCTGGATTGCGTGTCGTACTCATAAACCCACGTCTCGTCTCCAGTAATGATCCTTTTGATGAATGTGGGATCGGATTCAGCCTCGCAAATCATGTCTTTTGCGACGTCAACACGGTCTCTTTTTTGCATGAAATTGAGGTCTTTTGGCACCAACTTTGCTGCTACACGACGGAAACCCAAATAATTAACCACAATGTCTTGGGCGGATCCATAGGCAATGTTCAAGTCCTCCGCTATTTCTCTGATGGTTAATTTGCGGTTATTGACCAACATTTCTTTTACTTTATCAATTTTTTCACCGACTTTCGATGTCGATGGTCTGCCACTGCGTTCATCATCTTCGATTGACTCACGACCACTTCTGAACCGCTCGTGCCACTGGTAAACGACCGTTTTTTTTAGAGAATCGTTGCCGAAACACTTTTCCAACATTTCAAACGTCCGTGCGCCACTAAATCCGTTTTTTACGCAAAATGTAATGCAAGTTCGTTGTTGCAAATTTAAATCCATTTCTGCAATTGTAAAAAATCGCCAACACACACAGAGATAGATGTACTCTTGGCTACGTAACTTTTGCAAATGTCAAGTTATGACACTAAGATTTAAAGGGAATGTCAACAACAGATGTACCAATTTAACAAAAAAAACAGAACTCAAATCGAAACGATGGGAGCGCCACACGGTGGTTATTCCGGGAACTTTTTGATCAAGGTAGTATATCCTGTTAAAATCCCCTACTGACAACCAACTCATTCATTAAACAAATGGTTTAGCATGATATATTAGGGTAGTTATCAACTTATTTCCACCAACCACTTTCTAGTATTTCTGAACATTCGATATGAAAAACTTGAAGAGAGAGGAGTGTTTATCAAGCATCACATACAAAATAAATGTAACAATATCATGTGCTTGACTTGGTTGCCTACCCTGCAGGAAACTGTTTTTCCTATTGCCTATGTGACATTGGGGTTCATTGAGTTTTGACTATTAAAAACTCTTCTAAGAGTGTATGTAAGGTAAATCCTATGTTTATATGCTGTAATGAATAAATCATTTAACCAGTTTACTGACTGAACTAAATGCATATGTAATGACTGGCTTTTGCACATAATTTCAGGGGACACCCTCACTAATTCCAAATTATTTATATGTAGTCTTAAGGATTGTTTTAATGCGAGAATCTCATCCTCGATTTATTTTTATCTTCAAAATGAGTCAAAGAAACTGTAATACTTGTGAATTGTTTTCCAGTTCTTACCTTCACCTATTCCCAATTATCACATAACCTCACCATAATGCATAAGTAACTGATACCTCCCTGACTCTCCTGTCCTTCTCCATGTGACCCTACTTGTATTGTGATTATCAAAACACTTTCCAGTTATAATGAAGGCTACTGCAAAGCTCTATTCATTTTTTCCCTCTTTGTCATTCTTCGTTACTAAACTTCACCGTTATAATCCCCTCGCATCTCTACCTTTGCCCGTCACTGCATTCCAATGCCTCATCACTAACACGTGATCAAAGTAACAGGTAACTTCATGCACCAATCATTTTCTCTACTTGATCACATATACACTCGTATCTACTTCTTTCTCTCTATGATTACTCTTGGGCATATAAAGCAGTAGACAAACCTGTTGTTGGTTCATACTGAAATCAATTAAGTTTATTCTAATCTAATTTCATTCATGGAAATTGATTCATTTAATGTTACATTTCTGGTTTCCAGTCTTCCAAGAATATTAGTTTTTTTGTACTAGTAATTACTTCATGGATGATATCATTCTAAATCTTTTACCTCCTTATCACATTAAAACTGACCAAGAGTAATTTGGATGTCAGTGGTCACTTACAAGTCTTCTACATGATATTTCATCATTTAATAAGTCCATCTCAATATATATTACCTCTTTGATACACACAACAATTTCATAATTAGCAATGCTCAATGGGTAACCAAAATATTAGATTTTATATATCACAATAGGTATTCATACATGTATTGACTCAGGATTCTTTCCCAGTAATATCCATTTCCTACTTCTCCCAATTCTTTAAATTTAGTAGCTAATGGTCATTCACATTGCCTTAGCTTTTCAAGATGAATAAATGCTTAAGACAGAATCTACATTTTGTTAATAGAACTTAATTCACTTGTTTAAGAGCATAGCACCTGGAAAAAAAATCATTTCACATTACTGGAATTAGAACAAGGGATTGCCAACCACAAGTGCTCACCCATAACTCTGCCAAGTAAAACTTAATTAGGGCGACTTTTCCCAGGGACTCAAAGGAGGTTGGCTAGGCATTGAAAGCAAACATCTTGGCTGAACAGGACTCTGGATATCTGGGATACAGTTATAAAAGCTAAAAGTCAACTTATACAAATCCTTGCATTTAGTCCATACAGATCCATCCAAGAAAAATTAATTTGTCATACAACTTACCACTGCTTTATTTTTACCAACTTATATTTACCCGTTTTGCAGAATAGATAGTTTTATTATGCATGTATAGCTGTTTTCGGAATATTTGCAAATTAACTGGAGGCTTTGAGAAATGAGAATTTGGCGATCAAGTACTGTTCTCATTAGTTAAATGATTCTCTCCTGTGTACTATGCGCTTATGTGGCATTTCATTCATTATTACCATGCTTTCAAGTTTCATTTGAAAGAAAAATGCACTTCCTCCAATTCTTTTGATTAAATTCTTAAGTTCATCGTAACTATTATACATACACGGTTTGTATAAAAAGTATCGGTAACAATTGTTTCCTGATGTGTGAGTGAAGTACTGAATTCAGACCTTTGGTTAAATATACACATGATCGCAGATCCTAATGCCATTGATAAGATGACCGTGCATACCATTATCACTGCAAATTTGGTGATACAAAAGATCTGCACTGAACTCGTTCCGAAGGTTGATGACCAAGAGCAGAGTAAAGTGTCTGCTGGCGAAGACCTTCTGCAACACGATGCGACAATTCTCCAACCCCCTTATAGTTCCAACTTGGTACCAGTAGACTATTTCCTATTCTCAGAAGTGAAATCCTCCCTCAAAGAACATCACCATGGGACCTAGGTGCACCATTGATGAAGCTCGCACACGTAGCCTCAAGGACCTTCCCGAATCCACCTACCAGGGAGCCTTCGAGTTATGGCAAATCCACTGGCAAAAGTGTTTTGGTGCTCAAGGGATGTACTTTGAAGAATTTTGAGGCATTGTAGTAATATCTGAAATAAATCTATTTTTCCGAAAATTTTCCCGATACTTTTTATACAAAACATTCACAAGTGCATACTAACAGTAACAAAATGCTTTACTATAGAATCATAACTTGAAATAAAATTTTGTATGAATAGAATATAAATATCTGTCAAGCACTGCTTCGATTACAAGTAAAAAAGGGTGATTATTTAAAACATGCCCTCAGCCAAAGGAAACACTTTGGCAGATGCACGTTCATGAGATAAATAGCTTGTTATAACCTAATCAATAATAATTTCAATGAAAACACTGAAACAAATACTTATAGCCCAATACTCTCTATTTATGTAAACATAATAGATTAGTTAATTTAATGAATGAAATGGATAAAATGTGACATCTTACCAGCAATCTTCTTGTGTGCTTCAGGGGATGCAGACTGTGTAAGAGCAATAACTTTGCTATACACCGACTGATTTATTAATCCCTGGGCTTCAAGAGTACCAGGTGACATGGTGCTATACTCTTCACTCAGGAGTTGAACTGGAAAGGAAATCAATGAATTTTATTTTCATGTGAGAGCACTTCAAGTGGAGTATGCCACGCGTTGGGTGTTGAATCGGCATCTTTTCTTATGCTAATGCAAACACCAGGGGTCTCTTCACCCTTCCCCTACGCCAATAAAACTCGACCTCTACCAAATTATCCACCTATCTATAAAGGTGTAAATTACCTCAGCTATCAGTCGCCTCCCTTAATAGCTAAAATTCTCATTTGTGTGATTTCACCAAAGTTACTCAGTGATTATAGCAGTGGCCCATTATGAAAGTTTCAACAGCAACTTGTGAAGTGTTCATAGAAAAACTGAAGGACATAAGGTAAAAATGTACAACTTTTAAAAACAACAGCAATTATGCTAAAGAATGTGCCGCTGTCATATCTATATTTTCTTGGGACCAATAAGTGATAAAAATAGATTATCTTTCCAGAAAAGAGGATTATGACTCTAGTGTACTGATAAATTAGTAATGTGCTAAACAAGTAATATGATATTCCAAATGGAGATATTACCAAATTACCTGCAAGTGCCTCAATGTCAAAGAAAAGGACATGACCCTCAGGATCTCTGGGATTAGTCCTCAGACCTTGCACCATGAGGGGGAAAGCACGGCTTTTCCTCAGGAGAGCCATCTCTGCACTCTCCCCATGTTCTCCCTCCAAATCATGATGAAGCTGCTGCAGTTGATGCAATCCTCTCTATGTGGCAGAAAAGAGATGGATAATGATTGGGGATAGAGAGGTCAGTTCAAAAGAATGCAGATAAGCAGCAAGGATCAGTTACTTTTGCAGACAACAACAATTATAAAATCACCATTCAAAGAGAATGAAAAGCAGAATTTCTCCTGCTATAGTTCTAGTACATGAATCCTACACGATATCACTAAAACATGGTGGAGCATCTCTCAACATTGCACTTGGCATATTGGGACTTTATGCGTGAGGGATGTTGGTATTAAAAATATAGAGAATTCCCACTAACTTAAGCAATGAATAAATATTTAGCCATTACAAAAATTAACCAAATCTACAATTTTCACAACATACAAGTACTCTGTTCCAATGAAACACCTTCAATTCACCCATGTAACCAATCACAAATAGCGCAAAATAAGTTTTTTTTTACTTTTCTCTAGATAGACTTTAAGAGATACGTATACCTGTGTGCCCATCAATAAATACAATGATACCTGACAACAAAATTTAAAAATATCAAGTGACTTTTTTGGAGAAAAAGACTTTTGGAAATCAACAAGTGTGTGTCAAGTGGGGCCATAAATTCCATGGTGTGGCAAAGTAGAGAATTATGCAAGGAATACATTAACTACATGAAGAAAAAGCAAGAGGCATGAAGAAATGTTGTTTCCAAGTTGTTAAGTAACCCCTGGTTATCAATCCAAAGGCTTGTTTGATAGGCAACGGTAGAGCTCACCCAATATTAAGCCCAGCAGTGTGTGAAATTCACACATTAGGGTAGGAGGGGGACAGTTTCTTTCCATGTGCCACCTATGGTTTCCCAGGAAATTATGGTACCCAAAAAATTACAAGCTTGGGTGAATCTGAGGGTACCCACAGGCTTCATCCCAAAATTGAACCTGGGACCTTTGGTTGGCAATCCAGTGCTCTACTCACTTGACTACTATGCCTCGACATCATTATTAAATTTTAAATTATATATAAAAATGTGATTCAGGAACAGATCTAGCAAGAAAAGTAGCTGGCTTGGTAGAAAAACAGACAGGCATATTACTATGATATCAATGTATAATAGAAAATAGACTCATTAATGCACATTTGTTCACACTGAAACTAAATATCCCTCCAAATCTCAGCACACATATTTCTTTGCATGAGACACACATGAATGAAGGAATTTGTGATTTTTCAACAATGGAATTTTGGAGCAATTACAAATATTGATGCTGTGGAGGGTACTTCCACAACCTACAGCAGAAAGAAAATGTTGGTTCCTCCGTAGGAAGGATTCCAATATCACAGAACCGTGCAATGTGTGACTGGCTAAATAGGGAGGGTAGGTTCTTTTTGATGCCCCATCTTGAAAGGGGAGTGGAGTTGAAAATTTATGCAGCATAAAAAGAGAGCAAATATGTAAATTACATAAAATAATGTCATTGCAACAAAAATATGGAAAGATATATCTCCTGCACTCAAAAAACAACCATCATTGATCTCAAGGTGTTGCCATCTAGGGATGGCTTTTCTCTACGGTGACAGTCCATCTTTTCTGCCTTGTTCACTGTTCCCCTTCCATTAAATTTCCCCCTCCTTCCAACAAAGTCCCTTGCTTGAGGAAGTGAGTGCCATCAGAAGGAATGTGAGCACTTCCCCAACTAACCCTCCAATAGCTTCGACTTCTCCTCAAATGCCTGGCTTAATGCACATTTCCCGATTCTCCCACTTTGTTGATAGAGGTGCTATTAGCCAGGGTGAGATGTATCTGTTATGATTAATCATTACCGTCAGCATATTGTGCCATTTTCCCATTAGCAATGCATGCATAACACAGTTTCCTTGCGCTGTTTTTTTCAATAAAATTATTTGAAAAATATCTGACATTAAATTCATCAATTGCATAATTAAAAGAAAAGAGGAAGGCACTCTAGTTGAACAAATTGTGTGGTGATATTTACATAGTGATATCTTTGCTTGCTCAGGGACAAGGAGTAAAACCATTTTTAGGGCAATTAACTTTTGCCTTAAGAGGAAACTCTAGCACACACTGTGCACGAAGTGTTTCATTCCTGCTAATACTTAAATATGTACCACACTCTAAAAAAGAATTTTCAAAGAGCATGAAAATTTTTTAATAGTATTCAACCAATTAGGGCGGTAACTAATGGACTCTGAGACTAATTTTATACACTGACTAATATCTGTTACTACCCTGTGAAAAATGGCATGTTAGTTGCCATACAGATGTACCCTTACTTTTTGAAAATATTTACTGATAAAAAATAGATATCATGGGCAGGACATTAGAGTAGGAAGATTCAATTCAAGACCAAATGGATTAAAGGCCTTACCTGAGTTGCATGTCTTATTGCAGAGAGGTTACGATGTCTCAGGCCTCTGAAAAAATGCACGGCAGGATTTGCCAGGCCCATTTCTCCACCACCGCCAAGGCCTCCACTTCCACCACTAACACCACTGCCACCTCCCGCCACATTGTCATCACACGCACATAAAACTTCTTCGGCGCTAATGCCATGAAGCACTCTGTCCAGGTGCCCTGGTTAAGAAAAGAACCACCATTTAATGGAAAAAAAGAATGAATGTAATTTTTGCCACTTCAGGTACGAAAAAAATGTGCAGTATTTTGGAGAGGACTGTTTTTGGTGGCTAAGATTCACAACTTGGTGAACTGATTTGAATTTCGCTCCAGTAACACAGGCATTCAGTCAGAAGAGAGTTTTCGAATATGTAACACCCCATACATTTTTTTTGCAAAAACCACCAATTTACTTTTAAATGATACAATCCAACATACCTGTTTCCATCTGCCAAACATAAACAGTTCCATCTGAGCAGCCAACAACCATGAAATCATCCAGAGGTCGCCATTTTATTGTAACAACAGGAAAAAGATGACGTGAAGCCAATACAACACACTTGCGTTCTGTTAATCCAAGGAGGGCTACAGAATGATCACTTCCAACACTGCATACACACTTTTGTATCCGTGGCTGTTTTAGGGGAAAAATTAAAGCAAGACCATTAATAAAAAAACCATACTGCACTGGCGGGTGCATACAGGAATTTGGAAACTTCTCAGGGGATCAAAATGTTAACAGATACTGAAACTTGGTTGTTTTTACGCAAAGTTATTTTTCACCCAAGCACAATACTTATGTAAAATATACATAATACAATTGATGTATTTGCCAGATTCTTCCATTAAATAATTTTCATGTTCGTAAAGCATTCAAATATTATATAATTAATCACACAATAGTATTGTATATTTGGGCTAAATATGTAATATAAACATTTTATATATTGCTATATCTTTCAAACATTTCATGTATCAAGAGGCAATTCCAAAAACCAAGACATGTAAAGACTGGGCCTATTCTCTCCTCAACTAAAATTCTCAGGGAGAGCACTAGTTGTTTGATCAAGAGCTAATAATATCAATGCTGACAGTAATACATGCTAGCCAATTTTGGTGGTTTATATTCTATAATGAATTCACGACTCTCCAAAATCAATCTTACCACTTCTTTTGATATTACAAGGGACTTATTCCTTTCAAACTGTCACATATAAAGATGAGACAAAGACTATACAGGAAAAATTCTTCAGATCAATGGTTGGAGCTTATGGTGAAAGGAACAGGCAACATAATAAGTATAACATGACACAAATATATGAAAATATTCAACTAAATATTGGCAGCTGAACAACAGAATCCAAACAAGGGGAAATTAAGTGTTATGTGGCAGAAAAACTGAAATACACCTCATGATTTAAACACACAATCCTGAGCAATGTTGAAGAAAGCAAAGAGACCAAATACATCCTTGATGACCTGTCACAAGATAATTTTTAGGGGTTGGTGATAATTTTCAATCCTCAATTTAGCTACCCATTCAACACACAATATCAGGGTTGACTTTCAAATTTGACTATTGATTTACCTGAATTTTATAAAATTTACACACATTAACCCTCATTGTCAAAAAAACTATGACAGCAAAAATTGCATCAAGTGTTCAAAATATTTTATTTCATATTTGTTTTGGATCTTCTCCATCATACCAGAAACAATATCCTACCAGAGAAGTCTGGAGAATTGAGAATATTGGAGAATCATAGGATGGTACTTTATGTCATTTCTGCTCAAGCCCTCAACATTTTTAGTAGCAAACTGTAAAAACATTGCAGCTAACTTTGTTGGCATAAGAACATAAACTAAGTACTAGTATAAGCTTGCTTTGGATAACATGATTTTCAACGTACATGGAAATTTTCAGGAAAAATTAATGACATAAGGGGACTTACTTTAATTGTAAGTGGCAGTGCATTACACTGGAGCTCTATGGGTAACATTCTTAGATTGGTGTTTTCTTTTTCCATGAGGCTCAAAAGTAAGGGATTGCCATTTTTGACATCTGGCGAGTGAAAAATATACTCATCTTATATACTGGTGAATATGGCAACACGCATATTCATACTGCCTCTTAAAGCCTTCAACTTGTCTTCTAACTGTAAACTAATTTCAATGAGAGGTACAAAAACTAACATTGAAACCTCAGTTAAGTACTAAGCATAATCGTCATCTTAGGATTAAAATGAGAAAAGTAATACAGAGATTCAACCTAAACATAAGCCATAACAGTGATGAATCAATGCCTAAAGAGGGTAAATTTTACCTGAATACAGAATCTGAGATACATAGAAATAGAAAATCAGTCCCAATACTTGTAACCTTGCCTGAGATGGTAAGGATCCTAAAAATGAGTAAACCAAATGAAAATATGGGTGAAAAACCAGATTTCTTCATGCGCATGAGAAATCAAAAAACTGATGGAGTACAATTGTAATGGGCAGAGTAATAACATGCTGCATTACCCAAGTGTCCCATAATAAGGGGAGACATTACATAGGCTACCAACATAATGATCAAAGAAAGCTGTTGGATTGACTTTACCAAGGGCCAAGTGATACATGACGTCCTCATATGAGTGTTTTGGAGACTGGCTGGCTCAAGAGAGGACACTAAAAATTACCTCCAATACAGCCAAGTGCTTGAAGTAGTAGTCTACAATTGATACAAGTGTTGCTTACTAGGCTGCAAAACTCTTATGGCAGCTGACAATTGCCTGATATATGGAATGATTACTTAATGGAATCCAGAATCAGTGCTTCAAAAGGGGGAAATATGCTATGGTTAAAATCCTGATCAAACAATCAAGTTTTCACTTTCATATTATAGCTATACATATTACAGCTAGGCTATAGAAATTCCACAATTTAGAGATGTACGCAACACTTCAGATTTATGCTCTCATAATGAACTCAAGTAATTATTAATGAGAAACTTACACTACAGTCACTGGGTGGTACCAACAACTGGGTCACCTCCCCAGCATGAACACAGAAGCGATGAAGCAAGGATGCTGTATTGAGGTCCCAGAGACACACGGCAAAGTCCACCCCTCCTGAGACCAGCTGGGATGGTTCATAATGAGAGTGCACATTGTGGGGGTATAACAGGCAGTTGACCCTCCCAGAGTGGCCCAAAAGGAGTTGGTGTGGTGGCCAATCTATTTTGAACACAATGCAAAGGGTGACAAAACTTCTTACTAACTCAACAATGCAGAAGTATAATGGCATTAAGCCATAGTATATGCACATAAAAAGCTCCAGTTTTGGCATCCATACCATTGAATGCCATCCCATTTAATACCTTTATGTTAAATAAAGAATTTTAAATTTACTGTGGAACAGTATGCTTAATCCATGGTGCGCGGTTGCAAAATAGCTACTCAAATATTTGTGAGCAGAATCCTTGTAGCAGGTAACACGAAGAAAATAATTATTATTATATCTTTTGGTAGTCTATCATATAAACTAGGTTTTTGATGGAAATAGACTGAACATCACTGCAACAAACTGATCTTCATCTAGGCAGCTGTTTGGACTACTAAGTAACCTTCTATCAATGTTTCTATTTATTTTACTTTCCCTGCACGTGAAATTGAACTTATGGTCCTATTGTCCTCACATAATGGCCCTTAACTCTTTTATGGAATAGGATCAAATTTGATCTAATGACTTCTCGCCATGTACCTTCATTATTGTCTTAACTTGATAAATACAATGTAATAAAAATTGGTATTTCACTGGTTTAGGATTGTCAAAGACTATACAATGATACATTTCCTAACCTGCCACCTGACACCAAGATAAGCCCCTCTTCAATTCTGCATACTTCCTCCCTTCATTCTGCCCAACATCTCTATCCCATTCCTGCCTCTTCCTCATTTGCCAAACATTCTCCCCTCTACCAGTCTTTAACATACCACTACCAATCAAAATACTCTGTAGCCATCTTTCCAGCCTCCTTTTGATGTCTCCAAATAATCCCTTCTCCTCCCTTACCATGCTTCAAACCTAATCTCTTGTTTTCCTTTCGATCAATTTCACTTTTTCCATCCTTCTCTGAAAACACACATTTCAAAAACCTCCAATTCTTGCTTATCATAGTGCTTCAATGATCATGTATACTCGCCGGTAAAAACTACACTCCATATCAAAGTTGAATACAATGCATAAATTCAAAAACACTCTTCCATACATTTTTCTAAAAACTCCTTTGTTATCATCTATTTCTACTGCCTTGTTCTGCACAACAATATCATCTATCAAACTAGGACATCAAAATCTGATGGTAATTTAAATAAGGTTTCTCATTAGTCGACAAAGAGATTACATGTATACTACCTTGATCAAAAAGTTCCGGGAATAACCACCGTGTGCCGCTCCCATCGTTCCGATTTGAGTTCTGTTTTTTTTGTTAAATTGGTACATCTGTTGTTGATATTCCCTTTAAATCTTAGTGTCATAACTTGACATTTGCAAAAGTTACGTAGCCAAGAGTACATCTATCTCTGTGTGTGTTGGCGATTTTTTACAATTGCAGAAATGGATTTAAATTTGCAAAAACGAACTTGTATTAAATTTTGCGTAAAAAACGGATTTTGTGGCGCACGGACGTTGGAAATGTTGGAAAAGTGTTTCGGCAACGATTCTCTAAAAAAAACGGTCGTTTACCAGGGGCACGAGCGGTTCAGAAGTGGTCGTGAGTCAATCGAAGATGATGAACGCAGTGGCAGACCATCGACATCGAAATTCGGTGAAAAAATTGATAAAGTAAAAGAAATGTTGGTCAATAACCGCAAATTAACCATCAGAGAAATAGCGGAGGACTTGAACATTGCCTATGGATCCGCCCAAGACATTGTGGTTAATGATTTGGGTTAGCAGCAAAGTTGGTGCCAAAAGACCTCAATTTCATGCAAAAAAGACACCGTGTTGACGTCGCAAAAGACATGATTTGCGAGGCTGAATCCGATCCCACATTCATCAAAAGGATCATTACTGGAGACGAGACGTGGGTTTATGAGTACGACACGCAATCCAGACATCAGGCAAGTGAATGGCGTTCACCAAATGAGCCGAGACCAAAAAAACCACGTCGTTTTCAGTCAAAAAAGAAGGCAATGCTGACGGTTTTCATGGATTACAACGGTGTAGTGCATCATGAATTTTTGCCAGAAGGCCAGACAGTAAACAAAGAGTATTATTTGGGCGTTATGAGACGTTTGCGTGAAGCAATTCGCCGAAAGAGACCAGAAATGTGGGCAGAAAACTCGTGGATTTTGCACCATGATAACGCACCGTCGCACAGTGCTATCATTATTCGTAATTTTTTGACGAAAAATGCAACAAATACCATCCAACAGCCACCGAATTCACCTGATTTGGCTCCCTGTGACTTCTTTCTGTTCAATCGAGTTAAAAAACCATTACGGGGAACGCGTTTTAGCAGCCGAGAGGAAGTAATGGAAAAATCGCAGGAAGCACTGATGGACATACCGAAAACTGAATATAAAAAATGTTTCGAGGATTGGATCAAGCGCTGGCATAAGTGTGTTGCAGTCGATGGGGATTACTTTGAAGGGGACAATATAGATTTAGATGAATAAACTTGTATTTTTAATTTTCTGAATAAATTCCGGGAAATTTTTGATCAAGGTAGTATATTACTATTAGTATGTTATAACATCTAAGGAATACAGTGGTACATCATCACAAGTGTAAATGTACAATTGTCACTTGCTACACAACAATTTACTTAACTTAGATTAATGATACCCATGCATTTTTGGGGATATTAACTTTAATTTTTCGTCAAGAGAATCTTATTTTTTATAAATTTGAAGTGAAAGAAATTTTACTTTTTTTAATCGTTTACCTTTACTTGAAATCAAATCAATCAAATTGTGAAAAAATATTAATGAGAAGGGCAACCCAGTGGAAGATGATGGCTAAGTTAAAGGCCAAGGATTCCCATTCAACCTCAACACGAAAAAATTGAAGTTTGCACTTGCCACTGCATCTCTAATTGCCCTAACATCATCTTACTAGCGCTAAAGACATGGCATTGATGTCCTGTCTCTTCCATAACTCTCTTTATTAGCTCCTTCCTCATTGACACCTCCATAGAGAACAACCTTTTCCTTGGTTTTGAGATCAACTGATAAGATCTTTTTCAATCAAGAATATTTATCTCACTCACATCTGACATAATTCTTAAAATTTCACATTCTTACCTGAAACATTCTGTAAATCCTCCTAGCCCCAACAAGATCATCAAATGCATTGCCATCCTTTCCACTCTGATGACTTCCCTCACATTTTTTGGGGCTTCAATGTCTTTCTTAACTGCTATCTATATATTAACTGCTTCTTAACTAATTGATAACCTTATAACAAGACTGATATTAAAAATAGAGGTATGGTTCCATATTTTTCCCATAAGAGGAGGGAGAACATTGGTATGGGAATGGGTTGGAGTCGGAAGCATGACGGGAGAGAGGATACAAAATGGTGCGTGTGTGTTGTGAGTAAGAAATAGAGATGTGCTTGAGCTACTTTTTCGTTTCATTTACCGAAATTTCCCACTTTTCTACCAAATTCCTAACTGAACATAAGACCTCAAAATTAATATAAGTCTAATAGATCTATCAAAAATCCATACACATGTCAATAATAGTACACCTTTGGGACTTCCATTTGAACGTTACAAATTCACTTTGCACCACCATGTACTAAAATATCTTTGAGCTAATTAATCTAGATAATTTGCAATAGCTACACTTTTAAATTTACCATCATATTGTTGGTGTCTTCCATGAAGCAACTGAAGCATTATGCTTTGTACTGCAGGTACAATTACTATTGAGCCATCTTCTCTGCCACATACCAAACGTCCTTGTTGAGGTAAAAAGATACTGGCAGTAAGTTTTACTCCAGGAACTTCTGGGGTATCCTGCAAAATGGTTATCCATGAATAACAAATGGGAAAGCATGGAATATTGAAATGGAAAGAACTAATTAGCTGCATATTACTGATTTTTAGGGCTTCCCTTAAGAGAAAATAATATTTTCCATGCAACAAAACAACACTATTACGCATCATATGAAGCTTATATTACCCCAAAATTTACTTACAACAAAATTTTGGAATATCACATGACTAGAGTCTCAGTGTTTAGTATGAACTTATTTACTGAAGGAAGCATTTGAAAATGTAAGTTAAGAAAAACTGATTCCTAATGTTTAGGTAACATCGGTTAATACCAGATCAAATGATAGATGTAACTGTAGAATATAAATGCATACTCTTCATGCTTTTTTGGTATGGGCAACATCAAGAAAAACCTTGTATAAGATTATGATTGGAAGCCTACTCTCACCCATTAACCTCTTCCAAACTCCACTAGCCTTTCATACTTCTTTCACCCCTGTCCCAACAGATACACATACAGTGTTTTACCATGAAAACACATACAGTGTTTTATAAATGCTCTTCCTGAAACTTCTAGTTTGCGGGTAAATGCATCCAAAACAAAAGTATTGTGTTTTATTAAGCACAGGGAGAATGATTGCACGGGAGGATACAAATCAAAATAATTATTAAAGTAGATGACTTTGTACATATCAGCAGTATATTTGAATAAAAGATGGAGGGATAGATGTAGAGATAGTACAGAATGAAAATTCCAGCAGGATGTTTGTTGATGGAGTTCTATAGCAAGAAATGTTGGTTCCAGGAACCAAAGTGGCAAAGAATAAAAGTGTACTCCTCCCCATGTCGTTGCATGGAAGTGAGACTTAGGTATATTAGAATAAGTAAATTTTCCACTAAATATGATGGGTGCAGGCACTTAAGAAAAATTATTGGTAAAAATAGAAGAAATACTCTTCTGTGTTTACCACAAATGTGTTCTAGGCAATGGTCGTCCATGCCATGAAGGAATGTGAATTGGATGCAGTCAAGCATGAGAGAAGTGAGCTATGTGGTTTGGCTATGCTGGTAAAATGAATGAGAGTCAAGTAACTGAAGAGATTATATGAGAGAAGAATTTAATGCTGTGAGAGGAAGAGGGAGATTTGAAAAGTCATTGGAGAATGCAGTTAAAGAATCTCAAGACAAGAACCTATTGAAACCATGGGGGATGTCCAATATGTATTCATGTAAATGAATCTCCTTTTTTAACATTTGAGGACAACATGATGAAAACTGGTTCAAGTATAAAAGAATGCAATTTATAATACTAATTTTGAAGCGTTATAAGTCATCTTCAAAATAACGAGTCGACATTCATACAGGGTATACAAATGAAAACTGAAAGAAAATAAACTATGCAAAACCCTTTGAATGGGTTTCCTTTTAAGAAATTTAGAGCCATCTTAATTAGCAAATTTGAAAATTGGAGCGGTAAATGAGAAATAAAATATTGTAATTAGACAATTCTATGATTTTCATGATTATGATCCACTCAATGGAGTAAAGAACAAAAGCTATATATTATGCAGATAAGATGGTTTACATAATAAGAGATTAATGTCAATAATGTTGGCAATGCAGTGCAAGCAAGCATGAAATGTGCAACTTACTCAATTTACCTTTTCTGTTGATCAATCCATAATTCAAAACATTTCTTACTCCAAACAATCACTTATAAAATTTACAAAGTAATGATGAAATTACAATTCTACTGAGAAAAATAATTATTTTAATTTAAAGGTTCAACAAACCAACTGATCCAGAATTCCAACTGGTGGTGGCTTCATCTCAGCCCAAGCTTTGGTGAGACTTGTGGTATAATTTGGCGGCAAACCTGTTGAATGTGAAATCAAATGACTAAGTAAGTGTGGAAAGGGAAAAAACATTTCATTACCCATATTTGGTATTCAAGGATGAAAGGAAAAACTTGAAGAATTACTCTAAGTGAAATTAGTGCTATGTGCACTTGGTTTGTCTCTTTTGTACTCTATCATTTTCCTTTTAGGTGTGGTGAGTGGCTTAATATGTAAATGACTGCCTAAATAATTGGCTCCTTGTCCTTTCATGAATTTCATTATTTCATCCATTTGCAAAATAGCAGTGCATACAAAGTGCACTGCTCAAGATAGGGTTTTAAAGTACCCAGGGACAAGGCATTCCCTCATTTGTTATCCCTGCCTGACAAGACATCAATTTGTTCGTTTAGTACTAATATTTTTTTAATAATTTCATTTATGCATTAAATAAACTCAAGCTTTAAATGCAAAATAAATAAGTGATATGTAAAATTAAATAATACAAGGGAGCTGACAAAAGAAATAGTTTCACCAAGCCACCATTGTGGTGCATCACTGGCCATAATATTGGCCGGATGAAAGTTTGACTGATGACTAAAGAAAATTAGTCCTCCTTGGATGCTAGACTGGAAGTAATTAAGATTACGAAGAAACTCACAAATTGCAATTGAGAGGAGGAGGAGTATGTACTCACCAACCCAAGGAAGAGGATCTTCGCCTCCTTGACCAATAAGAGCTTGTGAGTAAGACAGGCAGATTTCCCACACATGCATCAGCCAAAATTCAATGAACCTTACTTAACACCCTAAAGGCATCCCATCTAATGGATGTGAAACTGTTGCCAACCAAATGAGAACCAATTCAACCAAATCACAAAAATAGAAGCTGACACCTCTCAAAGCTGTGGGAGTCTCTTGACTAAATTATTCAAATAATCATTTATTAATGATGCATGATAATGGTGCCTTGTGAGAAAAGTTATGGAACCAAGGAATATGAGAATCTAAAAAGCTAAAGGAATAAGACATTGAAAGCTACAGAGAACAAATCAACCAGAGATTGATGAAGGGTAAACACTGAGAAAAGATACGAGTGAAGAGTCACTTTGAGGAAAGAAAAATGAAATATCACAAAAACTAATTCTAATATATCCCAATAGGAAATGAGAAATAGGAAACAGATTGAAGAAACACAATTGAAGAACTGATTCAAGGACCAGAACTTGTGGAAGATGGCCAAATGAAAGATGAAAGCAAGGTGTTCCAAGAAACTGCAGGAGATGCCGTAACAGTAACTTTTAACAGAGTCATCTGCAATATGCACATTACAATGCAACAATTTTGGAGTGTAAAAATCATTCGCCTTAGGCAAATGATTTTTACCCTCTGAAATCGTTGCATTGTAATGAGAGCAAAGAGAACAAAAAATACCCGACATAGTGACTAGTGACTTCAGCAAAACAGAAAAAAAAAGAAGAAGAAGTTGGCCAGATAAGACAATGTCAATGAAGCAATTTTCAAAGCGATCAGAGGTAAATCCAAAGAAGGTATTTTCGGTATAAACGATGAAAATAGAAGTGAAAGATTGTCAGAGGACTTTGAAAAGGGTTTAGTGACTACAATAACAAAAAAAATGAGGATTGTAGACATGAGAAATACCAAGCATTGAGTCTAGTGTCACACGCATCCAAAAATGCACCAAATTAGCAGAATAAAAGTAGAAGGGAATATTGAAGAACATATTGGATTCAGAGAGAATGGAGGAATGAATGAGGCCATGCTCTTGTCTAAGGATAGAGATCGAAAAAATGATACATGCCACCTACCCAATGTTATGATATTAGCAAATTTAGAGAAAGACTTTGACAATGTTGAAAGGAAAAACTGATTTCACTCAATGGTGGTATCTATTGTTTATTATTTACATTTATTTTACTCTACAAACATATACGAGGTCTGTCTGCTAAGGATCCAGCCATAAAATATTTTGAGATAAATAGCCAACCTAGAACAATGAGGGCTTAGTCCCCTTTAAAGTTCTCCCCTTGGGACCTCACGCACTTATCCCAGCATCTCTTCCACTTATCAAAACAATGGGCAAATTCCTTATTCAGAATGCCTTGCCTTGATGCATTCTCCTTTATCACGTCAACACCAAGAATTTTGAGCTGAAGTTGAAGGTGACTTGCTCCAAGCGATGGCCTAGATTTTTCAAAAAAGGTCACAAATGGAGATGAGTTATGAATAACACAAAATTTCCCAACAGACGGTTGGCGAGATAAAGGAGTATGTGACTAGGCACCTGATGACCATTCTGGAAACGGACTTCGGAGATGGTTTTTTAAAAGTGGAAGAGACACCAGGATAAGTGTGTGAGGCCCCAAGGGGAATAGTTGAAAGAGGACTCAGCCCTCAATGTTCTAGGTAGGCTATTTTTCTCAAAATATTGCATGGCTGGTTAGTTTACGGACAGAGCTTTTATGTTGCCCCTGTCTCTCTGGGATCTTAGCAAGCCAAGAAAACTTGATATTATGAGTCCACATAAAAACATAGGGCCTAGGAGCAAAATCACGAAAGTTGACAAAGACTGAGGCGAAAATAAAAACAATAAGATTTAGGCAAGAAAGAGGACTCATTACCCATCTAACTCAGCTGGTGTAGTTAGAAATTACATAAATATAACAGGACGCAAGATGAAATAAAGCAGGAAATACATTACCTGGAGGTTTGACAAATTCTTCTTGACGAATTTGGGCCAGTTGACCATCAGTGACATCAGGAACATTCCACAGGATAACATTTCCATCCGAGTCTCCTCTTAACAAATACTTTGATGACTTGCCATGCCGGGCAGGACCAAAGAAATATTCCACTGCAGGTGGGCAGGAGAGAGGCTGAAAAACATTTTGGTGACTTCCCTTTAACTCAGAATTAATATTCATCAAAGATAATTTATGATTAAATAGCATTGAAGAATTAAAAGGTTATTTTCTTCCAGTAGAATGGGGAAAATTAACAGGATACTATTGGTTTTCCAGAAATTAAATTGTATCACAATACCCTATTGGTGAACACTAAGTTATCACAAAAAGAGATTGGCGGGGTAAGCAATTAAAAACTGCCAGCATTAGATATATTACCACCAGACTAAGAATAATGTCTCAACCAAGCCATTAACAAATAATAGAAATAATGGAGACAAATACACTGACAATATCTCATTCATTTTCTTTAATATTATTTTGTTTCATTAATAACTAGTTTTAAAAGTTATTTTTATGTAATCTCTTGATTCACATACAGAAAATTACCAGTACTGTTGGATTGGCCACCCTGTACTATACTGGATAGGTGCAGTTGGTCTGCCATGTGAGTCATTATTGAGCTCTCAAGAGTGTTGGTTGGCACAAGGCCTGTTCTAACTGTTATTATGTATGCAACGTAAAAGTATAATTAATGCCACCAAATATCTTCCCTTTGATAAATTACTGTTTTGATCAACCTAGTCATATGAGTAAAGGAGATTTAATAAATGCTGCACTTACCTTTTCTGATGGAACAGACAGAATGCAGTACAGAAATGGATTGTCAGCATCTACTGCTCGTGTATGGAAGTCCTTGTGGTCAGCAATGCAACTATGATGGTAAGAGACAAGGGATGGAAAGGAAAAGACAAAAAGGTGATAGGTAGGATGATAAGGAGCCATGCAAAAAGTATGGAAACTGAAACACTCAAGGGACATTTTGCAAGTCCAAGATGTGGAAAACATCTTCAAAGGAACAAGCAAAGGGGGAGGGGGAGTATTTGGGAGAGATCTTGAGAAGTCTCATCCAATATAGGAGTTAACACAAGGAGCAGTATCAAACTGAAGTTAAGAGGCCAAAGACGGAACATATCTAACATGAATACTTACTCAATTATCATAGTATGCGGAGAAACTATTTACAAACGGATTACATGAACTAATATTTCTCACATCTCTCTTCACATTACCTCATAAAATATGACATTTGAGATATTAGATGCTATCCAATATTTATTTTCAATTAATCTAAATGGCTTAATTCATTTATGACAAAGTAATAAATCATTTTAGAATGATGAAAGAAAAACTATTTACTTAAGCATTAAATTTTGATCATAAACATCGATTTTTAAATGATTTTGTGAATAAAGAGTGATAGAGAAAATATTAAAAACAAAACATACAAGACACTGAAATAATGTACTGTTGTCACAAGACATGCAAAGACAAAGAGAATAAAGGGCATACAAAATGAAGTCATAAAGGTTTTAATTGCCTTCAGGTCAATTAATTATTGTTTCTAAGAATAATTCATTCAGTCTACAATTAAATAATAATCACTAAATCACTAAAAACTAAAAAAAATAAGGATCCCAAATATAAAATTCACCTCATCGGAAGTAACATACTTCGAACACATTCCTTTTGCAACTTCTAGCTGATGAAACTGAAGAATAATACACACTGATGGCAATTAAAATTCAATGGTCCACCAAACAGACAAATTATTAATATTTACTACAAAAGCAATGATAATGATGTAAACATCCAAAACAGAGCAACACATAAATTTCACAGTGCATCACAGGAACCATATGGTGTTAAGGCATATGATAATATGTTTTGATTACTAGTGACAAAAAGCAATGAACACAAATACTTGCTTTGCTGTAGTGCCAAGCACATTGAAAGGTAGGCTTGAGGTGCATGGAATAAAAAGTACACAGTGATAAATAGGTGATTGTAGAAGTAAACAGGTTAAAATGGAAATGTGCATAGTATAACCCTTAAACATGCAAAACCAGTGAATGATTTAGAAAAAACTTAATATGTAATTAGAATCAATAGGCTTTTACCCTTGGGAATAAGTTAAAGGATGGAATATTAAAAAGTAAATAAGATAAGTACACAGTTTTTCCACTTGGAATTTCATTGAATTCATGAAAGAGTCAAGTCAGTAAAATGATTTTTAAAAAAGGTGAGAAATATCATTATATTATTTACAAGCTGCTGCACTCCCATTAATACTGCATTCACTGGAGGTTTCAGGCCATAATTCGTATTTTCCCAAATTCACAAAAGCTGTCTTCATCGCATTGCACATAAATAAAGGTTTCATAAAAAACTGGTTATCATTATGCTCTTTGCAGGGTTGCCAATTTATATTCGTGTTCACTCAGATTCAAAATTGAATAAGTAGGTGCATCGAGTATTCAAAAAACGGCAAAGAAGAATACTTAACAAAAATCGTACAATATCTATTTCATGATAGGAAAGAGACATCCTCATCCTAGTAGCATGAATGCATAGTTGTGGCCTGATGCATTGCTATATCTTCATACACTAATACCTTTCATCAAAATTCAGTATTAAATAAATTAAAAGCCTTTGTAAATTAAATCTTAATATTCACTGCTTTTATTAGATGTCTTTAAATTATTTTTTTGCGCAAATCTTTAGCCTATTGTATGTTCTTAAAAAGGAAATCATTACTGGAAACAAATTAATAAAAACCATTAATGGGAGTAAACTGGATGCAATTGTTATATAGTTTTGCCAAGATCTTGACAGGCAGCAGTCATAAAGATAAAGATTATAATGAATGAGAAATTACAATAAAAAATTTTTAAAATGTTAACATCACCAAAAATAAGGAAGTACTTTGTGGGGTACGTGAATAAATGAGTAATGTATAACACTGCTCATTCAAATGGCCAAAAAATTTGAACATTACTTCAGTACAGTTTTTGATTTTGCTATATAGGTATTAAGCTAGAATGTGTGTAAATGTGTTTCTTTGGGTAATGCACTCTCAGATGTGACAAGTGTCTTTCTACTTTAAAAATATCCACCTCAATTTCAATAAATTTCTTTTACTTTGCTCTGATAAATAATTTTACACAAATGGCATCAACTATTTATACAAAGGAATTAGTTCAAAAATAATGCCTACACTTGTCCATTGCCTTTCAACTTACATTAATGGTTACAAGCTTTTCAAATATGCAATTGGGTAAAGCAAAATTAAAAAATATCTAAAATTTGGGCTTGTTGGTAAATTGACAAATCCGCAAACACACTATAATATTAATAACCTCCCAATTTTAACGTCTAGAATAATTTAATAACCTGAGTAAGAAGATTGACAAGTTGTGAGTTAAAATCGAACAGAAGTTATTTGGATACTTTTTCAAATATTTACTGCCTTTGATTTGTTTCTGATCACTAATTGTCATTCTTTCCTTTATTTATCGAAAAATAGCAAAATTGTGGCTTAAAATTTCTATTAGAGTGATTAATTTTGATAGCGTCAAATGTGTAACACATGTTAGGGTAACACATTGTTTTAATGATGCTCATGTATCATGGATTGCTGCATTAGCTAAATTCATGTTGCCTAGAAATTATAAATCCAAAATTAATTATTATACGCCAAAAGTTTTACAATTATTGTTTTACATATAAAATGCAAACGAAATAAATATAAACAATCATAACCATCATAAAAGCTTGAAGTAAGGTTTTATGCAAAAGGCAGCATAAAATAAGTTTTAATTATGTGAGGGATAAAATTTCAGTAGAAATTAAATCATGCAGATTGAAGAATGATGAGTTTTCGGATGATAGCTATTTCCCATATTACAATACACACACTATAACAGGATTTATTAACCAGCTTTTTATTACAATATATCATGGCTCACATAAATAATCTTTTACTTTTAACCAGGGTAAAGTTAGTGTTCTGACCTCTCTCAGACGATGGTATCAACTTGAATGCTGAGATAATATTATTTAAAAGTGGAAAAAATTGCATTGGATATTTTAAATGATGGAGAGTGAGATAAATAAATACATCCTGATTACACTTCATGTTCTTTCCGACTAGTGACCTCATTACTACCATGGCATATCATGTACCTAGCCCTTTCTTGGGCCAAAACATCATCCTCCAAGTAATAATTTGCCATCCTCTTCATTTATTGAGGATCCTATAAGCCACCTTTGCTGAGTGTAAAACCAACCATACAAATTAATGCTATCAATACAAAACAACAATTGTATCATTATTCCCATTACACAATGAGCACAACAAAAGAGAATAGAGCCAAATTACTTTTGAGTATGGAGTTTTTCCCATCCACATGACAACATTACCTCTGTTTATTTTAAAAATTTGCAAGCATAATTATGACTAATACGATCGCAAATAGATTATAAGAATTAATTGTCCTCAGCTAGTTGGGTCATATACAGTTACCAGCACATTTCAGTAAAAAGCTTTTTATAAAAATTCTAAACTTTACAGAACTTATGCTTTTTCATTGTGAACTTTGAAAAACTATCTTTGTTTTCTCTCTCTTGGACCTGCATATAAACTGTCAGAAGTCCTTCCCTCCACACAGTTTTACATATCCTTCATTTTAAAATAATGGCCGTTGTCATTTTGTTCTCAGAACAATATAGAACTCTATTGATAGAATAGAGCTCTTACGGTTAGTAGTATCAAATAAATGAAAAACTTTAATAGCCGTAAACAGTTTACCTTTCTAAACTAAGTACAAATGAGATTAGTTGGCTAATGCCACAAGTCAAGGATTGGGTAAAAGGTAAATAGGAAAGGAATAAGAAAGGTGAATACTAATACGCATATTTCGGCCACAAAGTAGCCCTCTTTAGCGTACTGAAAGTTAATCGTCACAACAACACAAGTCGAAGTGAGAAAGGGTAAGGGCAATCCAAAGTATATATAGTATGAAATGTTAGTCAGCTTAGTCTATTGGCTCCTGTCTATTTGACCCATTCCCCCTCCCCCAACATTTTACACTATATATACTTTGGATTGCCCTTACCCTTTCTCACTTTGACTTGTGTGGTTGTGGCGATTAACCTTCAGCACACTGAAGAGGGCTACTTTGTGGCCGAAAATACGCGTATACCTACTCACCTTTCTTATGCCTTTCCTTTTTACCTTTCACCCAATCCTTGACTTCTGGCATTAGCCAACTAATCTCATTTGTACTTTGTTTAGAAAGGTAAACTTTTTACGGATATTGGAGTTTTTCATTTATTTAATATAGAACTCAATCTGAATAAAGAATGACAGGAACTATTAATAATGACTTTTCATCTTCACTACAACCATCATACAAAATATATCCATAAATCATGTTTCATTCCATGATGACCCTTAGAAAATAATATCACTAAATAAACATAAAGTAAATGTTACCAATATGATATTTTTTACTGGATAACTATTACATTTTTACTGCAAAAGTTAGTCAGTAAGTAAAACTGTTAAGTTCGATTATTATTTACCATTATTGTGGATTAGGGAATGGCAAGTGGAAGTCTACTTACTGATAATTATTTTTAGCCCTCACAAGTGAGTGATAGATAAATGTAAACAAAGGAGCAAGTATAGAAGGCATTAATAATAGAGTCAAAGTAGCCATTTATTCCTCTATGATAAGTTTATACAGATTTTAGAGTGTAAAAATCATCAGAAAGCAACAATTTCAGAGGGTAAAAATCATTTGCCTCGACCAGAATCCGAACCTGGATCCCTCAATGTCCGGCCGAGTGCTTTAGCCAATTAAGCTATCGAGGCCTCCTCTTAAACTCAGAACTTTTGGGGGCTTTAAAGGAACAATATGTTGTGACAAAATACCGTACATACAATGCCACAGGCATTGGTAGTCACACGCAAGGCCACAGTCCACGAGGTTAAAGCCAACTTTAAACACTTACGCTGTATTTACCTTTGACAAATTCTAAGAAACTGCGGCAGATGTCGCAACAGTAACTTTTACCCGAGTCATCCACTAATACGCATTTCAATGCAACAATTTCAGTGTGTAAAAATCATTTGCCTAAAAAGCATGCCGGTCAAGGCGAATTTTTTCACACTCTGAAATTGTTGCATTGAAATGCATATTAGCGGATGACTCGGGTAAAAGTTCCTGCTGTGGCATCTCCTGCAGGTTCTTGGAATTTATACAGATGAGATTATATTGAAGTTCCTAGGATGACTTGCAATTTAGTTCTGTGGCACATTAATTCTGATAAAATGTGATAACTAATTACATCATGAAAACACAATGCATTGATTAGATTGCACATAATATTGCATAAACACTCAACTACATTAAACATATCTTTCACATACGACACGACATATTCTTTCTCCTTCAGAGTAAACTCATCTTTAAAATTTGAGTGTTTATGTGTGATCTACCATTTCTGTTTCCTACTTACACCTTCCTCCTCCTCATTTATCTTACACACATACTTGAGAGATCAACAATAATTATTCATCACTAATTATAGAGATAACAAGATCTTAAGATGCCCTCAAAACCACAAAAGTGAGGTTACCTACAGCCATGAATACCCAAGAATAATTCGTAAGTTAGAATAAACATCTGATCAAGTTCAATTACCTGTGTGCATTTAAAAATGTAGAAGGGAATGTTGTCAATGGTACATTCAGAAATAATGTGTGTACTTATTTGAATGGTCTACCTGAATCTTAAAATGCAATCAACAAAGGTTCTTTTTATCAATTCTTCACCCATACGAACCAGTGATTTTCATATGCATTGTTTGAACATGAAACATGAATGATGTACACATTGGGCACAGGAAAAATATTTCCCAAAGATCAGTGACATATTCCCTCAGGAATATTTGTGAATGCGATTATGGTATACTAGAACTTGTTCAATGCATAAAGACACCGAGGAGAGGAAAGATGAATTATGAATGAATGCTTTTCAACACTCCCTCCTAAACCAAATATATATGATTTAGTGCTATATCTGATGTGGTGGAACTGTTCCATAATGATGAAAACAAGTTTATAATTTATCTCCAATAGTATTTAATCCTGACATAGAATGCTCTCCCTCAGTTTCACACATGTCCAGCATTGCATAGATAAAAATGCTTGCACGCATATAATATTTTTACCAGAAAGTTAAGATTCCAGGATTGGACCTTGTGTTGTGTTGTGCTCCACCATTTGTTAAATCAACCATCATCATCAATTACACAAAACATAACACATGCTTTAAAATTTGTTTAAATTTAATGTCTATGTAACATGGTGAGTTTTTCTATATTTTATTATTGTTAATTAATTTATTTTATTTACAAAATATGTAGCAATCAGACAAAATTCAGGAGGTGACATTATCCTACATCAAAGAGAGGTTCCAACAACAAATATAACTTTAATTTAGCAGATAGAAATAGCTATAAGCCTCTTTTATATTAGCTTAGAATTATATGAAAATAATGTAAGATTCCTTCAAGAAGGCAATTCCACTATCTTGCAGTTCCATTAAGAAATGAAAAAGTCCTAACATCTCATCTCTTGAATTCAGAACAAAATTTAAAAGGTAGGTCATTTCTCATAAAATCTATGCTTAGAAAGTCATTCAAAATTTCACCAAAGCTGTTTCATTTTTAAAAGTATTTTGAACGTGTACCACACTTATATCAATAAGTATCCATACAGTGTCAAAAATAAAGGTGAAAAAAAGGTCGGATGAAGAAGAAAGTCGGAGCAAACTTTTAAAAGGAATAGTTCCTCCAGCTTTTAGAAACTGAATTATCATCTTTGTATAAGAAGCAAAAAGTGATGCTTTAAACACCAAGATATTGTTTGCACCATTTGTGAGAACGCAACATTAGAGAATGATTTTTTTAATATGGGAAATATGTGAGAAGAATGGAAATTAGATTATTTAAAAAGGCTTTCGAAGACTTAAATAACAAAATTCATACAGATAGATAATATATAACATATGGATAATAGAGGTGGCCCATAAAAACTACAACAATTAAATGGTCAAGTTACCTATTATTAGCACAAAGAGCTTTGAGTTAGGAGGAGCGAATGTCACAAAAATAATTATAAGACTTTTGATTATTGTTTCAGTTGAGAAAAGTACTTCCATAATCATATACGAGGGTCATCCGGAAAGTAGTACCCGTTCGTGCCGCATGAAGTGCTGACGACGCGAGTAGCCGCTGGACGAGGTCAGATAGCTTCAGTGGCTTGTCTGCCTTCTCTGAGCCAAGTTGCGTGACGCTAGCATTGCCTGTGTTGTTTCTGTGATTGTTTACAATGTTTAAAAAAATTGAGAACGCCGCCAGTTGTGAAGTGAGGGCAGTGATTAAATTCCTCAATGCAAGAAACGTTCGCCCATGTGATATTCATCGCCAATTAAAGGAGGTGTATGGAGACAATGTAATGGACGAGTCGTCTGTTCGGCGGTGGTGTCGCAACTTCAACATGGGGAGGGGGAACACACACGACGATGAGCGTTCGGAGAGACCGTCTGTCATTACAGACCAACTGGTGAGCTCAGTTGACGAATTCGTGAGGAACGATCGGCGCGTCACAATTGATGACATCTGTGAGCATTTTCCCAATGTTTCTCGAACAATTGTTCATGAAATTGTTAAACACCATCTGCATTATGCAAAAATTTGTGCAAGATGGGTCCCTCGCGTATCTCAATGAGCTGGCGGCGAAGGACTATGCAGCAGGAATACAGAAACTTGTCACACGTTATGACAAATGCCTTAATTTGCTTGGAGATTATGTTGAGAAGTAGTTTAAAGTATCCTCTTTCAAATAAAATTTTTTATGTTTGTTAATATTTACTTTTGTGTCTTTATTTCACGAACGGGTACTACTTTCCGGATGACCCTCGTAACAACAACATCCTAACTTGATTTTCATTGTTTCTGAATATATGAATGGTGGTTCAGTAAAGCCATTAATAGATATTTTGAATAACACTTGAAAAAAAAAGAATTTGGTATAAACCCAGTTTTTACTGCTATTTTGTAGTACATTTCAAGCTTCTACTGCAGAGTATAATTGTTGCTTTCGTATAATGAATTTCATAAAATGTAAATTTAGAAATGGAGATTATAAGCTAAACACCTGAAGTCAAAATTCCGAGCAAAGAGACTGAATATGAGAAAATGGTCCGTGGAGGTGAATAAAATAGAAGGAACATTGCTGGTAACTAGTTTGGATGCATTACATTACACTCAGGAAATGATGCAGAGCCATGAAACTAGCCACTGCCAAAAAACTTGCTAATATGTTTTCATTACAAAACCTTGTCTCTGATTTATTGGAAGTTAAACTTTAAAGGTAACAGTAGGCAGTGCATAGGAGGTAAATGCCCACCACAGTCTGAATGAATGAATTTCAAAAGCCATTGGCCTAAGCACAATAAGTGAATTGAGCTTAGCACAATATCTTTGCCATTCAAAGAAATCTAATGAATGTGGGTTTGAGCATCTTTAAGAGAAAGTAAATATACTGATAATGAAATTTTATAGGAAACGGGAGACATCGACATGAGTATCTATACTGAAACAATTAAGGAATTAAGTTAATTTTATTGGAGAGTTTTAATAAAAATATTAAAGTGCATACAGCATAAATGATTAACTCCATAATTGCTAAACCAATGCAACAAGAATTGTGAATATTTTGTATTTCTTAAAAATAGGGGTACATTCAAGGTAAAAAGGTACACCAAATTGATCAACGGAAACAAATGACATTTCATTACATCACCCCTGACCATGTAAAATTTACCCTCTTTTACAATAGAGTGATGACCAAAGTTCATTATTTCAATGGTGTTTCACATGAAAAATATCACATGAGGAGCACTATGGCCATGCTGTGAAAGCTTCTACTAATTCAATGTTTCTTCTCTATAAATCAATAGGGAGAATTGCCTAAAAATGCATTGTGTGTTTTTTATTTAGTGGTTTATTGGGTAAGAAATGTAACTGCAATGATTAGTATTGACCTTGTAATTCAAATCAAGATCGTGCAGCTGGATAATCAAAGTTGTCATATTCCGAGTCTCTCAAGGAGACAGAGAGCTGGCGGTAAAAAGCTTGGTCGGCATGATATGCACATAAGAGCTTTCAACAAATTCAGAAATAAAGCCAACCGAATTTTGTAGGCATGATGCTTGGAATGTAAGACAGTGGTGATGCCTACTACATATCAATTTGATTGCTAAGCCAAAACATAGAGCCACATGACTAATCTAGCTCATAGAAGTCCAGACATTAACTATTACATATTAATCTAAATGGTTTCTCATATGCTGGCAATGAGACTCCAAAAAGTTTACTTACTTATTCAAAACAATGAGTTTGTCTAAGCTGAAAGATGAAGTGAGGTTGCCATCTAAAACTACATGATTATAAACATTAATAAGCATTAATGATTTATATCTACAGGGTGTGGCGCTTAAATCTGGACAAATGTTAATTTGAATTTCCTGCTATATCGCAGTTCCACAGGAGGTCGCGATTGCCGCTCTTGAAAGCCATAGGCATCTAGTAAACAGTCATAACCTCAAAATGGTCGAGATGTTACATACAAGTCCGGAGCACAATTGAAGAGCCACTATTATCGAAAGTGTTTGCGCTGGGTATTATATTTTGCAATAGTTCGATTCTTCTGGTACCCCAGATCAACTGTTAACGATGTTGTGGCTAAGTATAATGCTTTGGAGAAGTCTGGGGAAGGTTTCCCTAACCCGGCGAGGAAATCTCATTTGAGGACACACACGCTTGTCCGAATTTAAGCGCGGCACCCTGTATATAGGTCATTCAAAGTCACAAGCACCAACCAAGCATCTATGGCAACAGCCACCATGTAATCAAAAAACACATACACATAGCAAAAAATATAAAAATTATTATAAAGGAAGAAAATTTAGCCTTGGGAAATACTACCAACCTAAATGCTTTTCCTTTCAGCTTACTATTCCCACGCGCGCACCCGTATTTGAAGTATTTGGTGAAGATAATGGTGATCAGAAGTGCAGGGGATAGAAGCATTTTAAAAGGGATGCCAGGCCAGGCAGGTTCAAAGGATAGGAATTGGGGAAGAATAGACAAAGTGATTAGTAAAATTCCTGGCCAACTATGCAGGTAACTCTACCAGGTAAGGAATTTGGAAAAAGTAAAAGTTATAATTTAAACAATGTATCACAAGATGAATAAAACCCATAAAAGACAAAAACAAACTACATGTGCCACAAAAATGAAATATATGCAATAATATATGAAATCCACTTGATGTTCATTCACTTAATTTTTTAGCAAAATCATTACCTCTCCTGGGTAAGCTGCACAAATGAGTTTTATGATAAAAATGAAAATTTTTCTAAATGCACTGTCAATTATGCAGGTAACATTTGGGTCATGCAATTATTTTCCTCCTTTGGGAGTAATCACTAAAAATAAATCACTGCCACTGAGCATGACAAAAGAAGAGGCAGGCACTTTCTGACCATCTAAGAGCTCAATCAAAACTGCTGTGCAGAGAAGGTAGGGTTGAAGGTAACCTGTTTTGCGGGCGAGTAATTCATTTTCTGATATTTTGATAGGCACTATATTAAAATGGAAATGAAAGAAGTACCACCTTAATATTCACCTCTTACGTACAAACAAATACCCTATACAGAACCTTGTTTCAGCCATACCTATCATTGTTAAAGGATTCAGGATGTTTGTGTAGAATAAATCAAGTGAAGGGATGCAATATTTCATTTCACTTACTGAGCAATGTCATTCAACAACTCAGGGGACATTTAATGGAATACAAAACAATAAATCTCACACACTGAAGTTTCTAAGACACCTATTTTTTAGAAAATACATCTCTACCTATTATCCTGTAGAAAAAAGTAATTATCATATCAGCAGATACTCTGAAAGTATGCTATGGTTGTATTCGTCAGAAATAATGTGACTTTATTTTAACATTAACGCAAAACTAGACTTTAATGCCTCCAAAATATATCAATGCAATGACGAATACCAGAGTGCTGAATAAAAGAGCTTGGCAATGCTAAAGACAGAAGTCTTTGAGAAAATTTATTTGAGAGATTATACTAACATTTAACAACAGCATTATAACTATAAAAATATGAGAATGGCTTACATTTAAGAGACTTACCATACCTCCTATGTTGGATTATGTTATGAATCAACTGCTTTTTCACAAAAAAGTTAATACAATAACTGTATGTAATACCCAATCCCAGATAACATTACTAGATGATATGAACTAAACTGTCCCATATGGTATGACTTAGACACAAATAGCAACCATGAGAAAATCGGTTCGTGTCATGAATCACCAGTAAAACGCATCGTTAAGAGTCACTGCACAGTCACCTTTCTTTCAACTTTCCGGACCTAATTATCCTATTTTATGTTATTGTGAAAGGGGAGACCTACACTTCCAAAAACAAGAATTCCGTATCACATCAATCACAAGTATGTGTCTTTGAAAATTCCATTTAAAATACTACATGGTACTTCCTTCAAGAATTCATAAATGTTACCATAACTTCCTTGCTATCTCATGAAATATCATACATACAACTGCTCATATGTGCAATCCATTTGTCATCCAAAAAACAATGCTTTCTCAAGAATTTCCTAAAAACTTATCAGTTATACTCTGAAAAATATCATTTTTTGAGAATTATCAGAATTGATTTTCAGGAAATTATAATTTGTAAGATATAAACCTTGGAAACAGATATTAATAATGCCATAATCAATAAAAATTTTAATTTGCATTTTTTTCAAACAGAAAACTGAAATATTCAGTGCAATGGAAATTACTTATAATGCACCAAGAATTGTAAGCTTCATTCCTTACTAGCAGAAAATGTCTCAGAAAAATGCTTCTATGTACACCATTATTAATATAATCTGTTCTCCCCAGAATAAATCCTTCACTTTAGAAAGGTCATTAATCAAACTTCAAGTAGTGCAGAATGAGGATTTTTCTTCGATATTTTTCCTTTTCTGTAGCTCTAGACTCAGGATCCATTTAAGAGAGGGATGATAAATATGATTATAGCTAAAAACTACGTTCCCAATAGCCACCAATTACAATGCAGTTCATGTGACAACTGATCAATCTCCAAGTGTACTGAGGAAACAGCTTGACAATTCAGCAGTACAATTAGTATGTAGATGTCACACAGAGAAGTTAGGTAACCTGCCACAATGCAATGGTGAATTACAATTTGGTTTCTGAGGGTAGATGGCAACATGTTTCAATGGCTTCAGTGCTGAGAGACCATATCCATTGGAGATATTTTGTATAGTATGTATTTCAAAATAAAATTGATGCCTCTCAGCAACACTTACACAAAGTAAAATTTGAGGATATACCCTTGACAGTACCAATATCTAGGATTGGCCTTGACCTTGTTGACATTCACCCAAAAGACTTTTCTATTCTAACATGAATTTTTAGGAGTGACAATAACAATTTATGAATGCAATTAATATAATATGAAGTCAGTGTGGGCCTTGTTTTTTTAGTTCAACATAGCAATGGTATTGAGGTGGAATATAAAACAGGTAGTTTTCCTAAGTAATTAGAAAATCTATGGGGAGTAACTTTTAACTTCACTTTAACCCATCCATGGAACTAGAACTTACCCATTGATGATTGGGAAATTTCCATATCCATCAATGAAAATCTGTACAAGAGATGGATGTGAAAATTCTTTTCCAATGCTGAACATAAAAATTTATTAATTTTTTTAATTTTTTATTTTTAATTAATTTTAATAATACTCTTTCTATAACTGTTATTACTTTTCCATGGAAGTTTCAAGTTTAAATATTGTAAAATAGTTTTGTAAATTGAGGTAAGTGCAATAGCAGGGAGTACAAAATAAAAAGAAAGCTTGGCCTAATGATACATGCATAATGTTCTTTTATTAAACTATGACTCGCAGCTAAAAAGCAAATATGGTTAAACCTTTAAATATTATTATCAAAAAACTGGACCCTAAGTAATTTTCAGTAATGGTCTTAAAAATATGGGAATCAATGCACATTAAAACCTTGAATGCTTAAATAACTTATGACCTACAATAATATCTAACTCGCATGTGTAAAGATTGGAATGTAATTTATTTGATTTAACACAAATTTGGTTTGTATCCTCCTGTCTAAATTAATATTACCAACATATTCAGAATAATATCATGATAATTTTCAGATAGCAAAAAATTATAGTAATAAAGAAAGGATATTTTCAGGACATTTAGGTCATAAATGAAGGGTTACAACATTGGTGAAATGTTTAGACAAGAAAGGTTAGCTCATTTTTAGAATGGGCAAATACGAACATATTTAATACATAGATGTCACCTGAATAAATGTTAAGATGATGTGAGATAAATAGCCAAAAGGAATGCATAATTCTGTTCCTTGTTTTAGTTTTTTCCCTATTATCAATGCTACCTAGTCAATCGCACAAAGAAAAGTCAGAATTCAGAACCCTACACCAACACTGCCGCAGCAATGACAGGTCAAATACTAATGAACTATTAATCAGAGATGAAAGGCATTAAAATAGGTTTTTGAAGGTCTATATGAATATGTAGACATTTAAACGTCCAATGACTATGCTAACCTTGGTTGCCATAGTTCTGCTTACAATAAAAGTGTAATTTTTTCAATGTTCTAACTTGATATTTAGTCCTGTGTGAGCCATGTTTAAAATTTTGCTCTTCTTCAACCTCCTCTCTCCACACATGAGGCCATCACCCAAAAGGATGAATAAGGCCTTCACTTAGAAGACACAAAGGCACAATAAAAAAGGTAGGGCAGAGTATCTGCCTTCAGTCATGCAGGGACATTATCCATTTGGGATAATCTCTAAATAGAATTTTCTTCAATGATTCAGTGGGCACATCTCAGAATGTCCACACCAAAAAACAAATGATTGGATGAAATTTTAGCTCAGCCAGACAATTTTTAGGAGCTAAGCAACGGCCTGGAAGTTTAGAAATTTGTTTGCATCCTTGGTGATGATACAGCTCCTCACAGTGTGCGTCCAATGCCCTACACACCCACATTTCAAACAAAATACATAACAAACTTATCCTTGATTTATATAACTTGGTATAACAACTTGCAAATGAGGTCACCAATGCTATTCTTCAAAATGTCCAACTTTTTGATTTGATTTACAAAAAATGCACCAAGCATGAAAAATATATAATGTATATTTGTCTATGTTTCTGGCTAGACTGTTTGTACTTCAATGCAGTCATTTTTGTTTTAGCCAGTAACACTATTTATTTTACCAATGTCAAGTAGTACCATTACATGACCTCACCTTTTGGAAAAAAATTCCAAAGATAAATCTTCAAGAGACATCAATCTTCCACCTGGGTCTGGCTCAGGTGAATCTATAACTCATAGCTGGAAGCTTTATAGTTTCAGGTGAGAGTAGAAAAGCCTTAGCTAGAATCACATAGGGTAAGAGAGTTATTTGAGCTAGCAAACTTCCTCTTGGCTTAACTTCCACTCTAGCTATTGACAGGAGAGACTCTCATCAGAGAGGAACTAAAATGTCAGTATTTCATCAGTTTTCACTCAGTAATCATCAGAGAAAATATTGCTGAGCCAAGAATTGAGCACATCAGAAGTGAGTAATTTATTTCCCAAATGAAATTCATGATAACCTGTATTGAAATACACATAGATTCCAATTTTTAATCTGGGCATTATGAAGCCAGTCAACAGAATGGGAGAGGTTGGGAAAAAAAGAGAAGACTGATGGGGAAAAGTGATATCAGAGACAATTCAGAGTAACTAGGCTGAGCACAGCAATGGTTCAATCAGGTCTCTCATTAACAGTGTTATTGGCAATGCCTTCCCAATCACCTATTTCCACAAATGATTAAATTTTTGCCACTACCACATCCACTTAACACTGCCTCTCCTCACCAAGTTTTGAGGAAGGAATCTTTGTCCTTAATAGGGTCAAAAATAATGACGCCTGCCTGCCTGCACTATCAATGTGCATTTAACATGTAATTTTCAAAAAAGTACTACGCAAGTTCTTCAATACACCCTCATTATTTTCCCATAGCTTAATCACAATTTTTATCTTTTTTCCAAACTAACTTTCAATTCATCTCATTGAAAAAAACATTCTAGTATATTTTTCCATATTAAGGCAAAAACACAGATTAGCAAACCAATACCTGAGGAAAGCCATGATGACAGTGATTATGGCAGTCTGCTTTTTATTTACATAGTATTTCTCTAAAGTAAATCAAGGACTTTTGGTAATGCCAATCATAATTGGTTGATAATCACACTTTTGGTTTCCGTCATCAGAATATGACTAACTCAAATGTTATTCACTGGTAGATTAAAATTATAAATTTCATTTTCTTGGGTGGTACTTCCCTTAAATATTTAAATTGTTCGAATAGATAGAGATGATACATTATATAGTATATAAACGCAATGGTGCAGGGGACCTGCCTGAACAGGTTGGGTGAATTAATTACATATCTTATCCTAAAAGAGGTTTTCTATCTGAGAAAGATGAATATATTAATATATATATATATATATATATATATATATATATATATATATATATATATATATATATATATATATACACACATATATATATATATATATATATATATATATATATATATATATATATATATATATATATATATATATACACATATATATATATATACACATATATATATACACATATATATATACACACATATATATATATATATAACAATACGATTAATGATGAATATACATATCAGATATTTAGGTAAATTTGCAAAATATTTTTCCTGCTTCATACTATACATTAGTTACATTTATAATTAGCAGATACACTTAATCATATAATTTCAAAAAAGAAAGAAGCAATTCTATCAATATTTCTCCTATTCAAAGATAGAAAAGCATGAGATTGCAAAACATCTTCTATAATAATGGCGTGGTTCATTACTTGGAACTGCTAATGAATTAAATTTTTTCCCACATCACAGCGAATGTTTTCAGAGGAGAAGTTAGCTTCCTCTGCAATAACAAGCCACTGTGAACGTCTTTGATTAAAAAATTGCCAACATATTTGACAATATGCTTTGATTTTTCAAAACTCAGTGCAAAAAGCACACATGAAGTTGAGGATGGCAAAAAAATTACATGTAATGGGGTAAGAAAAGGCTAGACATTTTATGATGATCTTTAAGAATAGCCCCACATGTGTGTGATGAAGTAATGCGTGCTGTCATGGATTGCTGACCCCTTAGAGGAAACAACAATTTCCTACTTTTCTGAAGACATAATGTAATTCCAAATTTAAAAGAGAGAGAGAGGATACTGTGTCAAGATGTAAAATGAAGCAGAATGTGATTTATTAAGAGAAGAACCATATTTTCATACAGAAAAAAGAAAATAAGGCAAAAATAGAAAAATCTTTCAAATTAACTATTATTACAGCCACTTTTCTAGGGCATGCCTGATTCCTTCATGAAAAATAAAACAATTAAATATATTTATTAATATTGTTGATAGCCAGAATATTACAATCCCTAGAGCATAATGCTGACAATTAAGCACACAATTGGATTTTAAGAATTCTTGATGACCTGAATTATGACAGGAGTTCAGTTTGGATTGACTTCTTGAATGTCAGGTTCTCGTTCATTTTTAACTTTATTTTTAAGGATAAAGCATAATTGAAACTTCAATTAACAAGAAGCATTTATAAACATGAAAAAAATTATGGTAACCAATAAAAATACCAAAATATGAATTTCCCCAAAATTAGCCAAGTAAGTACCAAAATGAGCACAATCTAAATGTCTTCCCATAGATAATAAAACTCAAGCAAGAGTCATAGCGAGATTGTAAAGATAAAATTCAATTATATATCTATAAACAAATTCAAAATACACCCATGTCGGAAATTCGTTGTATCAGAAATCAAGTTTATATTTCTCCCTCCACGAAAACACTTTTCATTTGATAAAGATGTACCTGAAAAAGAAGGTTGGTTATGTATATTCTTAACTTTTACCATTTGTTTATTCTTGACCGCTAAACACTACAGCTGTAAGTGGCTGCTTGATCAATCAAAATTATTGTTGATTAAAAATTTTTTAAGAATTCACTGATGCAGAAAACAAATTTCTCGTTCACATGGGTTTTAAAAAATAGACTCTTCCGAATTCAAGATATAACTTCTAACCCCAACTTTGGATTTCCGAGACAACTGAATATGAGGGGGGACACAAAAGTAACGGGAATTGGGCTGCGGTGGGGAGTGAGAGTGGGGGAAGCCTTTGTTTGGCCGGTCATACGTCAGGCTCACGCCTCCTGCGTCAGTATGCGCAGCGCCATTGCTGTGACCGTCCGCGAGAGCTGTTTCAGTGAAACAACTTTTTTCATTTCGGCAAAAAACGTGACGGTGGATTGTCAAGAGCAATACACTGCAGTGAAATTTTGTTTCCTGTTGGGGAAATGGTCCACGGAAACTATTGTAATGCTCAAGACTGCTTATGGGGAAGCTGCCCTAAGCAAAACCAGAGTCTACAAGTGGTTTACACCTTTTATAAATGGTGAAATATCAATTCAAGATCAACTCCGCTCAGGCTGCCCTTCAACATCAAGAACTGACAAAAATGTCAACAAAATCAATGCCCTCATTTGTGAAGACCGTCACAGAACCATTGATCAAGAGATGTGTGGAGTGTCATGGAGTTCAATTCAGAGTATTCTACCTAGAAGATATGCATATGAAAAGGGTTGCAGCCAAATTCGTCCCTAGCCATCTCACTTGCCGGCTCATACTGCCCTCTCTGTGATCAAGTTTTTGACAAAAAACAGCATGACATCGACTGTCCACCCCCTCTACTCACCGGATTTAGCTCCCTGTGACTTCTTTTTGTTTTCCAGACTCAAAAGGGAAATGAAAGGAAAGCGTTTTGACACTGTGGAGGAGGTAAAACAAAAATTGCTAGAAGGCCTAAAGGACATCCCGATACATGAATTTCAGAAATGTTTCAAACAATGGAAGCATCGTTTGGAGAAGTACATTGTGGTCAATGGGGAATACTTTGAAGGTGAACAAAATTTAATGTAAATATATTGTGAACTAAAGAATCTATGATAACATTCCTGTTATTTTTGGGTCCCCCCTCATATATGTAGAGTTCTTGGATAGAAAACCAGCTCTATGGCTGAAACATTATGCATCAATTTTTCAGCCATTTACTACACCCTGAAGACAATGGCTGAGTTACCCATTGAAGCATTTATGCTACACAATGTTACCCATTGTGCAGAGCCCCAGAGCTCTATATGCGTAATTTGTAACAGAATACAGCTAATGAAATAACCACTAGGTAACAGCAACATCACATCAGTTTGGCATAAAATGATTATCAGTATTTGAGAAAAAGCTGGTAGTGACCCTACCCTACCAATTATTCCCAAGATGTATGTGAATTATATTAACATGTACCTTCAAGAGAAGTAAATGCATGCAATATGGTACATGCACATGAAGTGATGCAGGTAACAAAATCAAGCCTCAGAAAATTTTTTTGGCCATTTATGAAGAAAGGAACTTTGATATTGTCAATCATTATGGATGAAATAACACATTCAACACAAAATACCCAGAGTTAAAAAAACAATTCTATTACAATATGAATGTGACAAGACACACCATAAAAGATCATGTCTCAATTTTATCAAAATTTTAATCACAAAATTGAAGTTCCTAGTTCCAGTGAAATCTCTCAAAAACAAATATCTCAAGTCTAAAAACAAGGCATTTAGTCATTTTAGATGGTATTATTCCCCTTAGCAATTTCTAAGCTTTTTAATATAGCCCACTCAATTATAAAAGTTGATTGATATTCAATATAAAACAAATGAATGATATATGAATGTGACATTTTATCAAAAGACATTCTGCCCTCTTAAACTTAATGGGTCAGAATAAATGATTGATAATGGCTACAAAACATTGGGTATTTGAGTACGACCCTGAGACAAAGTACCAAAGTTTCCAGTGGCACACCCCGGATTCCCCTTTCCCCAATATGGCAAGAATGAGCAAGTAAATGGTGAAAACCATGCTATTGGTCTTTTTCAATGCCAAGGGTGTGGTTCAAATAGAATTCATAGCCTAAGGGCAGACAATCAATGCTGCCTACTACATGGATGTGCTTGAGAGATTAAGAAAATGGGTCCGCCCGAACATGAAAGGAGATCTTCAATACGTGGCAGTTAAACCATGACAACGCTCCCAGCCACACCTCTTGGCATTTACAGGAGTTCCTGGCCAAGCACTATTTACCATTGCCGTCCCAAACCCCTACTCCAGCAGACTTTTTTCTGTTCCCAAGAAGCAAGACCAGCCGGAGAGGCATATGCCTTGGGACCATAGAAGTAACCCAAACCACTCCACCACAAAGTCTCTAAATGAGGTTCCCATTGATGCCTTTCAGGATGCCTACAGTCCATAGCATAGTCACTGGCAAAAATATGGGGATGCCAAAGGGGACTAGTTTGAAGAATTTAAAGCATTTATGACGATATCCTGAATAAAATTGTTTTTGCAGACTTTATTGAATTAGTTTCCGGACACACCTTGTATATTTGTAATGAACAAAAGTTTTTATAGTACACCACAGATGACTTCAATCATAAAAACAAGAAAAAAAAGGATATTTTATAAAGTAATATGTGCATAGTAAAATAAATAAACCAAGTGGGGCATTTGCATGTATGAGTACCTTTTGTTGTGTGCATATAAAAAATATAAATCCATCTAAGTTACCAACCATGGGGCTCTAAAGTGAAAAGTGCTCTGCGATGGTTGACCATTAAATTGAAGCCATAGCCATGAAGAAAATGTTCAAAAAATTAAGTGAATGCTCCAATTATCTTCAATTATACCAGATTAATATGAATTTAGTTTAAAAATATAGTGGCACGAACTAATGAAATGAGTGAGTCCTACAATTCAGAGATGCCTGATTACAAAATTGAATTAGTACAAAAGTAAAACAATGCAGAAGTTAGAATGAAGACTATCTTTTTTCAATTTAATTCCCCTACATAATGCAAAACCAATTAAACAATTTCACAATAACCTCAAAAGCATATTTGATTAGATTACCCATTAGCCATGATAAGAGATTTCACTGTTACATATAATGACGAGTATATAATTCCTCCTGATCATTAGTTAGTGAATATAAAACCAATCACCCAAGTAATTAAAAGTAACACTTAGCCACTCCCAAAAAATTATTTAATGAGCCATTAAACAGAATTTCATGCAACATCCATATTTTTAAGTAGTATACCCTGACTATGCATTAAATGAAATTTCTCCATTCACAAGGATACTCCTGGTAATATAATGAGAAAGTTTTAATCAACTTACTTGGCAGGGAGTTGATATAAGTACCCTTTTCCTTCATCACTCCAAACAAGTACCCTGTCAGCAGATAAAAAATCCCCTCCCATCCATCGTTCAGACTGTGGTGCAATAACAGAGCATAACACGGAAAAATCTCCCGCATCAAATATCTGTAAATTTAAAAAAATATTAACATAAGCAAATAGGATAAAATGAATTAAATGGGGTTAATTTTATAGTTTGAGGAGATAAAAAATAATGGTGTAAGAAGTTATCACATAAAAAATTCACCCAAGTGATTACTCCACAAATTATCTTTAAGAACAAATTGAGTAGTTTCAGGCGTGATGTGGTGGAATTTGAACATAATAAGAGTATTTAGTGGCAATTTTCCACTAGATAAAAGATTGTCTATTGGAAAATTGCTACTATCCATTCTTTATTTTACCTTTAAGGGATTCTAGGCTTTGCAGCTACAAAAATATATGTGTGAGGACAAAGATAAAGTGGTATACACAAGACACCTCAGTACACACCTATACATAAAAACAGAGAACACATATAAGATAAGATACAGTATATATATGCATTATGGCTCTCATATCATTGACAAAATGTGATGCTCAAAATAACTTCAACTTGATTTCACTTTCAATTATTTTGAAAAGAACACAATTTTTAAACAAAGCATGACACCACAAGGCTAATTTTTCCTAGGCACTTACATGATTAGCATTAATTTTTTATGGCAAGCAATTTTTCAGAAACCATTGCATCTACATTTTGCCTCTGCACTCCCTCAGGTTGATAACACCTGCCATAATGAATGACCTGACAACCCAAACTCAAAAACTGACTTCAGAAATAACAGCAGCACTTAACCTTTTATAACAAATTAACTTTGAATAGTGGATTGGATTGGACAGCACATGGACCATAGAATTCCAGCCTTTAAGGGGGCTAACTAATATTGGTTTCAAAACACATTTTTGACCTATCCCATATTTCACTTCCTATAATGGTACTTTCAGTCTTGCGTTAACTATTCAACAATGCATTTCTTATTCTTATTTTATACAAGGAAATATTTGAAGGATGCAAGCAGGTAGGGTAAATAAAAGTCACGGGAACAACATGGAAAAGCAATGCTGTAGTCATGATTACCATACACAAAAGGATGAGGAATTTGCTAAAAAGCACATTAGAAAACATTATTTGCTGATTTTCAATTGACATAAACAATGGTATGATTTAAGGATTTCCATCCTCCATATCTGTTTCAGTCATATTACTGAAACTCAATTCTTAGACATTTTAAAGGGCATGCAAAAAATATAGCGTGCATAGAAATTTCCATTTTTTCCTGTTTCCAGATGCACAGAATTAAATCATCTCTGGAAAGAAGCTGAGGTTACTTTCTTGGATTTTTTTAATTTTCAGATTGGTTTCAACATAGCCTGAACCATCCGTGAAAACTTAAGCTTTGTAGGAATGAACAACAAGTAATTATTTTGCCAATTTTCAAAAATGCAGCATGATATTAGGGCACTTAGCTTAAATAAAGAGGACAATCTTTAAAAATAAAATGTCAGATGTTACAAAGTCATAATATTACAAACGTCATTGTTTAATTTCATCATGGAATGTGTGTTCCAGAATTTTATACTCCAAGGATTTTTAATATTTATTTCTATCATTGCGAGAGAGGAAAGCTAATTTAAAAATTAAAAAAGGACAAATTTCAAGAAACTGAAGTAGATGCTGCAACAGTAGCTTTTAACGGAGCCATCTGCTAAGTGTGCATCACATTTAGCGGATGACTACACTTAAAAGTTACTGTTGCGGCATCTCCCACAGTTTCTTGGAATTTGTCAAAGGTAAAACACTCTTGGTGTTTAATGTTGACTTTAACCTCATGGACTGTGGTGCATCGTGCATCATTACAAATGCCTGTAACATTGTATGCACAGTGTTTGGTCACAACATCTTTAAAGCCCCAAAATTTTGAAGTGTAAGAGGACACCTTGGTAGCTTAACTGATTAAGGCACTCAGCCAGACACTGAGGGATCCGGGTTCGAATTCCGGTCAAGGCAAATGATTTTTACACTCTGAAATTGTTGCAGTATAATGCATATATAGTGGATGACTCCGTTAAAAGTTACTTTCGCAGCTCTTGGAATCTCCTGCAGTTTCTTGGAATTCATTTAAGAATTAAAAAAACTCTTAAATGACATTATTCTGTCAATTCAATCATCATTACTATTTACTGTCTCTGTTCTCCCTTCTCCTAACTTTACCCTACCCTCAAATGAATTCTGAGAGTTGACCTTCGTTTTACCCTGCCTTATCCAAATATCCACGGAGAGTATTCTAACCTCTCTGCCCCCTCTTTCTCCACTTCCCTCTTTCCTCTCATTTCACAAGAATGTAAGTAAGACACTGGTGAATTTTTAACTGCGTACTTTGGATAATAATGCGAGGACATCCAAACCAGTCCACCATTTAATACTTGGAAAAATCGCAAAGTGTGTTTTTCAATAATGAGTTAATTCTCCTAAGTAATAGTGTATGCTATTTATTTTCTTGATTTCTGTGGTTATGCCATAAAAATATATCAACAAGTATGCTATAACAATATTATTTACTCCATGAATATAACAGTCACCCTTGAGGTGATAATTCAGTCTTCAAGTTGGAAAGTACCTATAACTTCTGATGAATGAATGGGTCAGTCAATATTTTAAAAAAATATTTGCAAGTGGAAAATATATTAATCAGAGGAATTAAAGACATAATGCCTACCTGCCAGTATTTAGAACACACTATAAGGACTGTGCGTTGGTTGCAAGAGCAGCAAGTCATGGTAAGGGCATTGAGGCAGCGAATCTGTTTGCTTTCGTTTTCATAGCATGGCTCAGTTGGTGACTGGAGGGAGGAAGAGGGGGTGTGCGTGGGGGAGGCTGTGCCGCTGCTACCCTTTCCAGCGGACAAACCTTCACCCATCGAACCAATTGCTCCCAGGGCAGATGACAATGTCCACACTTTGATCGTTCCAGTAGTTGTCAGTGCTAGTACAACATCATCTGGGAATACAAACCAATGAAATAAATCAGAGAGAGAAAATTTCATTAAGCATAAAAAAAGAGACCTTCAAGATGCATGCTTCCTGTAACTAGCAGGCAAAAGCTTTGAGTGGAGCCACTAATACTACTGAGGTATAGGAAATGAACAAATCATACAGATAACATCTGATGAGAAAAGTTATTAGAAAGAATCAGAAGCTTAAGGTTAATTGTAGTTTACCACAAAACAAAAATATCACTAAAACTTATCATTACATCACCCACTATTTGTTTAGAGTATGATTTGATGTAATTAAGATACTTGGAAAGAGAGCTTGGATTGTTCCTTACTTTCTTCAAACAATAGCATTCCTTATTACATAACGCACCAATAGCACACCTCAAAATTCATAAAGGTAAATATTGGGTAAACACACAAAGTTAAATATTTTGGCACCACACTAACCTTGGGCATAATATGGAGAACATTAGACAAATCTGAGAAGTTGCATTAGACAATTTTGAATTCAATAAACAGTGAGGAAATAATCAAAAGAAAGACTGAAGGAAAACTGTTATTTTGCTTTACTTCAAAAACCTCAACTTCAATGTAAGTTGAGCTTGTGAGATCCTGCAAAAAAGGATCTGATTTTTTGATGGACAAGACAGATGAAAGCTGCCCATTTAATTAAAAAGCTTTATGAATGAGCAGTGCGCAACACACAATTATTGTAAAACATATGAATAGATCTGCTGTAAGCATGAAACACAAAAACTATAATTGCAGTTCAGATAACTCAAAATTATATGAGTTTAATACTGACAAAGAGAGATCCTTTTCCCTAGGAGGTTTACTCGTGAACATAAGAGACTGATTAATCTTATGAAATACTTACACAAAGAACACAAACAAACTGGCTTCCAATCAGATTATGCAAATTTTTCTAAAATCAAGTTAGTATTCTAAACTGAATTGAAAGACTGTTACCATAATGACATTGCAAAACTTGAGTTGTCAATCTTGTAACTGAAAACTTGTTCGGTATCGTATCAATACTCTAGGAAAGACAGCCAATATGCTTCATTCAACGTATTACCATGATCAATCTGCTAGTACTCATGTAACTAATTTATATTCAATTTATTTCTCATTTGTAAACATTAATCATTACAACCTCCTAATTACAAATTAACCTAATAATTCTTCTTTTACCATTTATTGATTAACAGTGCCAATATAGGACATACGAGCAAACTAAGTAGGACAGATATACATAATGGGTGTAGACTCAATAGGCTTCCTTAATTATTTCTGGAAATATGCATTGAAATTTCATTGTATCCCCTATCTAATAAAAAGTAGAATAATTATCTGTCAGATAAGATTGGCTCTATTCCTAGTTCCAGCCTCATCTTATATGCTGATCACACAAATGTAATGCAGCTCCTGCAGGAGCAGACTCGATGGTGTGCAGTAGTTCTGTAGTACAGCTAATACCTACTGGGGGGAGAACCACTTCTTCAATTTGAATACTGTAAAGTCAAGGCCTATTACTCTGCTAAATTGAACTGTCAGTTATCTTATCTGATATTGAAATTTCTAAGATTTTGAAATGAATTCTAATATTTGCCCAACAAAAATAAAAGAAAGACTTAAGTCATGTTGAACTTGAAAACTGATCCCAAAGATAACCTCAAGTAAATGTTGGAACTCTGGATATCCAGGAACCAATGAAAACAGTATCATAAATAAAAATCAGAAAGTCCTCCAGCATGTCGAAAGTTATGTTAAGGAAAAAGTATTATGAAGCAGCAGAAGTATTCTTCATTCTGGATGAATTGACTATCTCAAGTTGGAGATGAGATGACATCATGGGAGACGGTAAAATTAGAAAGGAGGAAAATGAGTTTCACGTGAAGATGAGTTCAGGCAAAATCCCAAAGTGTAAGGTTAGATTATATGGAAAATATGTCATCACAGAGGTAGACACTGGGTCTGGTGTGTCATCAATAGCAAAAGAATTTTAAAGCATTATTTCCTGGGGCTCACACAATTACAGACAGTGATATCCTTTCAAGCTATGGACTGTAAAAGGAGGGAATCTACTCTTAGTAGGTAGTACATGTTGCATGATAACCACTGAATAAGAACAGCTAAAAGTATCTAGAAGTATCTCGTACGTACATATACATTAAATTATGTCAAGAAAAGATTGATAGGCAGATCAATAAATATAGAATTAAATATAATACTCCAATGGGATTTTAAAGTCAGTAGGTAACCTGAATTGTTGTTATGCCCAAAGATAAATACAAAAATAAATACAGAAAATCTTTTTCTAAATTGTCGTGGTGTTTTAAATTCAGAGACCTTTGAGCAGCAAACCATTAGCTAGAAAAGAGGACTCATGATGGCTCCAAACCAACATAACAGGGAACACACTTCACCAAGAAATGGGATTAGCAATTGGAAAACCTCCATCCCTGTGTGTCAGCAATAGGTAATCATGTTGATTACCTATTGTAAGGTATACCAAAAGTATTTCGTTACAAGAATTGAATTTTGGCCATGGAACTACTAATGAAGAGCAGATAACTTAGAGAATGTACTAATACCTCTGAAATAACTCAATCTGAAAATTAAAGTAGAAAAATCAGTATCGTAGGCTGGGGAAATTATATAAATATTGTCATCACTTGATTACAAAAGATGGATTGAGTGAAACGAGAGAAAATGTGGAAGTTATGCTAAATGCACTGGAGCTAAGGAACCAGGCAGAAGTAAGTAATTGGCAGGTTAATTAATTGTTACCGTAAGTTCAGACCACATTTAACCAATACTTCGTTTCCCTCATACAAAATTGGCAAAAAAAATGATTCATGGATGTGGTCAAGAGAACAAAAGCAGTCTTCCTACAGGCTAAAGAGTTAACAGATCTCAGATCAAATTACAGGTAGGTATTGCTGCTATGCCACAGGTAAAATTATTAATGTGACACTCTTAATTATAAATTAGATGTTCGTAATAAACATGTGATTCCAGACCAATCTGAATGGCCTAAAGTTTTGGCATCTGAAGAGCTAACTCAGTCAGAGCAAAATTATTCACAAATTCATTAAGATGTGCAGTCAATTCATTTGGGATTAAAGAAATTTGACCATTTTGTGACCAAAGATTCACTCCCTTAACATTTCATAAACCTATTTTGCCCATTTTTAATCCTAATTATAAGAAAGCAACTACAGTTGTGTCAGCTGGTGAGCTTTCAAGAAGGTTCTTGCATCCAAGTGAATGTAATTGAAACTTATATACCATACGTTACCATTATATTCCAACAAAGCTTCCTTGTCAAGACTACCTCTACCCGACACAACCAAACATGAAAAGATCCAGATGCTTACATGTTGCTAGACATTGCTCCAATCTCTCATCTTGATGCTACAAAAGAGAGGATATAGACTCAATCCTTTCATTGACGAAGATCACTCAGATCAGATGGTCGACACATTTTCTATTTGAGTGTCAACATTATTATACTCAAAAAGGAATATGGAGTGTTCTCAATGATTTCATAAGGAGAGGAAGAGTAACTATTAATTACTGATTACAGCCAGTGCTTCTTCAAGAACCATTTGAAGTAATCCTGCTTCTAGATTAGCAAAATGAAAGCAGTAGCGCATAACTTTATTTTGTGGCCAAAATTTGATATCACCAACCTGGCCAGAAGATGTGAGAGAAGTCAAGATACACAAAATATACCTTATTAATCTATCCACCAGCATAAATGATTGGAAATTCCTGTCATTGTTTTTTTATTGATTGTGCTGGTCCTATTTTCACGCAAATTCCAAGAGGCCTGATATTTTGCCATTCCCTAGTCCTACCACAGCAAAAACTATCTTTAATTCTACAGTCTAATCATTTCCAGGGAAAGTTGTTTCAGTCCCCATCAATTTCAAAATTCCAGTCCCTATCAATGATGTTTCCCCAGCAGTCCAACGCTCTACCCCCTGGACTACCACGACCCATATATATAAAAATATATATATATATATATATATATATATACATACATATATATATATATATATATATATACACACACACATACATATATGCATACATATATATACATATATATATACACACACATATATATATATATATTATATATATATATATATATATATATATATATATATATATATATATATATATATATATATATATATATATATATATATATATATATATATATATAACATATATATATATGTATATAAACATATAAACTTAACAAATAACAAGTAACAGCACCACATAAGAAATGAAGTTTGGTTTCCAAAATTTGGGTGCAAAAAATGAGTAATAAGGAGGAGGTAGACCGAAAAAAAATTGTAGGGAGAAAGAGCATGGCACAAAAGGATGGCATGTGGAGATTGGAGCAGGCCATATGGATTAGGGAGGTGTTTCATCATTGCATTACAAGCATGGAATAATGATACTGAAAGTACATCAAAAAGACATCAAAATACTATTATCAACATGTAACACTTTTTTATTACAAATTGTTATAATTTTTGACTAAATAAAGATATCATCTAGAGATAGCATTTTCACTAATAATTGGAAAATGTTTAAAAATTGTCATCAAAAAGATGCCACCATTGCATTTGAAAATTGCAAAAAAAGCATTGAACGTTGTTTTTATGGATTTCAATCTGGCAACATACAGTGGCTTATTTCGTTTGAGAGAGAATCATAATTAATAAGGTTGAAAAAGTGCTCTAAGTTTTTTTCACATTTGTAAAACTCTGTCAGGTTTATTTACTCATAAAATATGGAATAAACTCATTCCAAATAGATTTATTCCCTATGGAGTAATCCTTTTATTAGAAGAAGTGTAATGCCATTAGTCTTTTACAAAAGTTACCTTATGATGAATGAATGGATAATTTTAATTCAGAATCACGTGATTAGTTGGAAAGAAAAATTAGGATATAAGAAAGACTGATTTCTGGACTAGACGAAATTATTTTTTTATTTTACTATATTTTTCTAAAAAACTGTTGGCATAAACTTTGAGTTTTCTTTTAATATACAATTCTTTTGAAACAAGGCTTCAGCAGAATTACAACATAGTTTATAAAAGGCAAAATATTTTATTTGAGTACCTGAATTTAAGAAACTATGATTCAACCTTGCACTAAGGAAATTGTAACAAAATAGTCAACAGCCAAATAAAAAGGAACCTATACTGCTAGGAACAAAATAAAATCGTCATTAACAATGTAGAAATGGAACATTTGAATTCTGCTATGCTATTTTTTTTTTACTGTTGTTGCAATTGCATTATACACTTCCCTAAAAATGCGATAAATATATTTCTATTGCCTATGTATTGGGCGAAGTAAATATACATACCCTTCCTCTTGGCTGGTCTCAACACATGAAGGGCACTAATCCAGTCAGGATTTACGCGTGATGAAAGAGTAAACAGTAACTCTAAACTGAATGGATCCATAATGAGGACTTCAGCGTAATATCCATTGCAAAATAGTCTCACATCATCTGTTCCTGCCATATGGTAAGCCTGAAAGTATTATGACAACCCGTATTAAATCTGACAAGATTCTGAACTTGTAATAAATTTTATTATCATTTATTTGGTGCAAAATATTTATTCCTTGAAATCATAAAACAACTTGAGTTTTTACATATCCATAATGGTCCATTTTAAATTGAATGCTCAACGAAAGCTTTATTCTTATTGCTAAAGTAGAGCTAAGAGTTGATTTAAAAAATTCAGGGTAACGTTTTTAGTGTTTAAGTGAATGATGGAAGATTAATAATTTCGATGGAAATTTGACCAAATTAATGATATCAGTAAGCAAGTGGACATATAACTACATATGGCCACTACTGTACCAAAAAATCCAAGGATTCACTATTTAAAAATCGATAATCTATTATACTAAAACTTACTTGCATGTTCGTATGTACGTAGGGGTGCTTGGCGGCTTCTCGGCATTTTCCATCCACCAGATCCCAAGTACACATTTCTCTATAGCCAGACAGTTAATACAGATTTAAATTACTTTGAGGCATTTGCACGAAAAATAGGATTAAAGCACAAGAATGACAAGAGGAATTTACAGTTACCTAACAATTAAATATAAATAATGTAAACAGTACTGTTTATCTAATTGAGAAGAGGAGTGTTGAGCAACACTTCGATTACTTATGCATACTCACCCACTTTCTGACGAGCTGACAATATAATTATTATCGACTAGTATACTAGCCTTGCACAAACATAATACGGGGGCTGTATGCCCAACAAGAAGGCATCTTGGAGTCATCTAAACAGAATATTATCGATATAAGGGATGTATACGAAATGCAAATATACATAAAACTAGAAGTGAAACCTAAGTTGAACTCAATTACCTTAAGTGTCTCTGGGTCTACTTGCCACAAACATATCTGTCCATCATAACAACCGGTTACAAGATTTTTTTGATCGCGTGATAAATATATACTAGAAATACAATGGGTAGGAGCTGTTTTACCCCAAAGTACAACGGGGATAACAAGATTTGTGGAAGCTGCCATCATTAGGTTAGAGACTCAAATTTCCTTGATATATAATAATGTACACATCCGTTTAGGGAAATAAATTTTTCACCACATAATAATTCATTTCTTCAACTTATTAACGATGAATAATGCTTTAGAATATAGAGAAACATTTATTCAACATTGTAGTAGAAGCCATGACAGACAATCGCCACAAACCCGTCCCAATCTTCTGCTAGTCTTGCGCACAAAACACTTACGAAATAGGTACGCGGAGGTGTGGGGCACAGAGAGATGTTTTAGTAACATGGTCATAATGGAGGTAATAATTATTAACGTTGGTTACTGTGGTTATCTTAAGGAAAGTTTATCAATGAGAATTAACCAACGAGGATTTCACCCTTAATTGTGCAGAAATGTATTGTTTTAAATTATGAAGCTCGAGATATTTTTATTTCAAACATCGTTCCTTCCTTCTAAATATTTATCACGGTTATCATGCCAATGGCAATTTCGACTGTGGAAAGGGTCCCGTGGGATCACAACCAGGCATCAAATGTCAAAACGGTGCTTAAGAGGATGAATGAAGGGAATTATTCAAAACATTTTTTCAAGAAATATTTGCCGTATTTCCTACAATTCGCATTGCTTACGCTTGAGCACTTTGCCTTACTATTAAGTTTTCAATTTCTATTAAACTGACATTCTGTTATAATTATATATATTGAGTATTATTTTATATTTTTTCATTCCGTAAAGAGAGAAAACGCCAAAACCACTTTGCAAAAGATTATGCTGTATATATCTACAACAGACAATAGTTGAAAGATGAGTACACCACGATGATTATATATACTTTATACTCTAGATTGTGTTGTATAGTACTACTAATACCATACTGTTTTAGTAATACCATGTGTCATAATATGCATTTCGCTAATCAACATTCCGAGATAGGGCTAGGTTAAGATAATGTTACTATCATAATTTTAATATAGAAAGTTGATTTTTTGCTCAATTTCTCCAGATATTAACTATTTAAGCTATTATCGATCTGCAATCCGATGCAATAGCGCAATATGTCTTGAAAGGAATAATTTTTCCCGCCATGATACTTTTACTTTAGTGTATTGGCAACAACGATTGAATAAGTTCATCTTATTCTGCAAGTTCAACTTGTAAAAAGCATTTACAATTCTTTTTCATCCGAATGTTTATTTATCCAAGTGAATTAGGTGGTGTAGCTTGAATGGAATTTTTCAGTTTACATCCGAGCACTTAAAGCACTGAACATGTTCTGCCGAATTGATTAATGAATCTGGGTATATCATTTATCCGTTCCGTCTTACCATCTGCATTGAAATTTAATTCTTTAAGGTGAGTGCCACAATGGAAAGGTGATATATTTTTCACTTTCAAGATCTAGTAAAAATGGAGAGTGTGACTATTTTCAATTTTAACATAGTTGTGAAATATGCTGGTCACAGGTTTTCTTACCTAAAATAACCAGGAATGAACGAAGTACGGGAGAAAATTGAATTATATGCATTCCTGTTTGATTTATGAAATACTTGAGCCATTAAGTGAATTTATCTCGTATACTCTTTCAGGATGAGGGGTAAACTCACTGCTCCAGCAGCTGAGCGCAATAAGGAACCAATTCTTGAAGTCCTTAAGGAGTACATTCCTGCACTTATTACTGAACCCGATAAAAAACCATTTTGTCTTGAAATTTCTTCGGGCACTGGCCAGCACATTGCCCATTTCGCCAGGTCTTTTCAAAATGTTTTATGGCAGCCTAGTGAAGTAAGTACATAATTCTTGTATATAGCTTTTATAAGCTTATCGTGATCTACTGATCTTCAGATTTCACCCGAGGCATCGAGGCTTTCTCAGTGAATTTGCGAAAATATGCCAAGTCTGTACATCCTCGATCAAAATTTATATTTCTTAATTTATTTACCAATGCCCAAAAATTGGTTTACACGGAATTAAATTCATTTTTCCATTCCTAAATTAAAGATATTTTTAGCAATTCTGATTAAGATTTTCATTCCAAACACAACTTTTGCATATATGACTGAAGTTTAATACTTGACGGGATTCCGATTTTTTATATGGAGTCTAGTGAAACATGGAAAATACTTGGCTTGCTGAATGTAAGGGATATATCTATCCTTTGTTAAAATTTTTAATTGAAGGAACTTTTATTTAAAAATCGAAATCATTCTACGTTATACTTGTCTCAATTGAATTGGTTCATTTCCTAACTTATGTGCTAGTCCCACATCTGATTGATAGTAATGTTAAGGTGAGACTAATGGAACTCATTAAAATAAAGTCATATTTTGATTTAATATAATTACAAATTAAAAAGGAGCAAAACTATACTTATTTGCTATGTAACAACACTTTGAGACAGTATAGTAATCTTTATTTAACAATAGTTTGTCTTTCATTAATGTCTCTTTTTGGAAAAAAGAAACAAAAATAAGAACAAATTATATGACATTTGGTGACTTCACAGTGATCATTTTTCATTAACCATAATTATTAAGTCCGTGAAACATCGTTATTTTGACAATATCGCTTCTGAATGTCTCTTGCCCACTTTCTACCATTCTGAGTATTTTCAAACACAATTGCCATTATTGTGTCACCAGAGGGTCACTGGTAATTTGATTTGCTTGCTTAAGAGCCATTGCTGATAAGAGCACCATAATAATGGTCCATCCCTGGAAATTGTTTGGTTGCCTGTATGGTTGAGACACTTAGGATACTGCTACTCCATTATGATTCGCTGGCCCATTCAATCATGAGATCAGTATGCTAGACTTCCTCAATATTGCGATAAAATCTTTCAACATTGTCAGTACTTTTTAAAAGAAATTTAGAAAATACAAATGCATATTTTGGTATATTAGACATATCACAGTCCTGAATGTATCCCACATTTGTAGGTCCATAAGTTCCTTTATTTGCAGCACAATGCTTCTTTGAAGTCATGAACTATTAGTCACAAGTGAAAACCTACTGCACTTGAAAAATGTTGTGCTTGCCATTTCGTAAACGGTGGTAGATAAGAAACTATACATGTATGTTCTTTGATGAAATCTTCAAAACAGCTAATGATTAACTCATATTTTTCTTCAGATAGAAGAGGCTGACTTCATGAGTATTCGTGCACATGTAGCTGAAGGAAAATTAACAAATGTGCTGCCACCAGTGAAAATAGACATACGCATCCCATTCAATGCATGGGGTCTTAATGGACTAGGTGTACCATTTAAACCATCGTCGGTTGATATGATATACAATGCCAACATGATGCACATAAGTGAAATTGCCTGCTCACAAGGGCTCTTTGCAGCTGCAGGAGGACTTCTGCGATCAGGAGGCTTTCTTATCACATATGGACCTTATGCTAATGATGGCATCCTTGAGCCTCAAAGTAACCGGGATTTTGATTCTAGCCTCCGAAGAAGGGACCCTAGCTGGGGTGTCCGGGATATTGTTTTGCTGAAGGATTTTGCCTCCAAAAATGGAATCTCTCTTCAGAAAATTATTGATATGCCAGCCAATAACAAGATACTTATTTGGAAGAAATGATATTTCATGAATCAGGTATAACCTGAAATGCCTTGGAAACTTGTCAATAGCTGTGGTAGGTATTTGCCATAGGCTTCTGTACGAAATCAATGATATGATTCATAGGACTTCCATGATTTATAGAAAATTTGTAATGGTGAAAATAGTATTTTAAAGTGATTGTTTTATTTTATAATATGTACCAAAATATTAGTGATTGACATAATGCTGCTGAATTGTTATATTGTGATTCCTGATGCTGGTAATTAGGTATGAACTTTTAATGCTTCTTAATAATCAGTGGTATAGCTATGAGGGTTGCTTAAGTGCATGTGAACCCTAGTTCAGATTCCAGACAATACGGCTGTCGTAGAAGTTCAAGTGCCCTAAAGGAGAGGAAAAGGAAGGAGGATGCATAGCAAATATATCTAATGCACCTCCTAATATTGATTCCCAGCTTGGCCTTTGCTAATAATAGTATTCCAGTTTTTTTGTTATCCAATTTCTAATTCTTCAAAGACTCATCAAAGCTGGATGATGTAATAAATAATATCTCTAATTTTTGGCAAGAGAAATGTTAATGTATACAATGAATAAATTAATATCCCAATAAAATATAATTCCTGTATCTACCAAATTCTTGAAAGTTACTACCAAGTAACCTCTCACAAAACCTCTATGTAGAAGTTATTAGTTGATATTGATAAGATACTTCATATATTTAATTATCATTCAAACTTAGACCATTTTTAGCAAGAAATAGGAGTTTAAATGAACACATTTGGCATAATAGATTCAACATAATTTACATTTATACAATATACAAATGGTGGATGACTTACTCATTGGACTGTGCAAATCTGTTGAAATAACTGACAAGATTATACATTTAATGAAAGGCCTGCAAAACTCATTTTATTTTCATAATCTACTTTGAAATTATAGACACCCTGCATTGATTATTTCCTTTAAAATAACATGCATGCAGCATAAATAATACCAATGGAGGCATAAATACTATGCATATGATATCTTATCTCAGTATTATAAACGTACAACATTGGCCAAGGTACTCTGTGGCCATTATTGTGTTTGTTCATGCATATATGATTTATGTTGAATAGGAATGAGGAACTTTCAGCTGCATATACCAGTGCTTTATCCTCCAGCATTCAATATGTGCTCTTCTCCATCAACCAGCAACAACTGTTTGAGCAATTAAATAAAAATGCCATTCATGCTTTCCATTATTATTTTTAAAATGTTGTGCCTTAAAAAGTATTTAATAAATAGGCCTCTATAGCCCATCACTAGATGCAATTGACAAATCACTAATTATTATTATCTACCACCTTCCGCACAATGTTGTCAAAAAGAATTGGTTTCAAAATAAAACCATGCTGATCATTGACCTATTATTTTATGCATAAATCTTTGTGCCACACATTTTTTTAGTATGCTTTATTTACATAATTTACATAGGATCGCAGCCCCCATGATTTAGATGAAAACATTTTCTATCCTAGTAATGTAAATAGATTTGGGTATTGATCACCTAGATATGCACTTGTTTTGTATTGTATATTATTCGTTTTGTTGGGCAAATTATGTTGAGAGAATTTAGATGGGGCATTTGTCATAAAAGGGTATGAAATAAAAGAAAAATCCTTGTAAGTAATGACTGTAATAAAGGTTTTTGTTGAAAAATGAAAGTGAAATAAATTCATCATTCAATAGTTTACCTACTAACAAATCTGAAAGTATTTCGTTTTTTTAACCGATATTTCTTTTTTTGATTATTTTTTAAACAATTCTTTCGTTACATACATATGTTGGCTGTAAAAATGCATAAACACAAAGAAGTTTCATTTAACTTTTTTAGAGTCCATGTGCATTCCATCCCTTAACTCTGAGCCAACTACATGTACTTTACTGCTGAATATTGAAAAGATAGATCTTGAGGAAGACAAATTGCATAGAGTACCAGAAAGTAACAGAAATCAATTATATATTAGAGGGATTAAAAAATTCTTTGATATTTCCACAAAGAAATGTTTCAATTTTCCAAAATAGGCATTTGACTGAAAACGGAAAGTGATTTGCTCCTTTTCACCATGTATAAATAACAATCCCCACAAACTTTTATAAAATTCATCGGACTAAACATATCATTTACCAACCAATAGCCAACAATTAAAGTAATGGTATCAATTACCAATGGGGCTTCAATCGATATGAATTTCACATAGTGTAAAATTAATTCATGAAAAATTAAATATTTATCTCAAAATGAAAACACCAAAGAGATGAATAAAGAGCTTATAGCACCAATGTTAAAGTTATTAACTTGTTTTTAAAATTATGCAGTGTGCTGCAGACTAAATAATTAGAACAAAAAGAGTTCCACATGTCGTATCAGAATTATAAAAGAAATTTAATCTATATCTATAAGAACTCTTGAGACGTAGTTAACATCTTGAACTAGAAAAACTTTGACGTCTATGTTTTTGGTTAAAGCTGGAAATTTTTCTTAAATGTCACTCAGTCAACAAGGTAGGGACAAAGGAAATAGAGAATATTCTTTTGAACACTGATCTGAATTGTTACATCAACTTTAAGTTTCCAATATGATTGTAGAATGTCCAAACTTTTGCTCTACACAGTAGAATTCCAGGAATGGTAGCCGCCCTCATATATAGATTTCATAGACTAAAGATATTGACTTCATATAGATAATCACACATTACTCTGTATATTTTCATATCACATGTGAATTACAACTGCCAATACATGTTTATATGATATTGAACATCAGTACTAACAATCAACACATTTATATTATAGCACCAATATTTTTTACGGAATGTCCAACATTTTCATGATCCAAGTTTCACACTTTGCATCGCTAGAATAGGTACCTGAAAATTCCCATGAGCTAAGTATTCCTTTTATTATAGATTGATTGAAAACAGCATTTTAGCAATCACTCACTAAAATGAAAAATGCAAACAATCAAAAGCTACTTTTAGACATGAATTAACACTTCCCATATATCTCATGTGACTTGTTATAAGGAAAATCAGATAATCACATTGAAATGTCTTCTGCTATTATAATGCAGAAAAGTATTTTTTAAACTAGTATATTAGTAGATTATACCATTTTTCCAATCACCTCCTACAAAGGATTACCCAAATTAAACATTAGTAAACAAAGTTAACTGTCTTGCACGCATGTATCTTAACCACTACCATAAATCTCACTCTCATATGGATATCCTCCACTTTCAGGTACCAATGGGAAAACCTTTGATCCAAATGTGTGAACGCCATTACACTACAACTGTACTAATTTTCTTCCCCAGTTGTTTGACCCAAAATGGTTTCAAAAGGCACAGAAAAAATATCTTCCCATGGCTTCTGCAGATGGTAAAGTAAATCCAAAAGGAGGCCATCACCCCAAGGCCACACCAAAAACTTGTCATCATGTTCTTCACTAATAAAATGAAGCACGATTCCTCGAAGTTGATGAAATTTCCTTGATGCACCATTCTAGAGAAAAAATTAACCAAAATTTATAATAAGAACCAGGAATATTCTTTCAATGCTGATTCCAGTCTTAATTTTATTTCACTATTTTTGGCACTCTTAACATTTCAGGTTTGTTATGGAGGGACACAGAAGGAACAACACTACATTCCTTAGTATAACATAAAAAGATACACCCAAACAACATGAAACATCTAAAATATGCATACATTTTAAATTCCTTTATCCTGTCCAACATGCAAATCATTTTCCTTCTCATACCTCACTAGCCTAACATTCTCCCCATGAATAGTCTATTATATCCCATCCACAATTAAAATGACTTGCATCCACCATTTCTGCCAGCTTTGGAGTTCTATTAACCATCCTCTTTCCTCCCTCACCATGCCTAGCCCTTGTTTGTTTGCTTCTCTTTCCATCTATTTTACCCTTACCATCCTCCATACCCACATTTCAAAAGTGTCCAGCTACCCCTAACATCTTGCTTTGATGGCTATTTCCATACCATACAAAACCACAAGCCAAATCAAAGTTTTAACCAGCATTTTCTAAATATCCTTCGTGAACATCCCTGTCACCAATTCTCTCCAACATATGATAGCTTCTCAGCCTAATGCAATACTTACTTATATCATTATTACTTTCACCATCTTTGCCCAAAACCCTGCTAAGACAGATAAAACTATTCCATCTAATCTTGTTTTAGCCCTCCAATTTGGACATTTTAATTAGCCTTCCTCTTCGTCGAAAACCTCATATTTGTTTTGTTTGCCTTATTCTTATCCTATGCCTATCAGCCTGATCAGCTAATGTACTCAACAATGATTGTAACCCCTTGGGTGACTGGCTAGCTTGATCACCCACAAATCCAACTGATTTTCCACTCAGTAATTATTGGTTCTGCAATTTTCACTATCCTTCTATCTCACCTTATACAGCCCTAAAATGTCTATATATCCTATCTCCATCGCTTGCTTTATATTTTATAATTTTCCTCTCTCCTAATTCATTTTAACAGTCCAAATACATCTTATCATCCGAACTTGCTTATTCTTCTTCTGTGCTGCTGCTTTCAATTTTCCTTAGCAAGGAATTCATGAGTTGATGACTGCAGGAGCCTTCCTTCTTCCATAACTGGACATGGCACACAGTTATCGGACAGAATCCTGTAGTTGCCTGGACTCATACTCTTACCCTTTCCCCTATCTGGCACAGGTGATCCTACCAGGAACAATTATCAATTCACCAACCAGCACAGCTCTAGGGGTCACCAAATTGCACAAGCCCATCCACTGTCAAGGTTGTAGTTCATGTACAGGTAATACATTTTTCTCCCCATTTTCACATAATTGATATCCACACTGGTGATATGTGTGTAGTTTATGGTTGTGTTAGTTATTAAGCCATTGCAAACACTTATTTTAGATGAATAAATAAGGTTTTATTTGGTATTTGGCAAATTTACTTATGATGTAAAAGGTTTTATTACTTATCTCTTAAAAAAAAAGTAACTGACATTCCATGAAATTATAAAACTCGTATATGCATTTAAATGTACATAAATTCATAGATATGGGATCTGTATATTTTACACTACTCAGACAGCAGATAAAAAATCAGTTCGGGCAGGAATAGGTGATGGGGTAACAGGTACAGACTTGTCTGTTATCACCGAAGCTTTTCAATATATGCATTGAAGAAATGGCAAGAGGCATGGGAAGGACGAAGGTAGGGATGACAGTAGGTTGGGAACTGATCAAATCAGTGTATTTGTGGACGGTCATGCTTTAGTAATCCATAATGTGAAGGGATAACTAATTACAGAATCATTGTGATAGGTAGCTGCAGTAGTTATTAGGAGAGGTAACTAATAGCTGAGATCATTTGTGCCATTAGGGATATGTGCAGGTAAATCGGTATCAGGAGGAAGTTTTAAGGGAAAGAGTGGAGGATGGAAAGACAAGCATAAGGAGTAGCCTACTCTTAAAAACCTAGTATCAAAATTGGCCTAATCTTAATGAAAAATGTCAATAGGTTCACAGCTTAATGCACCAACCAATGGATACTGTACTCCACCAGAAATGCTCTCCGCATGCCACCCATAGATCTCTAAGGTAAGGTAATCTACCGGTTAAGGTAGGTTTTTTTGATGGACACAACTACCAAACAAATATTTTGTGACTACTAACAAAACACAACCCTAAATTCTACTCTACACCAGGTCCCTCTTCATCTCTGAGTACTTTCTTCCTCCCTTCATCCCGTCTAACATCCCTATCCTGTTCCTTCCCTTTCCTCTTTTGCCCAACATTCTACCCTCTATCACAGTCTTCAACATCCCACTGCCGGTCAACACCCCCTTCATCCACTTTTCCTGCCTCCATAGGATTGCTCCCAACAAACCCCTCTCTTCGCCCACCATACCAAGTACTTCCTCATTTGTTTTCTTCTCTGTCCATTTCACCTTTTCCATTCTTCTCCACACCCACATTTCAAAAGCCTCCAGTCTACGTCTATCCTCCTGCTTCAATGACCACGTTTCCGCGCCGTACATAGCTACGCTCCATATCAAAGTTTTTACGAGTCTTTTCTTAACATCCTTACTCAAAGTCCCCGTCATCAACTCCCTCCTCCTCGTGAAAGCCTCTTTGCCTAGCGCAATTCTTCTCCTTACGTCCCTACTACTTTGACCGTGCTGGTCCAAAACACTTCCGAGATACGTAAACTGTTCTACCTGCTCTAGTTTTTGCCCTCCTATTTTAATGTTTAGCTTAGCCTTTTTCTTTCTAGAAAATCGCATAACCTTTGTTTTATTAATATTGATTCTCATCCCATACCTGTCGCACTGAATTTCCAATTCACTAAGCAATGCTTGCAGCCCCTTGGCTGACTGACAAACTAAAGCTTGGTCATCAGCAAACCTAACTGATTTTACGAATCCCCCGCCCACTTTCATTCCTACCTCGAGTTCTTCCCATGCCTCTTTGATCATTTCCTCTGCATACAGGTTGAACAGCAACGGTGATAATGGGCAACCCTGCCTTACACCCCTTCCTAACACTGCCCATCCTGACTCCCCGTTTCCCACCCGCACCTGAGCAGTCTGAGACATGTACAGGTTGCGGATTAGCCTCCTTTCCCTCCAATCTATTCCTATTTTCTGCAATATACTCATTAGTTTTTCCCAATTCACTCTTTTTCGAAATCTACGAAACAGGCAAATACCTCCTGGTTGTGTTCTATATTCCTCTCGATTAATAATCTCATTACTGCAATGGCATCACGCGTACCTCTCCCCTTCCTAAACCCAAACTGATCATCCCCTAAGTAATCATTTGCCCTACTCTCTATCCGTTTGTTTATGATCCTGAGAACAACTTTAGCTGCGTGGGATATCAAACTAATTGTCCTATAGTCCTCACATGACGTGGCCTTTACCTTTTTCGGAATCGGAACTAAAACTGCTCTCACAAAGTCTTCCGGCCAGATTCCCTCCTCATAAATGCTACGGATCAGCCCATATAGCCTCTTCCTCCCACATTTTCCTAAGCATTTTAAAAGTTCCACGGGAATGTTATCTACCCCCACGGCCTTATTTAGTTTCATCTCCCTTAATGCCCTTTCTATCTCATTGTCTAGTATGCCTGGACCTAAGCTGTCTTCCTCTACGTCATTTTCTTTTTCAATGTCTAACTGTGTTGGTCTGAGTTCTTTACTATACAGTTCTTCTATATACTCCTTCCATCTCTCTTGGATCTTTCCTGCGTCAACTATTACCTTACCCGCTTTATCTCTAACTATTAGCATAGCTCTTCCTTTCTTACTTCCCGATAACGATTTAACTTTGCGGTACAGCGCACCGATTTCGCCCTTCCTCTGGAGACTTTCCATATCCTCGCACTGCGTCTTCCACCATGCGTCTTTTGCCTTATTTGTTGCCCGCCTCAATTTATTGTTCAATTCTTTGTACTTCATTTTGCCTAATTCTGTATTTATATTCTTCCATTTTCGCCGCTCATCCATCTTTGTAATCATCTCATCCGTGATCCATGGTTTCCTAGTCCTTTTAGCGTTAACGGTTCCAATAGTGTCTTTTGCGGCTTTAGACAACCCTTTTTTGATCATTTCCCATTTTTCTTCGATAGTAATAAGCCCTTTACCATCCTCCATTATTTTCTCTACCGCCTGTTTGTATTCCTTCCTTTTCAACCCATTTAATGCTTCTACATTCCATTTTCTAACTCGCCGCCCCTGCCTTATCTTTTTGAAACGTACGCTACATTTCATAACAACTAAATTGTGGTCTGAGTCCGCATCCGCTCCCGGAAAGCTGTGGGAATTTATCACACTATTCCTAAACCTGTGTCTAACCAGGATATAATCTAGCTGATATCCTCCTGAGTCACCTGGCATTTTCCATGTATACCTGCGTCTTTTGTGGTGTCTAAACCAAGTGTTGGTGATGACTAACCCCTGTCTCCTGCAGAACTCAACTGCTTTCTCCCCGCGGTCATTCCTCGTGCCTAAACCGTAGTCGCCCACCTCATCACCATCTCTTCCTTCGCCTACCGTCGCATTCATGTCCCCCATCACTATCAAATGTTTCCCTGCTGGAACACACGCGATCATGTCCTCTAACTGATCGTATATCTTATCGACCTCTACTTCCTTATGGTTGCTCGGTGGCATGTATACCTGAATAATAACTAAGTTCGTCGGTTCTGCTTTTATCTCCACTAGTAGTATTCTATCCGTTACCTGCTCTATGTTGACTACACTTCTTCCTACCTCTTCATTTAATACTATGGCAACCCCTCGTTGGCTCTCGTCCCCACCGCTGTATATTATTCTATACTTATCACTCCAGTAATCCCCGCTATCTTTCCATCTCACCTCGCATAGACCTAAAATATCTATATTTCCCCTTTCCATCTCTCGCTTAACATTCTCCAATTTCCCTGTCCTCATCATTGTCCTAACATTCCACGTTCCTATTCTAACTAATTTTGTCTTCTTCTCCTGCGTCTTCTGTCCTGCTGCTGCTGGTTTTCCCTTGCAAGGGTTTCGTGGGATGACGACCGCGGAAGCCTTGCCTCCCCCGCTGCCGGGCACGACACACGGCCGATTGGGCCGAGCCCCGTGGTTGCCAGGACTCAAAATATCTCTATTGTCCATCATATTTTTCTAGGGAATGATAATTGAGGTGGTTTCCCGTTGCCTTCCTCAATAGTGTTTTTAACGTGACACCATCACTTACTGGCCGCCCCACTGGGGTCAGACGCCATTGCAGCCGCCTCACTGAGGAACAGACGCTGCGTGGACTACCTTTCGTCTGGCTCCTAACCTTCGACCTATCTGGCATGGGTGACCCTACCAGGAGCAATAATTATTACTCCCGCCAGTACAGCTCTAGGGGTCATCGGAACGCACAAGCCCTTCCACCACGTCAAGGTTGTAGTCCGGGGAGGGCCACCCATAGATAGATATGCACCCTCAAATCTGAATATCACTGAAAATTTCTGCCACCACTGGAATTTGAACCCCAGCATTTTGGCTGGAAATAGTAGGGAAGAGGATTATTCAGAGGGATTTACTGCTTTATTCTTATGCATGCTGTCACTGCTACTCTTTACAGTTTTTTTTTATTTAAGCATGCCTCTCAGGAACTTATAAACATCATTAGCATTCAGAGAGGGCAGAAAAACTATGTGTATATTAAATGCCAATGGTAGGTTGATGACTATGATAGAGGAGGGAATGTTCGGAAAAATCCTTGTCCATTAAAAATCTACCTTAACCAGAGACAAGCAGCACTAATAATTGATGCTCTCACTATCATTCAATCTCACATCAAAGAAAATTTAATCATTGCTGTATTACAGCTATTAGATTATTAGGGATATTTGGTGCAGTAAAAAATCCAAAATTTAAGTACAGGCATAACTGGATGGGGTTAACAGGTATTAACACATTCAATAACTTACCAGAGAAACAAGATCTGCAATTCTCCTTTCATTAGAAGGTATATATTCTGAACTGGACACAAATATCTCTATTTCCTTGTGAGGCACAAAAAATATCACAGATGAGGTTAAAACCAGAATTCCATACTGTGCATCATCTACAGAAGATTCCAATGGACCACAGATGCCAGTTAGGCATGTGATAGCAGCTGCTGGCACAAACACTATAATTTCTGATAACTTGTTATTCATATTAATCCTTTGATCCTCATCTAAAAGAACCTGCTTGTCCCTCAGTGTAGAGCATAATTCTTCCATCATCTTCTCCATTCTCTTCTTATGACGAGGAAATACCCATAGATTGCTAATTGGCGCAGGTTCAAACTTAATAAGGTAACCTGAAAGAAGTTTCACTGCTGAAAGACAGCTTTCAATAGAATGCTGTTCCACTAAAGTGGGTTCACTGTGCTCATCCCCTGGCGACCTAGGAGAGAAAGATAAGTTTAAGTCAGGGGGATTGGCTGAGAATTGCCCTCTTTGAAATGTTACTGGCATTCCTAATCAGCTCTTTCACATCAATAATTAGCATTTTCCAGATAATTCACTTCAACAGTCGTGCATCGATTTTACATTCTCAATGCATTATTCAAAGGTGAGTTCCACATTTGCCCAACAAATCCACTTTCAGGCTGATCAATTTGGATTAGTGCCCCAATTATAGTACAAAGCTAGGCAGAACTGTCTGAGAAGTGTTGGGAACCTTTGTCATCCAATCATTCAGAATAGGTAACACAAGAAATAATTTGCCAGAGATCAGCGCTGACAAAACCATTAAGCAAGTGGCCATCTGGCTATACACTACTTACTGCTTTAAAATTGATCTCATATCCTATTCACCAATATTTCCTTAAAACAAATGAAGTGAACTCACCTTTCTTCTGAATCAGGTGGCTCTGACTCCTTGAGTACGTAAATATTGCCTGCTGAGAAGACTATGTGACCACAAAATGCATCACCTGAATTTCCTTGAAATATTAACACCTGCCCAACAGATAAAACAGTGAATTTAATCATATGTGTCCAAATTATTTTCCAAAAACCATACCACAACCGTTAGTTAGCATAAGCCATTTTCAAATGTGGTGTTTTAGGAAGTATTTATACCATACCCAAGCATAAAGAATTATAAAATCTACACAAACACATTTTTATTTTTTTTAACTATACATATACATATTTTAATTGCACTTACTTTTAAAGTCATTAAAAGACTTTCCAGAAACCAAAATCAAACTTTTTGCAAGATAATCATCACTTCAGCAACTATTACATAATATCTTTTAGGAAAATCAATTTTTTAAATATGTCTTCTCTCTTTACGTAAAATTTATTTTCAAATTTAAATTTGCCTTGTTGATCACATTTAAAACCAATTTCGTAATGAAATTCTGAGTATTTAAATTTTGCATGAGTGTGTGATTACTCTTCCCCCACTGCCATATGCTAGATACTACAGAGAAATTTTGATGGTTACCACCTATTCCCTCACTTTTGTATGCTTATATTCATTATTTCAAATTTAAACTGTGCATCCTGCTATATCATGAGAACTATGAATTTCTAACTTTAAATTAAACTCACCAGACACCTCTCTATAAACCAACAAACCATTACTGGTTTTGTTAATGCATAGTGGGGGCTATTTATTAACCATTTCAGTGTCATAGATATTTTTATAGCTTAACCCATAAATGCCATCAGCTGGATATTTCATAATCATATAAATTCACTACTTGTTTACTTATTCATACTTATCCTTGTATTTTATTAAACTGTATAAGCATCCTGCCCCTTGGATATTTTAAAATAAACTTTTGGTATGCACACAAATGTGACCATTTCACAGAGCAAATTTCATTCACCTTACACTGAAATTCTTTCATTTGTTCACACACTCAAATGAGTGACTCCACGAAAATTACTCTTGTGGTCAAACACAGAGTTCCTTTATATTTAATTTTTTGGTTTATACAGTCATTATGCGTAAATTTAATTTTAGAATGAAAAAATATTATGATTTGTCCAGTCAACAATATTTTCTACAGAATTAATTATGCAAATAAAAAATTGTGATTCAATATAAAAGCATTTATTTAGAGAATGGAAGAAGAAAAACAAAAGAATTACTACTATTTTCATGTACTACTTAAAACTAAATCATTTTGAAAATAGCATAATATTTAGATGTAAATCAGGTTGATTGTTCTAATATCGTAGCTTGTTAATAAATATTAATAATGTGGCAGAATAAAGCAAATAATGTGATATATGCTGAATCTGGGTTGTGGCAGTTCAGGAGTAGAGCGTTGGGATACTGACCGGAGGGTCCGAGGTTCGATTCCGGGGTAAGTCAATCTATGCACCTGTAGCTCCACCCAAGCTATGTGATTTTTCGGGTACCAGATCTTCATGGGAAACCAAAACTAGGACAGGGAAAGGAACTAGCTCCCCTACCCTGATGTGTGAATTTCAGATGCCGTCGGGCTTAGAACTGGGTGATCTCTACCATCACCTAACAAACCGAACTTCGGGTTGATTACTGGTTTATGGTTTCTTAATGCTGAATCATATCTAAATGTGTACCCTGGTTGTTTGAAGACAAATGCAATTCTAAGAAACATAGTCACATTACGTATTTTTTTCGTTTCCAAGTTTACAATCAAAGGTGGTGTATTTGATATTTTTTGCTGCATTCAGGAACTTCACCATCAAATAAAATTAACAGCATCTAGGGTCACAAGGTGAAAGTGCTTCATGATAAATAAGAAAACCGAACTCTCTTGGTTTTCCAAAAAATTAAGAGTAATGCGAATAACCAAGAGTGTTTTGCTTATTTGACATTTCATAATTTGGAAGAAACCATTTCCCCTCAACCTCTTCATAAAACCAAGGGGTACAGAGGAAAATAACAGATTGATGTGAGATATTTGGATCATTCTTTTGTCATTCCAATTCCCAGCAAACCCACAATGAAAGCCTCTTTCCCCTGATCTGTCTGATGTCCTGATGACCTGATGTCTTCACTGCCAGGAATGGCAGGAGCATACTTATATGGAGGACTGAGAGTCAAGGGATGTCTGAACCCCCAAGACCAAAAACTATTCATTCATCAATAGTAAGCACATAAAGAAAAAAAGTAATGCATAAAACTTTATTGTCCAATAACCCATCCCCCACCATTACCCCATGCGTTTGATTCCTCAGAAATCTTATAGTTGTTCGCAAGGTCTGTTCATCGTGTGCATGTTCAGAAGAGAGTGGTATCATTCATGAACAGTTATTAATGGAACCAAGATACACAGCTGAAGTTTATCGCCAAAACTGGCCACAAATATGCTACAGTGGCACTTACTCTAATTCTCCAAGGGATGCAAATTCTCAATTTTCTCTCATGACTCTTCTTTAGCAATAGCAATTCAAAATAAAGTATAATGTCTTCAAATCTGCATCCTCAGGGCCAAGCAAAAGCAGTATTTCCGAAAAATCCCGATTTTTATTAAAACAATGTACGTTGCATGCCTCAGGACCAGACGCAATAAATGCTCCCTCTCTTTTATTCAAACAATAGTGGAACATGTCAACAAGTGCCTAACAAGCACCTTATGCAATGAGTAATATGCATTATGAGAAAAAATATTTTCTTTTAATGATTCGCTTAACAAGTGATGTTTTGCATAATGAGTGATGAGGAGAAGAGAATTCCTGGAATGGTTTTATGCCTGCTGCTTCAGTTTGAGTAGTTATAAATTTTTCCAAACTTTTGTTATGACATAATATTTGTGATTTTTTGGTGCAAAGTTTAATAATATTTTGTGCATAGTTTTTAAAATGTTCCAACAGAAAAACCAACAGTAGAATACAAATAACCACAGAAATGGAAAGTAAAAACTTTGATGAACAAGAACAGGTGTGAGCATGGCTGGTCAAGCACAAATAACCAGTCGACATCAACGATTTGTACTAACCACAAGAACAAGGACAAAATAAAGGAGATAGATGCTTCAAAGTGAGTGATACGAATATCTATGCACATATCCACAATGATGATGAAAGTTTGCTTCTCAGATGAATAAACGAAAAGCAATCACAAGGTGATCCTATTGACAAGAACATCATTTGTGAGAAGACGAAAGTGATTTACAATGACCTTGTTAAGAAGATGCCTGGATTATCAATGGCCGAAGAAGCATCACCCTAGTTAGGCAGTGACTATGCATGCTACAAATTTCGTTAATGATAATGCTGTGTTGCATTTTCACAACACTTTGAAACATAAGCAAACACAAATGTCTCAAGACATCTTTCTAGTAAAAAAGAATTAGGTATCATAACTAATAAAATATTAATTTTGGTTATATTACGCTTTCTACAAATCAAACTCACAATCCATGTCGGTTCATTTTATGTTAGAAGAAAAGATGAAAATGATTTCCAATCCTAAATAATGTATACATATCTCTGTGAATAAAACTTATACATAATTTATCTTTTTCAAAATGGAATGCATGATTGTATCTTATGTTAATTTATACCGGAAAAATTATTTTATTGTGAGTATTTTGCTTTAAAATAAAGTGTCCAGAATGAATTACACTAGTTAAGTGCGGTTCAACTGTAGCCAAAAGTATAAATGCTATTACCTTAACCACACCTATGCGTATCCTTTCTTTCTAATGTCATTTACTCAAAAGACAATGTGCCGAATGATAAACAAACATTACTTACTTACTCAAAGTGGAACTTCAAACTGTCGACAGAAGTTGGTGTTGCTAGTTCTTTTTCTTTGTTTGCACGACTATACTATCTGTATTCATTAAATCACAGAAAATTGTATCCATTGAATACTTACATCCTGGACATCAAAATCTTTCCCCTGTCCATCAGGAAGAATGTTTAGAAGTATGTGAAGTTGCAGCCCATGATCAACTGCCTCACTACTGGCCGGCACTTCATCAATAACATTTATGTCAGCCCACTGAGCTATTGGATCCTGTTCATTGTAAAAAAGAGAAAACAAAGAATTGACTCAACTGCCAGAACGATCTCTGGCCTAAATGCCTTCAAAATAAATGAAAATAGGAGACTCTTGACTAATTTTTAATAGTAAATACATACTACTTAAGTTATTTGATTCACTATTCAGTCCATAAAATATCAACAGAAATTTTACAAATGAAAATAATGTATCATAAAAAGAAGTAAGGAATAGGAAAATACTTAGCATGCCATGAAGAATTATACCCTCTTTTTCTCTATAACATCATGTGCTGTGGTTTCTAGGGTCACCAAACGTAAGACCTTCACCCGAATATTTTAGCTTACAATCTACAGAATTTGATAGCATACCTATTCTTTTTTTATGAATTTGAATATTTTGCTAATTGTTATTTAAACGGCATGAGAAACTGCATCAACATATATTAGAAATAAAAGAAATATTTAATGTAGTTATGCACAAGTTAGGGGTTTGGTAGTCCAGTGAGTATAGTACTAGGTTACTGACAAGAGGGCCAAGCAATGCCTTCGGGCATCCTTAGCTTCTGAGTTAAGTTTTGTGATATTTCAGGTAACAGATCTTCCACACATGAAAACCACAGGTGCCAGAGGGACAGGAACTGGACTCCCTCACCTGATGTATGCATTTCACATGTTATTCGACTTAACATAATGCAAGGCTCTGCCCTCATCTAGCAAACTAACCTTCTGGTCAGGAAGAAATATATTTAGGCCCTAAATCAAATTTTTGAATGGGCAGTAAGTGCGTTTGCTATAAAAATTATGAAATGAAATAACTCCAGTTTTAACTTTTATAACAATGCAATATTCACATTTTATGATATTGTTCATTTTAGTGAACCTATTTATATTTCTTCAAAAAAGAAAAACAAGAAACATTTGATGTTTCTAATTATCCTTCATTTGGCTCAAGGCTTTTTTCCACTACACCCTTATGTACTTCTATGTATGAAAAAAATGTTCACAATTTTCGTCAACACTAATTCTAATTTTCATCTCAATATTCACCAAAGGAACACATTATATTACAGCTGTACTATTTTATCAACCCAAATAATTAAAGAATGAAATTTAAAAATTAGATTTTAACAGCTATTAAAAAATGTTACTTAATTTAAAGATATATTTAATATACACAATATTTAACACACAAAGATTAAGAACTGCGGTAAAAATTTTCTGACTTACTACAAGCATTAACGGAGTTTTGCTAGGAAAATTAGGACACAAAACTTATTTTCACAGCAGGTGCATCAATTACGTAAATTTTAATTGTTTTAAATTAATATATTTACAAATACATCGTGAGTTCCACTAGTATTTTTAGAGTGCACCTATCTCATTCTTACCTTGGGTTCTGCGGGTTGGTTAGCAACATTACTGGGAAGAATGCTCTCATTTTTCACTTTTGGGACATCTGGAAAAAATGACATAATAAATAGAGACAAAAATGTTATTACTTCAAAAGAAAAAATGTATACTTATCCTATAGAATGGCTATTTATTATGCATTGTGGCCAGTCTGTATCACAAAAAAGTGCAAAATATGATTCAAAACTCAACAAAAATTAATTAATTAAAATTCAAATTTCACTCTGATCAAAAAGAAAGATTATTGAATTAATTTTTATCATGCGGTTAATATTATTAACTTACCAGAAGTTTCTTGAAAATTACTCGCTTCTTCCAAAATATTTTGAACAACTGCAACACTATTGCATTTAGGACATTTTGGGGTAGCATCAGAGTCCTTTTCTATACTGTCTTCTTCCATTTCTGAAAGACATAAAATTGAGTTAATTACAGCAAATTACTTCATAATGATACTGGATAGAGACAAAATGATTGAAAAGGTAAATTAATAACAGAATACAGAATCTACAATACATAGCTACTTTAGGAAGGTAGGATTTTATGTTCATTGTGAAGAAGAAATCCTAGTTGAAGTTACTCATGATGATGATGATACTAAAGACCACGACTTGAATCTTCTTCTGGCAAATTGTAAATTCTCAGAGTTGGTCAAATTAGATTCTTGTGTTGTGACAACACAAGTACAGTGCGTTGACGACATTTTTGATAAACACCTGGATGAAGATGGTGATGAAGAGGACAAAACAAATGAAGAGCTTTCTATGCCTTCATTCCAAGACTCAGGGCTCGCTTTCCGCACTATCAGAAATAACTATTCAGGTGATAATTGCTGCAAGTAAATGCTGATGAACCACAAAAAATTGAAAATAAAGAGCAAGATACCAAAAGGCAGAAGAAATTCAAACAGTTGAAAATATCAGACTTTTTTTAAGTTTTAGAGAAATTCAATGGTTCCTAATAACAAATAAGAATGAAATGATGCAGCCATTATCATTCTTTCTTTGGCTCATAATATCTTTTTTCAGTATGCAGAACTTGATACATTATGCTATTTATTTGTAGGGTCCACAGGTACCTGTACAGTGCATTTTCATGACGTTGTTCCTTTAACCTTTATTATTTTTTCTTGGTTTTGTGTAATATGATGAAGTCATAACTTATTATTTTATGTTTCAATAAGGAAGGAGACAAAATTTACCATTATATATTTTATGCACCTAAGATATTTAATGTGTTTTTGTTATTTTCATTCACAATATATAAAATAATGAGAGATGATAGTTGAAGATTTTACATAATAATCCTATACTTTTACAGTTTATGCATGTTTCTCACAGATTCCAGTAATTTAGCATGTTGCAGTTAAAATTCTCCTTTACCCACAATTTGCATTTTCCTACAATTAACAATTTTTTTCTGGAGTCCCGAGAAAAGTGTAAATAACGGGTTCTATTGTATTTAATTAAATAGTTAATTAGAGAATTAATAGTATATCTTATTGCTGTACTGAGAATATGTGGTTTTTCATTAATAAGAAACAAATACTTTCATTTGAATTATGGAGAGCTTTTCTGCTATTATGCAATTATCATGGTAAAGAGAATTGATTAGTTCAATGTCCACCTTAAAAATACCAACATGCAGTAGTATCACATGAAAATTTTTAATTGTGAAATTGACAGCTTTATTTGGCGCTGCATGCACCGAATTTCATAAAAATTGGAGTATTGGAGTAGGTTTCATGGGGATGAACTGACATGGAATAACCTGACTATAATATCTCAATAAAAATCCTAATTTCATTGATAACAGGAATATGATTTTTCATTACCTTTTCTGAGAGAGCTGTTTTCAATGGAAGAGAAACTACTGTGAGCAAAAGTAGTAGAGCACCTCATGCATGTAAATTGAACAGCAGGCTCTACTGCATTTGAGTGTTCAGTTGCCAACATCCCTTGAATTAGCTTCAGGAATTCCTGTTTTGAATAAAGTCATAATGAATCATTTTTGCATAACTCAATTGTAATTAGCTAAGTTTTTACAAATAATTTTTTTACTGAACGAATATTATGACTCCAAGCCATGATCCATGGGGCGTTCAATGACTCCTTATAAATGCCAAGAGATGGCACTAGTAGTATTGGAAAAAGTTTGCTCTTAGTAAGCCACATCTCTTAATTGACTGCTGGCAAAGTTTCAGTTATATCCATCGAATGGTTTCATTTTCAGAGTCGATTGAAGCAACAAACATTTGTTTATTTAGAAAAATGGAAAAAATTGAGTTTTGACTGGTGAAAAACACTTCTATCTAAAATGCCTAACACCAAAAGAGATCACAGCAGAGTTGGATGAAGTTTATGGCACATCTGCTCCGGTTCGCAACTATTTAATATTCAATAAATAAGTTTAAACATATCCATATGTCCACAAATGATAAACATCACTCAGGACGATCAGTGGAAGTGACAAATTTCTCCAAAATGATTGACAAAATCCACGATATGGTTTTGTGTGATCGATGAATCACAGTTTGCCAAAGAGTTGAGGTCACAGGCATATTAAGAAGTAATCTGACATCAGATTTACACACAAAAATGGTGCAAAAAATTCTGAGCAAGATGGCCACATTTTCTTTCCGTGTAAAAAAATACAATTGTGTGGTCGATTCAGAAGCTGGTTCACAGCTTTTCCATTGCTTTCCTAAGAAGTTTCTGCCTGCATAAATAGCTAACTGTGGATGAAACATTGATACCTACACTACTACACTCCAGGGACAAAGGAACAGTCAAACCAGTAGATATCTGACGGCAACAGTGATGGCCAAAGTTTTTTGGGATGCACACAGAATTGTCTATATTGAATACTTGCATATGGGGCAAACAATAAATGGAGGGTATTATGCCTCAATATTACACTGGTTGAGAGAAGAAATAAAGATAAGAAGTCCTCATTAAGCATAGAAGAAATTCTCTTCCATCAAGACAATGCATTGGTGCACACCTGCACAGTTTCAACGGTGAAAATTATGGAATTAAAGTTTGAATTAAAACAACATCTACTGTATTCACCAGATTTGGCCCCATTACTTTTTTTAATTTTCAAACTTGAAAAAATTGCTTGGTGGAAAACAAATCACATTGAACAACAATGCCATGCCAACACAGATGCATATTTTAAGGATCTTCTGGAATCCTACTTTATGGATGGCTTAAAATGTTGGAGAAATCTGGGAAAAGTGTACTGAGCAAAAAAGGAAATTATGTTGAAAAATAATATCTACTACAAATAATATATTTTTGAATTTTTTTCTAAGGACTTATTGAATGACTCAGGTACCTATGCATGACTGAGGAACTATTCCAGTTCTTTTTTAAGCTCTCTTGATTGGTTAAATTATATCTTTTTCCTCATAAAATTTGTTGTCATGAGAGTATAAAACAATACAATGGAGCCTCTCACAATGGGCATTAATCATTCCACAATCTTTTTCACTTGTATAGCGAAACAATTTTTTTTTTACCTTGTTCTCTTGCAATTTCTCAAGAACATTCTGTGGTTTTTGGGGACAAAATTTTTAAATATATGAAAAAACAGTTCTTGAAGCTATTTCCTCACATTGTAGACTCTTTCTGCCATTTACATACACTTAAGAGCATCCACAGTAACTGTTATAAGTAGTAAATATTGTTATGCCAACAACAATTGCATATCTACCCTGCACGGTAAATGATGGAATGTAATATTTGGAGAAGCAATTGGAACTTGGACAAGGAACATGATTAAAGGGTCACTGCTTCTTGTATTGGACAAAACCTACCTCAGACTCCTCATCATCCATAAAGTATGTCAGGACTTCCACATGGTAACTGTCTCGGAAGGACAAACGAACTGATTTTCTGCAAATATCACCATCATTTACATCCTCCTCCGACACTGCCACCAAATTACTCAGAGTACGACGAGCCATTTCCATCCCATGTGCTCCATTGCACTCAATAAGTAACCTATTGAAAAGTAAATTCGTATTTCACTCCAAAAATAGCATAAAAGAATATTTTAGGAGATACAAATATATATTGACCAACATAAAACTTCCATTTCCCAACTAAAAGTTGATACACCACACTTCAGGAAACCAGAAAAGTTTTCCATTAAAATAAAGAGAGAACGTACTTTTCAACAGAGATGATTTGGTTTGGTACAATGCATTTCAATGTAATATGACATCATCAGGCAAAATTCATAATATGGTATCTGTGATTTAGGTATACACACAGTGTGATGGGTGGAAGAGGTTGGAGATGAAACACAATTGGTTATTTCATAGGAATTGTTATTACTTATTACTAATTTGTACCTGATGATGACATATCACAGTCAACGCATTGTATCAAACCAAATAAGATACATCCTCTCTTTTATTTGATTGATATATAAAACCTCTACCAAGTGAAGTCTGAACCTGTAACGTTTTCAATTTCTCAACAGGATCAAAGGTGAATTGGTCCATATCATAAATCATAACAATTTTGTCTTCCACTAATTTAACAAAAATAGTGAATTCTTCTAAAATGTGCTCAAGGATTGAAGTGAAAAATGGGATAACATGAATTAAAAATGTATCAGATTTTTTACCAAGCAGAGTTATCCAAATTGAGAAAAAACTACGAGGGTCATCCGGAAAGTAGTACCCGTTCGTGCCGCATGAAGTGCTGACGACGCGAGTAGCCGCTGGACGAGGTCAGATAGCTTCAGTGGCTTGTCTGCCTTCTCTGAGCCAAGTTGCGTGACGCTAGCATTGCCTGTGTTGTTTCTGTGATTGTTTACAATGTTTAAAAAAATTGAGAACGCCGCCAGTTGTGAAGTGAGGGCAGTGATTAAATTCCTCAATGCAAGAAACGTTCGCCCATGTGATATTCATCGCCAATTAAAGGAGGTGTATGGAGACAATGTAATGGACGAGTCGTCTGTTCGGCGGTGGTGTCGCAACTTCAACATGGGGAGGGGGAACACACACGACGATGAGCGTTCGGGGAGACCGTCTGTCATTACAGACCAACTGGTGAGCTCAGTTGACGAATTCGTGAGGAACGATCGGCGCGTCACAATTGATGACATCTGTGAGCATTTTCCCAATGTTTCTCGAACAATTGTTCATGAAATTGTTAAACACCATCTGCATTATGCAAAAATTTGTGCAAGATGGGTCCCTCGCGTATCTCAATGAGCTGGCGGCGAAGGACTATGCAGCAGGAATACAGAAACTTGTCACACGTTATGACAAATGCCTTAATTTGCTTGGAGATTATGTTGAGAAGTAGTTTAAAGTATCCTCTTTCAAATAAAATTTTTTATGTTTGTTAATATTTACTTTTGTGTCTTTATTTCACGAACGGGTACTACTTTCCGGATGACCCTCGTACATTTACAATGCAGCAATTTTAAAAAGCAAAAATCATTCACTTAGACATGAGGCATTTGAACCCAGATCCCTTAATTTCTGGCCGAATGCTTTAGGCCAAGCACCAGGGCCTTTATAGAAACAAGACTGCAATGCAGCAATAGGAGCATTTTTATGCACATTAGCAGATTACACCTTTTAAATAACTGTCACAGCATCTCCCACAGTTCCCTGAATATGTTTCTGATGTTCTAACTCCTTCACATCAAGAAAGACAATGCACTCTGCCAAATCCTAACTGCTGTTATCTGTTAACAGAGAGAACTTTGTTTTCCTATTGGAAACATAAACACAGTAATAATTCCCTCAAATTAGGAAGTAGAACAAATGAAGATTATATTTTCTTGTCTAGACATCTCCCCAGGGTTTGTATTAGGTGTTGATGTGTATCATTTCCACAAATAACTGTGGCATCAGAAAGGATGTTTCACTGTACTTGCCACCTTTAATCTGGGAAAAGCATTAGCTATTGATCAATGAAACTCAATGGCATCCTACAGGAGAAAGAAGTAACTCATAATGACGAGGTTGTTTGAAGATAGAGGGAAAGTCATTTATTAAAGATCGATAAATGGGAAGTTTAATGTATTTCTTGTTTTAATTGGAGAAAGAGTGGACTCAATTAGTTATTTGAAGATTCAGGGTATCAAATTGGGATTAAAACTTAGGGTGATGGCTATGTTCTCTCTGTGTTGGGATTCTTTGGAATAGGCATGTTAATCAATTGGAATTGAGAGAAGATGGTTCATAAGGAAACGGAAGGTGGAATTTTTATTTTATAGTGTTACTGCCCATGACCAACCTTTCTCCAATTAAGAACAAAATACTTCCTATTCAACCACTGTTCACCTATGGCCTTCCCTGCATTTTTAAAAGACCAATTTTGATGCAACATTAAACAAAAACACTTCAGTCTTCTTCAAGGTCTTTCATTTTCCCTTTGTTAAAAATCTCACAAGAGGTTAGCACATGTGTTTACTTCAACGGATGTAGTTTTAAAACTAAATGGTGTTGCGTTGCTTAAAGTTGCCATTAGCAAGCAGTACTTGTTTGAACAAGCTATGTGCACTGGTTTGCAGTCCTCTTCAAAACTTTGGTTTTTTTTAAACATTTCATATTAAAAGGGGGAGTTCAAAATATTTAACATAACCATAAGAACATAATATGAATGTAACAAACTGCAGGTAATGCCACGGAATATTAGGAAATTGAACAGCTGGCAAAAATATTATACAAACAATAATTATGCACTACATTTGATTTGCTAGAACATTCACTATTTACACTAAGATAAACTATTAAAAGAAATGAACACAACATATTTTCATTTTACAACTGCATCTGAATTAGTGCTGACCATAGTCAACTGAAACTACAAGACATCTGCACCCGAAAAGGTTTATCTGGAATGTTGGCTCAATCAACCACACCGGAGCAGAATTAACTTAACGTAAATCAGAAGTGAGAATAAAGATATACAGTTTAACTCAAAAATCCATGTTATCCACCAATCGCTTAAAATGAGTCACAATAAAAAAAATATTATGATTAGTTACAAGAACCACATTTATGATGAAGCGTTTTTTGTCAGGCGGATTCCATTAGGCCAATAGAATACCAACACATTTTTACTAATTGCCATCCACAAGGGCTGATAATTAATTTTGACAATATTATTTCAACAGGAGAGCTACAATAGCAGTAACTTCATTTTAATAATAAGTTTATCTGTTAATCTTCAAAGAGCATTAATGATTATCACCTGTCAGTAACACGCAGAAGTAGGTCATCCATTTGAAGTGAGTTCTCTTTCTGAACTCTTCCTCTCTGCACAAGAAAAACACCCAATTCAGCTAAAATGAAAAATGAAAATGAGCTATATTCTTACGCTTATATCATTTAAAACAATTAATGACACCTAAAATAAAGATACAACTTTATAAGTACTTGAGAAAAAATATTTAATATATATACATAATACACACCTGACATAACACCTGATATATATATATAATAATAATATACTTTATTCATCTTATAATCATATTCACATATGGTATATGTCGTCATTTAGGAACATACAGTTTTTCCTAGATAATATAGTATACAGCACAATATAAAAATATAGTAGTAGTAGTAGTTTTGAGGGGAGGCGACCGACAGCTAAGGTCATTTGCGCCATAGGGGAAGGACAGGAAAGGATGAAGGGTGGAGAGAAACCCGGCGTCGGCATTAGCCTACTCTTTACGAAAGGCGCCAAGGGGTCCGCGGCTTAACGTCCCATCCGACGGACGGCGTACTCACTCAAAGTGCCCTCCAAAAAGCACCTCAAGTAGGGATCGAGATACCTCTGAAAAATATTCAACACCGCCGAAACTTTTGGGACCATGAAGGGTCTGGATTTATTAAGGATAGCTAATATAGATATTTTCATGCATGAAATTGGTCATTTGAACCATAAATGTAGGGGCATAATGTAATATTTTTTTCAGATAAGGTATTTTCACTAATTTATCACTGGGCATAAACAATTAGGGTTATGCATCACATCCAACAACCTTCCTGGCATATAAATGAACCTTTGGATAAATTAGAACACTGTATCAATGTCACAGGAAGGTTCTATGGTGGTAATTATCCAATGATTTCATGTCAATTCACAAAGAAATATTTTTTAAGTCAAAAATTATTCATAGTTTTCATAAAAAAACATCACGATCTTCAATTATTTCACATTACAGTTAATATTATTAAATCAATATCACACTGATTTTGACAAGCATAATTTATTCCATGCCCTAAGGCTATAGCATGCATATTGCACGATTTCATTTTTTTCCTAGTTTTTCTCTGGGCTGTGAAAATATGGTTGTCCTTACAAAAGAAACATTTGCTAACAAAATTAAAAATATTTAGGTAGAATTTGATTTTAATATGTTTTGATTTTACGGGTTTTTGGCAAAATATTTTTCCTTGTTGAACTTGTCTTTCAAGTCCAACAAAATTTCCTGAACACTGTTTTTCAAGCTGATTTTAAAACAAGTTAATACATTCATCAGAACTTCTTTTAACCACCCAGAGAGGCAGAAAGACCCAAGTTTTCATGGGCTGGCAATATGAATAACCATGAAGATGGAATAAAAACTTATCAGATAACAAGAAAAATTTAATACAGTATAAATGATGTCCTCACCCAGAACATTTCCACACACACATTTTGCTACAGAACATGGGAGTTATGCCAAACCCCAGCAATCAACCCTAAGATGGACTGTGCCCGTATGTAAACCTCAGGGAAGCAAGGTGGGATGCAGGGAGGCAAGCGCAAATGGGTATGGGTCCCAGGGAGGGGGAGAGGAGGGAAAGAGGAGAGGCGGAGGGTGTGGGAGGTTGCAGGAGGCTCTAGGTGCAGAGGTGGAAGTCGAAGCCAAAAAAATGAAATTGCAGCAGTCCACTGGTGGGTTGAGCATGCTGCAGAATGGCTTTGGCTCATTGGGAGCCAGCAAAAGAGCGAGGACATTTGAAAATGGAGCCACTGGATTAGCAGGAGAAATAATGTGCGTAGGCCATGAGATGGTCATCGCCTTTGAAAAATGGATACGTGTGGCAGAGTAGAGAAGGAAACTGAATAAGGTTTTGTGCCAGCTTTCCTTTGGTGTGGACCCTCCCTCCTACATTAATCCCGAGGGAGATGACAAGCACGGCCGGCCGCTCTTGTCACAGATGTTTTGCAACATGGAACCAATTAAAGTTGCCGTTTTTATCGCAGCAGTAATGCTCTTCTACCAATGCTTTAACACATCTCCCTAGTTGCCCCATGTATGCAGCTGCATAGACAAAATTTAAGTTAATTAAATGAAGAATACAATTTATCTATCCACTGTCTTTCCAAAGACAGTGGAAAGATACATTGTATTCCTCATTTAATTAAAATGAATTTCCACAAAGTTGAGCCAGAAACAATTGAAAATTTAAGTTCTTAAATTACACTTTCTTCCACCTTATTGATTCCATTCTTAGTTTTCATAGGCAGCAATCTTAAATTGTGCCTTTATAAAATTCAGATTTACGTTTAACTTTCAGTAAATTCCTGGTTATCCTCTTGGATTACTCCTTTGTAATGTGCTAATTTGTTCCCTTGTTTTTCATCATTCACTGCTCCAACTATCCTATTAGAAGTCTGAGAGCTTTGATCAGTATATTTTTCTTAACATTTCCTCAATTGTGTGTGAATTGCACTTATTGCCTATTGATATTTATTTAATAGCTTTTAAATCCTTAAAAATGGAAAGTTTAATTTAATAGCCTGTTCATGAAGAAATGAAACAAGATGGCGTGGGAAATGTTTCATGGATCACTTGAGATTTTGATAACAATGGCCTAGTCAAGTTTATTGTAATCTGTGGAAAAGAATATGCATCGTAAAATTAAACAATCCGTGGATTCCCTTTCCACTTGCCAACTTCCTTTACACATAAAATATAAGGAGTTCAAGAAAACATTTAACCCTTCCCCACTCCAAAACACATCCACCTTCCTGCACCCTCTGCCCTAACAGTTAATACATTTACATCTCCATGTTCAGTAGAAAAATTTGTACCTTAATACGTCACCTATGAGAATAATTGGTCACAAATATTAAATTTCCCATGAAATTTTTTTTTCCATTTATTTATTCAAGAGAGAGTTTTTATTCTATTCTCAAGATGATATTTCACTCCATTTATTCTAAAACCAAAGATCAGTATCCATTTATCACCAGGGATTGTTTAATATGCATTTTTCTTGAATGTTCACACGTTCTAAACAAATTAAACTTACAAAAAATAAAGACATTAATAAATTTCTTCATGAGAAACTATAAAATGTATTCTGACCCAAATAACTTATTATGACTACAATTATGAAGATAAAATAAGGCTCTGCATATTGCAAAAGTAAAAGACTTACTTCTTCTAGCAACCAGGGACATACAAACCCAGGCAAAGAGGACTGATCGAACAGCAGGGTAAATATTTAGGGATTTGTGAATGTTTAATGGATCCCATTATATTGTCTGTAATGTTTCTGTAATTTTCCATTTCTTCATAGCACTACTTTTTTATACCTACAGTAAGGGAAATATTGAATATGATTAGCCAAAAACAAAACTTTTCAGTCAAGCATCTTAGTTTGCACAAGGCAAGCCAATACAGGCATCAGGCCCATGCCTATGTATGTACAGCAACAGGTGCTTTCTGTGCAGGAGATCTATTAATTTTTCAGGGGCAGAGAGACAGCCAGTTGGGGATTAGGGGCTTCCTTTTATGATAAACAATGCCATCAATTCTTGACTTTCATTCCTCTCCACCTTTAGAAAATATTTTGGTCAAGGTATCTGCAGCCTACCAAAAATTACTACGGATCCACCTACAGTCACCGAATGTGAGCTTGACAGCAAACAACAAGCTACACATTTATAATTGATTCAGAAGAAATTTTAATGTTTTAAATATTATAATGTGAAAAAAAGAGGCTGTTTCAGAACGCAATGTACATGTATATCTGTAATGTATATCTTTCCTTCTCATGGTATTTTAAATGCAAAAGAACTACAATGCAAATTGTGGAGCTTAGTTTCACTTGGAATAAATCAGGTGGTTCACTACATACCTCCACTTTCTTTTTCTTCTTGTTCTTTAACACATGCTGCATTTTCCTCTTCTTCTTCCTGGGATGCTTCATCATCTGCCAGATACTCATCCACCACTTCAACATGAACTTCCTTAGCTTTATCACATGCTGTCTCCATAGTGCCATCACTTTTCTGGACCACCTGGTCAAGTGATGGTTCCACCACTAAAGGTTGTGAAGGTGAGGGATCAGCCACAGAAGTCAAAAATGTGGGAGCAACAGCTGTCTTCACAGAGAGACCTAATATATTCAGCACTTTCTGTCCTCCATGCCCATGGAGCCAATTTTCCTCACCAACATTCTTGCGTAAAGTTTCTATGTTCATTTTGGTTTCAAGATGACCTGCAACCACAGATGTAGTGGCTGTCCCTGAAATTTATAAAATCAGCAGTGCAGATTAGCCATACCAACTTCCAAAGAATATTTACTAGGGGTGGGTTTGTCCAAAATTTTATCAATGCTGAATCCTTGCTTCCATCAAATCCCAATGCCTAAAACTCCTATTTTAATTTCCACTTACAGTCCTCATCCTAATTATATTTAGGGCTTGGTCTGCATTCAAATTCATTCAATCAATTTTTAGAGGCATATTTAACTCACCAGTAGTTTTTTCACTTTCATTCTATGAAATTTTACATTTTAGGCCATTAAATAATTTTTTTAATTCAAGACAAAGAGATGAAAGAGACATGGATGGACTTCCGAGAACAATTGGCCAGATTGACCTGGTTACGGAAGAAGGAAATCATTACCAATGACCACCTTTTCCTGTTCCACTTTCTCTCCTAGAGATTGCATGATTACTTCCAACCCAAACTCCAGGGAACCGACTACTGACCTCTTCCTCCCCCTCTTCCCAGGGTCCCAGAGACTATTCACCATACACCTACCTCCCCATCTCCTGCCCTACATCCTTGTCCCTCCCTATTCTCAACCCAAGCTCACCTCTTGATAATATAAGTGTGAACCCATCTTGCAGCACTACTCCTGATGATGCTACGGGGTAATGAAATTAGTCAGCAATAAAAATACATTCTGTGAAGATGCAAAGTCTCATGCATTAACTTCCCTTTCATTATAATGGAATTTCACAAAGCATTAGCATCAACCATCTTTCAAATTAGAGATTTCAACTTTAAAATAATGTACTTAATTCTCAAATGCATATTATGGCCACTCAATTAAATTTTTATTGCATTTCATCGGCAAAAATGTCACGGTATTATTTTGCATTAAAACTAAAAATTTTTAATGATGCGAAGACTAGTCCATGGCCTAGGTATTCTAGTGCATATGATCTTGCTTCATATTTTCACCTATTATGGACAATTCCTATTTCTTTCTTGAATTCTTGGACCAATTATTGAAGAAAAAGGTCATGTCTGACTGGTGCTCACAAGAATTTCACAACTTCAATAGTCAACCCAAGGGATGACGTCCACAGAGCATAAACCAAAGTGAGAGTTTAGAGATCAAAGCCAATCATCTCTGACCAAGAGTTAAATGGTTTACAATACAATGTTTGGGATGCGTGCTTGAGGAGGGTGTTTCCTTCACTGATGTGGAGTGTGGACTAAGAGTTGAAGATGTGACATATGATATGTTCATGATGGGCAATTTTTTAAAATGTTTAATGGGCATTTTAATGGTAAAAAGTAGAGCTAAAAACATAAGATATAAATGATTTACACAGGAATTATAACTATTGACTAAAAGAGAATATTTCTCAAGCATTAGATATTTAACAGAGAGCTAGATAAAACAATTATAAAAGCCTTATTGTACAAAAAAAATGAGCTCAAGAGGAAAAAAGAAAACAAAAACCAGAACAACTTCATACTGATTATTCAGGGTTAACAAAATGATAATATGAATAAATTTGCCTTCAATTTTTCCGGATGCACTTGAAATGATTCAGAAGTGCAGAATGGATCATCAACCATTGTGGCAGATCCTAATGGAGGGCTGAGAACTCAATAATTGCAGATTACAGGGGTCCAGATTTTTCATTGTGGATAAAGTAAAAGTACCTTGCCAGAGCAAAATAGTTTTTTTTTAAACTATCCCAAAGTGAACAATCAAAAAAACACAGCATAAAAAACTAGTTGAAGATATTATCCTGAGTAATTCAAATTTATTTGATATTACTCTTTAATGTTTTCCCTGTGAAATACAGAAGACCAATTTCCCGCAGCTTTCACCTGATTGACTTCAAGGCAGATTAAAATTTATTTTAAAAATGGAGATTGCATTCAGACTCCAAGCAACATTTGTTGCAAATTCCAGAAAATTTAGATAACGATTCCAGAAATTAACATATTAATTCAACTTAAAAATTATTTTGTGATTTACATTTATTCCTTCTTGAATCTAAAAATATAATCAGTCCACAGTCACTTTCCATGGACAGTTAATTTCTTTCATTTTCATGAAAGTTTGTTGATTACCATAAATTAAATTTCCAGCATTCACTTCATGAGAGACAGGTGTGAAAGTTAGAAGGGAGACCTAATGTAGGAGGAGGGGAAGGATGGAGTGTTTAAGGGAGAGAGATGAAATATATCTAAGGACAGAGAGCATGGGAAGCAAAGGCACACAGAAAGAGCAAGTTACTTCTTGAAGCCCACTTCTTCATCTAATCTTAGCAGTCCATTGCCGCCAAAACCTCATCTTGTCCCCATTCTTTATCAAGATTCACAAGTCAATATTCTGTACAAATGACTAAGGAGAAAAATATTTTCCTTACCTTGATTATCATCTCTGGATTCATTTAAAAAGCACTCCTCTTCATCTGCAATAGATGCCTCTTGAACTTTAACTGGCTTTCTTCCCACAGGAATACCTGCTTTGCATTAATTGGATATTAGGGAGGACACAAGGAAGCTATCAATCATAGTTTCTTAGAGCGGGACTGAACAGTTCCAGAACATTTTCAAAGGAATGTTTTTGCAATTTGATGATGACTGTTCGTTGGACATGTCCCTTGAGCTCAAAACATTTCCAGAACATTTCTGGAATGGTAGTGATAGTAGTTTTTATGGGAGGCAACCAACAGCTGAGGTCATTTGCCCCACAAGTGATGGACAGGAAAGGATGAAGGTTGGAGAGAAACCTGGCGTTGGCAATTGCCTGCTCTTAACGAAAGGTGCCAAGGGGTCCGCAGCTTAATGTCCAATCCACAACTCAAAGTGCCCTCCATAAAGCACCTCAAAAAGGGATTGGGATACCACTGAAAAATATCTGCCACTGCCGGGATGCGAACCCAGGCCCTCTGTGTTGGAAAATAGTGCGTTAGCCACTTAACTATCCCGATCCCCTTCTGGAATGGTTCAGGTACCTTCCATACAATAGCCCTTTTACTCTCTTATATAAATTTTTCATGAGCTCTATAAAATTTTAGTTCATACAGGGAAGTATTGATTACAGATGAATGAATCATAAAAATAATACATATATGATTCTGAACACATTTTCATTTGGTATGATGGAAAATGGCCAACAGATTAAATATTCTCTTCTGAACTTTCTATATCTGGGTATCTTAGGCTAGGGAATACACAATTGGATGATGAATTTTTAGATTTAAAGAAAGTCTTCAACAAATTACAATAAATTGAAAAATTAACTTGAATATTTTGGTATTAATGAGATAGTAACCAAATGGATTATGGGCTTCATATCTCACTGTGAACTAAACAAAGTCATTGAAAGGCTGAGTTCACTGGAAGCAAATATACGAGGGTCATCTGGAAAGTAGTACCCATTCGTGCCGCATGAAGTGCTGACGACGCGAGTAGCCGCTGGACGAGGTCAGATAGCTTCAGTGGCTTGTCTGCCTTCTCTGAGCCAAGTTGCGTGACGCTAGCATTGCCTGTGTTGTTTCTGTGATTGTTTACAATGTTTAAAAAAATTGAGAACGCCGCCAGTTGTGAAGTGAGGGCAGTGATTAAATTCCTCAATGCAAGAAACGTTCGCCCATGTGATATTCATCGCCAATTAAAGGAGGTGTATGGAGACAATGTAATGGACGAGTCGTCTGTTCGGCGGTGGTGTCGCAACTTCAACATGGGGAGGGGGAACACACACGACGATGAGCGTTCGGGGAGACCGTCTGTCATTACAGACCAACTGGTGAGCTCAGTTGACGAATTCGTGAGGAACGATCGGCGCGTCACAATTGATGACATCTGTGAGCATTTTCCCAATGTTTCTCGAACAATTGTTCATGAAATTGTTAAACACCATCTGCATTATGCAAAACTTTGTGCAAGATGGGTCCCTCGCGTATCTCAATGAGCTGGCGGCGAAGGACTATGCAGCAGGAATACAGAAACTTGTCACACGTTATGACAAATGCCTTAATTTGCTTGGAGATTATGTTGAGAAGTAGTTTAAAGTATCCTCTTTCAAATAAAATTTTTTATGTTTGTTAATATTTACTTTTGTGTCTTTATTTCACGAACGGGTACTACTTTCCGGATGACCCTCGTAAATTCAGGAGCACCACAAGAAATTTTATACCGCCCCTACTCTTCTTGATACATTAATGAATTACGTTCCTAATAAGCAGCAACCTTAGATTATTTACACACAACACAGTGATTTAAATAGGAATAAGGAACATGGCAGATTGTGGGTTACTCTCCAGCAATTTAGACCAGATATCCAAGTGGTGCACGGAATGGGGGTTAAAATTAAACATTATAATAATTTCCAATGGAGTTTTGAGTAAAAGGTAAGAGGAATAATATGTAAATTATAGAGTGGCTTGAATTAATCAACTCAGAACAGGTCCAATACTAGGGGTTACATCAACATCAAACTTTCTATAGGGCTAGAGGAATTAAAACAGGAGCTCCATGAGTCACAATATGAAAAGGTAAAACTAAGACTTTTAGAAAGGGAAAGAACACCTGTATTGGCTCGTGACACTGAAGGAATTTTAATGACCCCATATAATAATTACAAATAGGCCCACCACAATAAAATAAGATTGAAAAACACCACTATTTACAAATTCTATAATTCATTATTCCTTCCCATGAAACACAATCATAGTAAAATCAATCATAAGCATCCCTACATTTTTAATTTAAAAAAATCAATATTTAAAGCTTTAATTTAAAACATCCATTATTTCATATTGTAGATAAGCATGTGTGTGCGTGCGTATATTTAAATATCATGTTACATTTTTACTCATATGCTGAAATATATATTCATGATTATATGCAAGTGCATATTTTTGCAAAAATTGCGGGAGCCTCAACACCTCCCACTGCTGTTTCCGATTGCAGTGCATCAATAGATATCAGTCGCATCTTGCAGTGGAGGTATCTTAAATAAACTATCACTTAAGATGCTGGCTATATCACTTGATCTCTCCAGACTGACAAATCATTCTGGCATTAATGATTTATGACTTAATTTATTTTGGTGATTTGTCATATTGAGAAACAATAAAATTAAAATATGACAATGTAACATTTCAATTTCTGCTTGATTTAATTATCATGTTGATAAACATATTTATTTTTGTCCCATATATAAAGAGTCGATCTTAGTGATATTATCACTTGAATCTTTTATTAGGACAACTGTTCCATCGTCTTTCACCAATTGAACACATGGCACACTTCCTACCAATAACGGGGAATTACATGGATGAAAAATCGTAAAACATTTGGTCAACAACTGCTATGAGCATGAATTGAACACCATTGAAATTAAGGGTTTCTGTTTCGTCCTCTTCAGAGTAAAATTTAAAAAGTAAATATAGTATTTTGTAAAGAAAGTAAAACGTAATTATTCAAGCTATTCAGTCACTACTGTCTATAATGTATCTTATACAACTTATTCAAACGTCATACATATAGACACATTCTCTTTCCCCAAAAAAATATTGTCATGTAATACTTTTTATTTTTTCCTTCAATGACTGATTACAGGCACTTCACAACAGACCATCCCCTTTTGGAGTGATGACTCTGTGTGTAACCATAAACACAGTAATCAACCCGAGGGTCGGTTTGGTAGGTGATGGTACAGTTCACCCAGTACTAAGCCCGACGGCATGTGAAATTCACCCATCGGGGTAGGGGGACCAGTTCCTATCCCTGTGCCGGTTATTGTTTCCCAGAAAGACCTGGTACCCGAAACATCAACTGTGTGTATGTTCAAATCTAGATTATAAAATGATGTCATGAAATACATACCAGCTTCTTGACTAGAAGCCTGTTGAACAAGTCCATCTCCCGGGATAATTTGACGCCCAGAATTTGTGACTTCCTCAATGTACAATGAGTGAGAGCAACTAATGCATAAATTTTCTGCGGTGAATCGTTCCCTCTCATAATAAATGGACTGTTCTAATGAGGAGAGTGTATGACCATCAAGTAGAAGCTGAAAATATAAGTGATATTTATTGAGGATGGAAAAGAATGCGCTTTGGCTTATCACACAGAAACATATACTATAAATTTACTATCAAGAGATAGATAGCAGATAACAATTTTGAAAATCCTTATCTGAACTGCATATTAATCATGACTTTTATGAAAACTAAAAAATATTTTGCACTCATGTTTAAGTGCCATAAAAATAAATTTTTAGCAAAATGTGCAATTATATAAACCCCAGTCACAATCATCAATTTATCAGAATCGCTTTAAGTGAATACAATAATAATTTGTATAACGAAGGATAGCAGGTAAGGAGTATTTAAGTAAATTTTGATGTGTTGTGAAGTAAAATAATATTATGCAATATAATACAAACAATTTGCCAACTTCATATCCCCCAGCATATAACAAATTGTTACTAAAACATACATCAAATAAATGAAAAACTCCAATAGCCGTAAACACTTTACCTTTCAAAACAAAGTAAAAATGAGATTATTTGTGTTTTGTATCAATAAACATACATGGCTAGTCTATAAAACCACAAAATTGTAAAAAACTTCATTTCACCCCATAATGTCCCGCTTAAATTGAAGTACAATGAAACCTACCGGAAAGGCCACCTCTTTAAACAGTCACTTTTTCCAGGCACTGAATGTATTCACCACATAAGCAATTTAAATGTCCCTTGTATTTAGTCACCACCAAGTTCAACCTCACTGTTTGTGCCCATTAAAAACAGGCAACAGCTAAAATTAATTTTACTAGCAGATTTTGGAATATGTTTTGGGAATGATGCATTCTCTTCTATTTTACAACAGCACACACTATGGTTAACAGCATGAGTGCAAGAGCCTCCCTCTAAAGACCATCTTTTGTGAAGGAAGTTACCACTCAATTTTCAGAAAGTGCCCACCTCTCTGTGGGCAGCGACCAGCTTTGTTCTGTTCATTTCACTGAACGTTAAAATCTGATCCTGCAGGGGATGCAGGAGGAAACCTGGCAGTGTTTTGGGGTCTCACAATGGCCCATGGCCACCTAACCTACAGGTGGTGGCCATACTGTAGTCTGAGATGGCAACAAATACTGAAAATCAAAGGATACTTTCAGGGTTAAATAGTGCTCAAACCTTATCCTAGGGAGCCGTATGGGTAGTCTGAAAAGTTTCCCTCCTGACAAATAAATTTATTTTTCAGCATAATCTTATTTTAAGTCAATACACTTTTGCCAGCAATGCTCAAAACTTTTTGTAACACTTCCAAGAGGTAGTTGATGCATTTCTCAGCGAAATAAACAATAATGTATGCGATAACATCCTTGTCTGATGAAAATCTCTGTCCTCCAAGCAAAATTTTAAGACTAGGAAACAGGCATAAGTAGCTAGGACCCAATTCTGGTGAATACAGTGATTGGTAAACCAATTTGAAGTGCATTTTTTTAATTTTACCCATGGCAACTGCCCAAGTGTGAGCAGATGTGCTGTCCAGATGGAAAAGCACTTTCTTCATCTTCAAATGGAGTTGTTTTGCAATATCTACCTTCTGCTTATCAATTAATGATGCATAATACTCTCCCATTTTTGCTTTACTTGTTTCAAGATAATCAATGAACACAAATCCATGACTATCCCAAAAAACAGTCACCATCACCTTCCTGGACGATGGAACTGTCTTCACCTATTTTGGAGCAGGCTCACCCTTTGCAGTCCACTGTAATGACTGTTCTTTCATGGATCCAAGTTTCAACCCCAGTTATCAAATGCCACAAAAAATATGACTCGCTTCACTTAAACTGCTCCAAAAGGACCTAGGAAATGTTCATTGGAATGCATTTTTGGTCCAAAACGAGCAAACGTGGCATCCAATGCACAGATAGCTTACGCATGTCCAATTCTTCAGTCAATATATGACAAACGCATTCTTTGAATATGCCCATAGCCTCTGCTATTTCTCTAACCTTAATTTGATGATTATCCGCTCCCATTTGGTGAACTTTTTTGATATTATCAGTGGTTGCCTCAGTTTTTGGGATTCTGGAATGCTCATCATCAGCCATGGTGGTATGGTCACATTTAAATTCAGCGGCCCAAAATTTCATGGTCATAAATGATGCTGACAAGAGAGGCAATACTATGCCTGAGACTACTAATAGAGAAAATGATCCACGTGAGAAAACCACTGTACATAGCCTTCGTAGACTTGGAGAAGGCATTCGATAACGTAGAGTGGAATAAGATGTTCAGTACTATGGAAAAGCTGGGAATGGACTACAATGACAGAAGAATCATATATCGGCTCTACAAGGATCAGCGGGCCACAATACGCATGCAAGAAGGAAGAAATATAGAAGCAAAAATTAACAAAGGGGTTCGACAAGGATGTAACCTGTCGCCAGCACTCTTCAATATGTACATGGAAGAAGCGATAAAAGAAATAGAAGAGCAAGGAATAAAAGGTATCAAAGTGAATGGAGAGGAAATCAACATGTTACGATTTGCTGATGACATCGCTATCGTAGCAGGATGTGAGGCAGATCTGCAGAACTCACTGAACAAAATTGAAAAAGTGTTCCTGGAATACAACATGAAAATCAATAAGAAGAAAACTAAGGTGCTAGTGTGCGGAAGAGAGAAAACAGTGGCCGACGTCCGCCTGAAAGGAGAGAGATTGGAACAAGTGGAATCATTCACCTACCTGGGAAGTACCATTACTTGGGATGGGAGAAGCACGTCAGACATCAAGCGTCGAATAGCACAAGCTAAGACGGCATTCATGGCTAAAAGGCCTCTACTCTGCTTGAAGAGCATAAGACTGGAGACAAGGAAACAGTACGTGAAAACATTCGTATGGGCAATGGCCCTCTACGGATCAGAAGGATGGACCATTGGAAAAACGGACCAGAAAAGAATAGAAGCCTTCGAGACCTGGTGCTGGAGGAGGATGTTGAAAATCAAATGGACGGAAAAGGTGAGAAATGAAGAGGTATACAGAAGAATCGGAGAAGAAAGGACTCTGTGGAACACCATACGCCAAAGAAGAACAAGGTGGGTCGGCCACGTAATGAGGCACAACAGTTACGTGGGAAGTATAATGGAAGGAAAAATTGAAAGAAAAGCCCCCCGAGGAAGACCAAGAGACAAGTATCTGGGGCAAGTGAAGAAGGCTACGGGGAAGAAGAGCCATAGGGAAGTGAAGGAGCTAGCATGGGATAGGAAGGAATGGAGGGCTGCAGTACACCAATTCTAGGATTGTAATACTAAAAAAAAAAAAAATGATGCTGAAGAGTCCCTGTACATAGATTCGAACTTGTCTTTGATTTGCGTAGGCATATTGCCTTTCAAAAACCAATATTTAATGACAGCTCGATACTCAATGTTTTCCATTTAAAAAAAACCCTCCCAAGACTAACTTAAACAAAAATTGAAAGTCAAAAATGGCTGAAGTTTTAGTGAATACCTTTTAATGAATGTGCAAATGTTGTGTCGCCACTTAGTGATACAGTTCAGCAAGCTATTACTAACAGGGTGGACAAAATACATATCTGTGTTGATTTGAACAGAGACCACCTCATCTAAAAATACTGAATTTGTGAATATACTGGCAGGTCTAATGTTTCATATCGTTAATGAAGATCCAATTTGGATTACAGCCCAATCACTCATGCAATTAGACTTAATCATTACTCATGTCTCAAAAGAGGTTCCATAGGAAGCACATCGATTCCTAAGATTGCATGAGTTTAGATATTCAGATTAATCCTCATCATATGATTCATGTTCCCACCAGTAGGCCAACATACACATCGAAAAGGCTATTCGATTAGACCTCCACTGATATATTCCCTTTGGCTCTTCCACAATAGTAGAAGTGAGAAGTTAACCTAGCCTGCAGCACTGATGGTAAGTTTAACGGCTTCATGAATACTTTTAAAGTATATTTCATCACAGCATTTTCAAAGAAACAGGTATGCACAGAGTGTGCTTAAGTATGGTACAGAGACTCTCAAAAAAATACAAAACACTTTTGCTTCCTATTGATTTAATGATTGAAATACAAGCTCTCCATGATACATATACACAGTTAAAGTTCCATAACTTTATAAAAATAATAACAGAATGGTAAAATAATTTATGAAGAGGATGGCTGAAGTTAAAAGATTTTCAGCAGAGAACTAGATTGCAACATCCAAAAAGAGTTTCTTACATGAGTTTGAGAACTGATAAAGCAAAATACAAAATCCTTTGGAAGTAAATCTAGTCCTGATTATTTCGTTTTGGTGATGGGATGATACAGGGGCCCCAATAAATTGTGTAAAAATTCAGTACTAATATCTCTTTCACTCCTCGTGGCTCGGCCTCCAATGGGTATTCAAAATTTCCAGTATCACATTCCTGTGGAGGTTCCAACTAATCCTTTCCACAGACAACAGATCCGAATGAAATAATAATAATAGCTAAGGGCCCATGTTGGTTAAGATGAAGTCATGGCTGGTTTATATGATGTTCATATGTTTTACATTCGTACAGTCCCTATCCCAGTCATAACAGCAGTGGATAACATCATTGCATATCCATTACACTATATCATCAATGAACATTTTGAGCAAGGATGCTTCCCAAGTTTCCTAAAACTGGATCTGGTCATTCCAGTACAAAAGGTGATTGATTCCTAAAATTCACATGATTACTGTCCAATTTAGATGCTATCAGTCTGTTTCACATTCCCCACCTCCCTCACTTAAACCTCAACCAATTATCTGTAAAATGTGCCAACCATTATTCTCCAAGAAATAACAATCTTATTAATGCACAACCTTCATCAAACAAAATCAAGAACTTAAATTAATTCATAAACTACAATCTACTCTAGGGCAATCTCATAGAAATTCCATTTCATTCAGAATGCACAGCGCTTCCACACTAGTCAGCTTCTAAGTAAGTGGTACCCTTTGCATAACATATTCTCATATATATGTATGCATAATGTGATTCTGTAGGCCTGCACCAAAACCCCTTATCTTGTTAGGAATATGGATGTTCACAATTATGACACCAGGTGTAAGGATAATCTTTTTAATGTCCATTGCAGAGTAGCAGTACTACAAAACCCCAGAAGTTTCAGGAAAACTGCTCTTTAATCAACTTCCTAAAGAACTAAAACACATACTTCCACATAAAAATAAATTCAAAAAGTGTTAACAGAATTCTTTTTGAATAAGTTTTTTACTGTGTCAAAGAATACATAGAAATTGCCAATGCAGGGAAATCTGTTATTTAAATCGTAAATACCCTTTATTATGTAATTCAAAACCATGTGTATGAATTTGTATGTATGTACACCTAATGTACCTGTAAATTTGATTTAATCTTTAACAAAGCCCATACAATCATGTATTGTTCTATGGTGAATAAATCTATCTCTCCCCTTCTTCCTCATAATTATATATGGCCAAGGTCAATTCCATTTTGCCATAATTACATTTGCATATAAAAATATCGCAAATGTACAGCCTGAGGTAACCAGAGTTTGAATTGATATTTTAAAATTTCTGTTTCACTCATCACTAAAGCATGCATCACCTAATGCACCATTCAAAAAGTATCCATCAAAAACATTAGTATGGAGAAGGTAATGCAATTACCACAGGAGATATTTTACCACTGATCAAAAGACAAAGTTGACATCATAAATATATCAATTTTCTAAAGCAAAAATGTATTAAAAATACTACATAATATCAAAAACAATTATTAGATGGTACTTACTTTTCCTGAAATTATAACTAATGGGGCAAGGTGTTCAACAGTCAGCAGACGATGGCCCCTCTTAAAAGAAATTGGATTTCCTCGGAGTTGAAGTTTCTCTATTCTTGAAAGTTTGGCAAGAGGTGCTAGGCAACAATGGTTTATGATGAGATTGTTTGATATGTCAATATGTTCCAAACTTGGCATTCTGCCCAATCCTACAAATAACAGCAACAATTTGGGATTAGTAGTCTTGTTTTGAAAATATATCACTGGAAGAGAGAAAGCTTTCAATTTTACACAGGGTGTGGCGCTTAAATCCAGATGAGGTTATGGCTGTTTACTAGATGCCTATAGCTTTCAAGAGTGCCAATCGCGGCCTTCAGTGGAACTACGATATAGCGGGAAATTCAAATTGACATTTGTCCAGATTTAAGCGACACACTTTCTACGTAGGTTTCATTAAGAGTAACATAATTAAGCAATAATGATGTCCATGTGGAATAAGAAACTAATGTAAGTGGTAAAGCCAAATTATTCCTAAATCCTGCATTTTTGCTATTGTCTCCATGCTGATTTTTATTAAATAAAAATAAAATATCATCATGGATAAACAGCAAATCATCAATGCCACCACTTGCTGTCCCAACCCTCATCTTCTATCTTATATTTTCACTATTGAAAAAAATCCTACAACCACACTTCCAATATTTTTATGCATTACTTCCCCATTGCCAAGTCAGTAAATTCTTACCTTTCAGCAAAGGTTATTCACAAATAAATATTTTTATCTTTTTCCAATAAATGTGCTTATTTCATTATGTAGGCCCTCTCTTAATATGTCAGTGGGTTTTCACTATGGTATTTAATATGGTATGGTACTATGATAACTATAAGACCAACATCAATGTGAACAAAATTGTTTAACAATCTACCTAGCCATTTCAAAAATGAGACAAGAGTTACTCTACTCAAGATGATGCTATTTGCACATCTGGTAGATGAGTGCTATTATAGTGTACATGAATATCTATGTAAAACTTAGGTGCATTATACTTTGGTGTCATATCTGTATTATATATTTCTATTTGTCAACGTTTGTTTTCCTATTTATGCGTTTTATACACCTGTCATATATATCCTCAATACTGTCTCTGGTGAAACATATTATTATTCATAGAAGTTCCACAATAACTCTATGATAAAAATTGTTCCTTGTAGAAAATATTAGTAGTTTTAGCCAAATCAATAGATTACAGAATAATTATGACAGGGCTCCAAGTCCAAATTCCAGGGATGACTGCTTGATACTGTGGAAATTTCCGTGCAGAAACTACAATTAGTATTAACGTTATCAGGTTTTTTTCGAACACAGTGATACTGTGTGCTGAATTCGGCATTTCGTTGGGCAGGTATGTGCTAAATATAAATCTTTAACTGAAGTAGAGCCACCATATGCTCTTAATTGTGCATTATTATCATGAATGCCTGGACAAATATTTATCTCTGGTGTGATTTTTGAGTGCATTGATAATTTCACACAAATGCATTGCTATGGTAATAACTCACTACAGGGGAATTAAGGACAGATCAGAGACCTGCACCCAATGCATTACAATTGGAAACCCTAGCAGAATTTTCCTTTCAGTTGGAAGTTGAGTCTCAGATAAAATGTTAAATGTACCATAAAAGGTCTCTGCTATACAGGTAGGTATAGTGTTTTACCAAAGGCTGAAACACCCATGTTTCAGAAATCATTAAAAATGTTCAAGGCGACAGTTTTTGATTTTCAGCCCTCAATAAGGGTTATATCCACAGTGAAATCCATGGAGTTCTGTGATGGGTGTTCATTTTCTGTGACATTGATTGATGTGATATGGACTGACCTTTTATTGAACTGTGAATGAGTAGAAGCACAATAAGTGATTCCAGCTGTTACATGTGCTTATATCAAGACAAGTCTGCCATACCGGCTGCGGAGGCACTCCATGAAAATTTTCAGGATGTTTTCATGCAGCAGTATTCACTTTGTCATTATTATTAGTACTATAACCGAATCCCCATAAATTCACTATTTTTCCCGATTCACTGATTTTTCCTTCATCACTGAGTCACTCTACTTTTCAAATGAAATTTTATCATATTAGATTCCAAGACTATTTGAAGAGCCTCTTCTGCTACCTACTTGAATTCAGCAAGTATGTGCCATGGTGTCAGTACAATCTAATGGTATACCATTATGTCTAACCTATTTGTTAACAATTTAAACTACAAAGTGAAAAGTAAGATTAGGATATTCGGATAACATGGTGATTTATTGGGAGATAAGGATCGTTTAATTATTGCATAGGATCTAGATTGCATTACTAAATGGTGTTCAAACTGGGGATTGTCATTAAACATTAATAAATGTTTGGTCGCAAATTTCTTCAAAAGATCAACAGGATTTGTCCACAAATTAGCAGGAGTTGACCTAAAAGTAGTTGATCTGGTAAAACACTAAGGCGTTACAATCACTAAAGACTTAACTTGGGGGACCCACATACGTAAAATCTGCGGGCAAGCATATAAAAAATTCAGATTTATTAGATGCATTGTTGGTAGAAGTGACTGCATCTAGAGTTGGGGTGGGCATCATTAGGGGAAAGATGATTCAATGCTAAGTTGAACTTACTAAATAAATTCAGATCTTCATGTTCCAGCGCAGAGGTCTCACCAATTATTCGCACTCCAACATACATTGGTCGCTTGGATCATGTATATAAAATTCGTAAAATAAATGTCAGAACTAGCAGACTCAATGACTCCTTCCCACGGACCATACGGGATAGCAACTGTAGGGTTATAGATAGCAAAAATTCCATTTGGCACCCTCAGGTCTAGGGGAATAATTAGTTCTACTCAATTGCATACAATTTCACTAACTTTGTGCATTTTGTTGTCAAAACCATTCCCGCATGACCACATTATAATGCTATTTAACAATGTAGTGCTCTTTACAATATAGCTTGCTCTGCTTTGTCTGCTTTTAAGTTTCCCTTAATATCCCTCGTCTCTCTCTGTGGAGGGACCCTACGGCTGTTGAGTCACTTTCCCTACCTGTGTCCTTGGGGAGGAGACCAATGTATGTTGAATGTCCATGTGGTAGCGGAATTTTGCCTTCTTACTTTTCAAATTCTAGCCAGCACATTATTGTATACTTTTTACTGTACCCTAAGGTGCAATTGTATTTTTAGCTCATAGTTATGTATTTTCAACCGTGTAAGTTGAAAGGATTTTGGTATAAATGTATACGCCATTGTGGGTGTAGGTTTGTATGTGATTTTGTTCTCTTTTACGGGTGGTGACCTAACACCCCCCACCACATGCCCTTGCTGTGGCTTGCAGGGTATTATGTAGATGTATGCTAGGGTGGTTTATCTATTATACCCAACTAGTTGCGACGAACTTTTCTCATGGAAGTAGAAAGCAGTTTTGCTAGTGGTTAGAAAAGGCAGTTTTTTACAACATGGAGTTGGTCACAGACTGACAGTTTAACTCTCTCCCCAACTTATTTAATATTATAAACAAACATTTTTGTACCATAATTTGGGGGAATACGTCCACATAACCATTACTGACATAAATTACACAACTGTCAGCCACCCATCATAGCCACAGCCAACAAATATGAAACTGGATGTGCAGATTTAGGCAGAGAGTGAGCATACAACCCCATTCAGTCGACATGAGCAACTATAGTCTGAAAATCAGTTACAAAACTTGCAAAATGTAAGGAGATAACCAGCTAGTTACTACGTTAACTAATATGTAATAAGTATGGTGCCAACCAATACTTTCTCATTAACAAGTTCTACATTATCATAGGACTTAGAAGAAATTTCTGAGAAAAAGTCCTATATAGCTACAGATAACAAATAAGACCAGACACCGCTTGTATTTTCATACTTTTCCTCTCTCCATTCTTCCAACCTAATGGAGAAAATTACAAAAATATGATAGTAGTTTTTTCATGTCTAATTGCAATTTAAATTTTACTTTTTTACACCATGCAAGCTTTATAAGGCATTAAAAACTCTATATCCATTATAGAAAAAAAGGAATTTACAGCGAAGACTCAACCTGTAGAAGAACTTACAATTTTTAAAAAATACATGAGAATATAGTAATATATTTCTTACCTTCAATATCTCTCAATTGATTATCACTGGCTATTATGGCTTTCAGTTTGGTACCGTGTGAAATAACTGGAATTGATTGTAGTCTATTGTATGAAACATTTAGATATTCTAAGTATTCCGCGCACAGGCTGAGAGCAGATATGTCAGTTAAACAATTGTGACTTAGATCCAATAATTTTAGTCTTGGTGCGTACATAAGAGCACGTCCTAAAGTCTTTAAATCATTAAAAGACAAAAAAACTTCCTTGAGAAGACACCAATTGTCTTCATCAGAAGCCTCAATATCTTCCTCTGGAGCCAATAAGTCTTTTATGTCTTGCAAATCGCAATGAGTACAGATCAACGATTTAAGTTTATCCCTCATGCACCATAGCTTAATATTCATCACTGTAACACCATGGAGTTCAAGGTATTCGAGAGACCTAAACTTTTCTATGCGGACAGAAGAAAGAGGAATCTTGTTTCTATTCCACAGTCGCAGTCCGGATATTTTTTGAACGAAGTCATGAAGAAACTGTAAATCGTGAATCAACTCAATAGACGAGTTGTTCGTGTTGATAACTTGAAAATGCGATGTATCAACATTTTCTACAATCATATCGAATGCTTCATTAAGTTTAATCAAAAAGTCCAAAGTCAATGTAAGTTTGGCAGAAAAATTTAGCAACCTATCACCCTTGTCACGCAATAATGTTGCCATCCTGAGTATGTCTCTCATTGTGGTAGCTTGAAAAGTACTAGATTCCATCTTACCAACTGAAAATTGACGCAAAATAATCACATCATCTCTGGTTTTTTTACGACACACACATCAAATCACGACAGCCTGCTCTTTCCCTCAAGCTCCATATCAAACTTAATGTATTAGAAGATATTGTTAACCTAAGGGATAGGAACGCGATGGGCGTTCCATTCCGACGTTGTCAGACCCTTGTTCACAAGGGGACTGAAACTCCGTCTCATAGTTTTTGAAAACAAGTAGAGGCCGGTTTCCGAGTAAAAGTCTTTACTGTAAATCGGCGGTGTTTAGCTTTCGTAGTTTGAGACCGGTTCATAGATAACGCAGTGATCGCGGTACCGAAACGTTTTGCCGGGAATACAAAATTAATTTATATTTAAATTTTATTTCTGTTTAATAACGTGATAAGAGCCAAGCGAGGGAAATTCTTAGTCCCTGAAGAATTACCTAACGTCACGTTGCTGCCCTATAAACCTAGGAAATAAAGTCAGAGTGGGTTTTGGCCTTACTATAACAGCTTAATAAACTTAAGGCTGGAAACATGGAAGTAATTTGTTAAGACTTTCGTGTGGAGCATGGAGCTGTATGGTTCCGAGACTTGGAAAATTGGAGAAGTGGACCAGCAAAGAATAGAAGCATTTGAAACATGGTGCTGGACGAGAATGCTGAAGATTAAATGGACAGACAAAGTAAGGAACGAGGAAGTATATAGAAGCTCAGAAGAGGACAAGGCCATATGGAGAGCTCTACGGCAAAGAAGAAATAGATGGATTGGACATCCATTGAGGTACAATGGATTGATTAGGAATATAAAAGAAGGAAAAATAGAATTTCCAGCCAGCCAGTCACCAGTTCTTTCATTGAAAGGGGAAAGCTTTCTATAAATTATATAAATATAATTGTTAATGTGCACAATGAAATTCGCTGAACCTCGTTTCACGGCGTACATACATACATGAGAAGTAATTCTACAACACAATAAAAAATGTCACATTTGCATACCTGTTCCTGTTGACGGAGATTGGAAACAACTTCCTCCCAACGGTCGGACAACTCAGGACATAGCGTTTCTTCTTATCCATGTTAGAAATAAGATACGAAGGAAAAAGCTTGACCATTAACAATAAATCCAGAAGACTTCAATAGTACAGCCACGTGTGCATTTGCGAGACCAAGAATTTAGATAAAACCATTATTTCATAGAAAACCTGAAAGCACTATACCTTCCATTATCCCTTTTTGAAAAAGGCGCCGTTTGGAGCCTCTTGATTCCAGGAGGAGTATAGGACACTTTGTAGTAGCGGTGTTTCAGGTAGTTCGAGGATCTTTTGGTAGATGGCCCAGAACCCCCGGAGCAAATCCAAGGGAAGTGGGCTGGTTGGAACTCCGGTCTGCTTATTCAACTTTTTCCACCGTAGAGGCGCTACTTGTCGCAAGTTACCAGAGTACACAGAGATGGTGTGAGGGATTAGTAACTGCGGGAGTTTCGTATATTCAATTCGTTCAAATTCATGAAGCACAGCAGCCTTTCATTCCTCAATTGAAAACTTGGAAAATGTAGTTAATTCAGTGGGAAAAACTTATTTTGCCTATACAACTAAACGTAGCCTGTCCATGAATGCGTCTATTGCCTCTTGAAGATTGCGAAGGGAATCAACTCCACAGGTAATAGACAGCAGCTGGTCTGAGGACAATAGATTAAAAAATTAATTGCAACAAGATAATATGAAACATCCTTCATTTTTGCTTCCAGGATGGCTAAGTAAAAATATTTAATTAATTTCAGCGTTTTGGTTGTTTTGCTTTTATTTCAGGAAGCATATTCTACCTTTTATTAATTTTTTCCATACTGCCCTCTACCTGCACATATTTCTTTCTTCAATAACATACTTGCATTTCTATTTATGAGGCTTCTTAAATTCCTCGAATGGGAATCTCTTCAACCATATTGGACAAAATTAAGATATATTTATTCCGAAAAAGGTAAAGGCTACATCATGTGAGGACTACAGGACAATAAGTTTGATATCCCACACTGCTAAAGTGGTTCTCAGGGTCATAAACAAAAGGATAGAGAGTAGGGCTAATGATTACTTCGGGGATGATCAGTTTGGGTTTAAGAAGGGGAGAGGTACGCATGATGCCATTGCAGTAAAGAGATTATTAATCGAAAGGAATATAGAACAAAACCAGGAGATATTTACCTGTTTCATAGATTTTGAAAAAGCGTTTAATAGAGTGAATTGGGAAAAACTAATGAGCATATTGCAGAAAATATGAATAGATTGGAGGGAAAGGAGGCTAATCCGCAACCTGTACATGTTTCAGACTGCTCCGGTGTGAGTGGGGAACGGGGAATCCGGATGGGCTGTGTTAGGAAGAGGTGTAAGGCAGGGTAGCCCATTATCACCGTTGCTGTTCAACCTGTATGTAGAGGAAATGATTAAAGAGGCATGGGAAGAACTGGAGGTAGGAATGAAAGTGGGCGGGAAAATTGTAAAATCAGTTAGGTTTGCTGATGACCAAGCTTTAGTTTGTCAGCCAGCCATGGGGTTGCAAGCATTGCTGAGTGAATTGAAAATTCAGTGCAACAGGTATGAGATGGGAATCAATATTAATGAAACAAAGGTTATGCAATTTTCTAGAAAGAAAAAGGCTAAGCTAAACATTAGAATAGGAGGGCAAAAACTAGAGCAGGTAGAACAATTTACGTATCTCGGTAGTGTTTTGGACCAACACGGTCTAAGTAGTAGGGACATAAGGAGAAGAATTGCACTAGGCAAAGAGGCTTTCACAAGGAGGAGGGAGTTGATGACTGGGACTTTGAGTAAGGATGTTAAGAAAAGACTCGTAAAAACTTTGATATGGAGCGTAGCTATGTACGGTGCGGAAACGTGGTCATTGAAGCATGAGGATAGACGTAGATTGGAGGCTTTTGAAATGTGGGTGTGGAGAAGAATGGAGAAGGTGAAATGGACAGAGAAGAAAACAAATGAAGAAGTACTTGGTATGGTGGGCGAAGAGAGGGGTCTGTTCGGAGAAATCCTATGGAGGCAGGAAAAGTGGATGGAGGGGGTATTGACCGGCAGTGGGATGCTGAAGACTGTAATTGAGGGGAGAATGTTAGGCAAACGAGGAAAGGGAAGGAACAGGATAGGGATGTTGGACGGGATGAAGGGAGGAATAAAGTACTCAAGACCTACCCTCCTCCCCCCACCACTGTAAACCCCTCCAATCGCCTTTCCTGATGCTTATCACCCCTCTCCCCTTAATGCCAATCACAACCCCACCTCTTACCCCTCCCTGCTCCCCTCTATCACCCACCCCTTTCCAAGATGAATGTTATATAAATGGACCGACACTTGACTAATTTGTATCTGATGATGACACCTGAAGTGCTGAAACTAATAGTACCAAAATAAAGAAGTGGAGGGATACATTGTGTTCTTCATTTAATGAACATGAACTTCTATGAAGTTAAGCCAGAAACAATCAAATACATCTCATTACTCTAATCTAATTTTAGGCACTTGAGTTTGGTCTGATGGGGCTTCTTCCCAGGGAATTAAGGGCCCTTATTGAAGCAGACCTCCCTGTAGAGAATGGTGATCATAATCCATACAGTTATTGCTTTCTTTCAAACAGAGGGAGTCAAATCTTGCAAATATAAATTGAAGAATTCACACACACTCCATCACTCGTTTGGAGCACCAATTTTTAAATGACAACATATATATACAAGCACTTTTTGCATTTTTTACATATTCTCACAATACTTACAACTTGTCACCCACATATAGGTAGGTAATTGCCAACCCTGGTTTGCTGCAGGGTACCATCTCCACCTGCTAACCCAGAAGTTGCTGGTTTGATTCCCACTTGGGTGGGAAACTTATGCAATTTTTATTATTTCTATAAAAAAATGTGTTGTCTAGGTTTACCTTTTACTCATATTTGCTTTTAAATTTTTATCTTTCTGGCCAGATTATTGGTGAGGCCAACAAATAGGAGTCATTCCACAACTTTCATTAACCTCATAACATTCCACTAATTAATTCTCTTTTAATTCTTACATCACATACAAAAAAAGCTATGAAGTTCCAGGATTCACCTCCTCGCTATGTATAAAAATTAACAGATAAGGTTATTCTTCCATTATGCATTCAATTAACATAAATCCTTTTCCCACAATTAAACAAGTTTTCACCTTTACCATTTACTTGGGAGCCCTCACCGAAAGGCCATACTACTTTCACAGAGGTGTCTGTTCTAACACCAACCTAAGCATTCTTGCTTCCAATTCAGTCAAATCTATATTGTTCAAAATTCAAGAGGTCAAAGAATCAGACCAAAATATATAACTTAAAAAGAGTGCAGTCCTTTTTCCAGTGAAGTTGTGATACTATTTTATCTGCCCACAAAAATATTATACCAATTGAGCTGACAAGTTCATAACAATTTCTTACATTATGTTTAGGAAGAAACATCAATGAGTTTCAAATACTTCACTGAGACTCTCAATCATTGCCCTCCACATAAAGGAACTTCCCTTGAGAGAGAACTAAGTCAGTCAGTCCTTGAATTTTTCCTTTGAGCATTCTCTAAGATCACTAACACATATTTATTTATCCGAACCGATGTCAACAATTCCTTTTGGCTACCAAATAAATTGTTTCAGCCATGGTTATTTTACATGAACTTTGGCCCTATCAAACTTTTACTTATATCAGTTACTTCATCAAATAATAAGACCATAAATGCCATAAAACAAAACACTTGTTGACACTGCATCACGAAAAGTAGAAAGAGAAAACTAATGCAAAGGTAAAATTTAAATTAATTATACATTTATAAAAAGCAATTCCCTTCAGAGCCATATCCTATTTCTTTAGTCACATATTAATCAGTGGCATACACATGTATTTACTGAAAATTCTTTCACAGCTAAAATTCCACCAGGGATGAGGCAGTTAGTTGAAATGACAGTTTTTGTAGATTAAACAACCTAAACAATATTGGAGTACAGTCTTCCTTTGGTCCTGGGGAAAGAATATGTATTCCATCATTCTTCACCAGACCCAGGAAAATGGTGGGCATTTCAAGCCTAGAAGCGCTCCTTTTCCCATCTTAACGAAGCAATAAAAGGGGAACCTTAACAATTTTAACTGCTGACACTTCTGGTCTCCAAATACAAAACCATTTTGGAATTGATGAACCGGAACACATCAAATAATTATGAAATAATTATGCTGGATGAAAACAAGGATTTGTGATTGGTGTTTATTTTTTGAAAAAATAATACATAGTGAAAGTGTACTTGGTAATAATTTAAAAGGTTGTCATAATCCAATGAGAACATTATTTATTCTCGACCAGAATACTATACCAATGTGCATGTAAATATAGCAATACTATCATTGTGGGCAATAATAGACAACAATTAGCAGGTAATTTAGGGTACAATTTAGGGAATGGCGTAGCCAGGATGTAAAATTTTATTGAGCGTTGAAAGTTACAAAATATGTGATTCTTAGAAAGAAAATATTAAATTTCGAAACATGACAGCCTTCCTTATAGTCCTAAATACCTGCCAACACAATTTACATAACTTATCCATCTTTTCTTAATCCTGGTAGCCAGGTAGCCAGCAATAAGATGTTTTCTAGTTCCATTTTTTTTTTCAGAAAAAAATTCATTTTTCAAGGTTTTGTGATACTACGTTGACTACTTATGCTTCCTGATGTAATCCAACCGACACTGCTAAATTTAGGCGAGCAAATTTCAGCATTTTCCAGGTATCCATTTAAACATAGACAATGAATAAGTAAATTAATTTTTAAAATTCGACAGCTCAGCTAATTATAATTCCCAATTCTGGAGGAGATATGGAATCATTTATTAGAGTTTAATTAAACACCTAGATAAAAGTTAACAGTGCCATGATGCCACATACCGCCGCAAAGGTGTGTGGCAGAGGGTGTTAGGTCAACAGCTACGCATGGACAATCCAAACTAAATAAATACAAATATATAAAAGACTAATAAAGCAATTTCATTATTACTTTGAATATTTAGTCACCATTTCCCGGCTAGGAATTAATATTTCCTTGAAAATCAACTGTTTATAAACCGATTCTTAAAAGAGTTTAAAACGCTTTCACTCATTGAAAAATATTCTATACCTACTTGATAATCAAGAATAATATCTGTAGGCACATATCATTAGTGTAAAAAACCATTCCTATCATGGAGTAATTATCTACAGTAGTTTTTCTCACTCAAAATAAGAACCTCACAATTAATACTCAGTAGTAGAGCAGCAGTAAATATAAGCAGTTGTTTTGCAGTGTAAAAATCAGCCTGATTAACAGCACAAACGCTGCTTTGAATAACAAAAGTGGTGCACAATTCTCATAGAATAAATCCTTCAAGTAGATTCTAGTAGAATACAAAACATATTGAAAACATGGTTTAAAAAAATAGCCAGATTACTTTTTAATTAATTTTAAATGAAGAAATGCATTCTTCCTTTGTCATTTTCTCCTTCACTCTCCACTACCTTTCTGGTAAAATAACCTTTACCTTTTCGGTAAAATACCATTAATTCTACCAAAACCCAGGTTCTTATTCAGGATAATTTAAAGGGTTTTCCCATTTACAGTTTTCAAGGATCCCTGGTGACCCACCATGCAAACCTGGAGTACCAGAATTGATATATCGAAGCACTTCAATTCTACCACTCACACATAGCCAAAATGAAACAGCATATATTAATTATATGATTCAAAAAAATTACATTCCTCACAACCTTTTTCAGGAACTCTGAAATTTAATTTAACATTTCAACTTTAACCAGCATTTCTAGGTTAATAAATGTACGATGACACCATATTAAATATTTGATTAATCTCAGGTGAAATTTATTGAAGGTCTGATTTTACGCTAAGTATGTATAAAAATTACAAATTTTACACCCAAACATACACACCTACAAGAAATGAGTAGGCCCCAGTAAAATGTTAAATATCATTTAAGTTCACTTACAAGTCTATGATAAATTACAGGTTAGCACAAACTAAAACTGCATTGAAAATATTTCAAAATTAATGCAGGAGTGCAAGTGCAACTGTGAGCGATACATATATCACCAATACAAAATGGCATGACAGTGAAATATCTTCTCTATTTGTGTTATAAAAAGCACACATTCCTTTTTAATTATCAATAGGTCCTTTGCCACCTATTTTCAGTTTGTACGATATCTACACATGGCATCAAACCTTTTGAAACACAATCACTCTGTTGCATCATCACGAGAGACAGAGAAGGGCTCAGAAAGCTCTTCTGCTCCACAATCCACTATCACAACATCCTTCTCTGGACGATCACGGCTATCGGTGGTTGTTTTCTCCATTTTCCTTACCACATCCTGCGGAAAAAGACAAATTCATTGCAAATAAGCTTATCCAGGTCAAAATTTCAAATATTACTTCCCACAAGACTTTCATAAATGGCAACATTATTAGTGAATTCTGATAATGCTGTGAATTGATCACAAAAACAAGGTTCTCCAAAATCTTTCCAGGATAATTTTGTCATGTAGTAAAATTAATCATCATAAAAAATGGGGATGGATGATCACCTGAAATATTGATTATTTCAGCCTAATTTAAGATGAAAACTGTTATAAATGATTCTTTTGATAAAATTTTTTCTTACCCCTATCAACCAAAGTTTTCCTAAGGATGGAATTACATTAGGAGATACTTGCAATGGACTAGGATAAATGGAGACTCTTCTTGTATGTTTGTACATTCCACATGATAGGGTGCTACCATAATGGAAAGTCACTTTCTTTATCTTTAAGTCTTTATCACTTAAAATGACTTTTTTAGAGATTCTTATCCTGACTCCAGCTGTTTAGGAAAGTGATTGGATTCTCTCTGATAGAGTTTCACAACTTTTAGAAATGTTTAGGGGATTTACCCAATATTAACAAACATTTTTATTGGTCCTAGGATATGTGGTTAACACCCATAGAACAGGACATACACAAGCCACACAAGAGGCAGGAGGAGTTACATTGAATGTCTAAGCATATTTTCGTGCAATTGCTACAGCACAATAGAATTTGATTATTATTACCAATCATATGACATGGAAATTCTTAAGAACTGTTATGAAAACTCAAGAGTGAATGACAGGTTTTCCTCTCACTCCCCTCTCCTCAGAGCGGCTAAATGAATGGGCGTTCTGAAGAGTCAACCCCCCGCGATGAGCCACTCTGCCATTTCCCCCTTCCCGCCCTTGCCTTGACCCTAAATTACAAATCCGTGGCCATGGATGGTATTCTACCCTTCCCTTTACATCCAACCCATCCCTCTACCAGTCTCCAACCTACCCCCACAGACATACTACCTTGATCAAAAAGTTCCCGGAATTTATTCAGAAAATTAAAAATACAAGTTTATTCATCTAAATCTATATTGTCCCCTTCAAAGTAATCCCCATCGACTGCAACACACTTATGCCAGCACTTGATCCAATCCTCGAAACATTTTTTATATTCGGTTTTCGGTATGTCCATCAGTGCTTCCTGCGATTTTTCCATTACTTCCTCTCGGCTGCTAAAACGCGTTCCCCGTAATGGTTTTTTAACTCGATTGAACAGAAAGAAGTCACAGGGAGCCAAATCAGGTGAATTCGGTGGCTGTTGGATGGTATTTGTTGCATTTTTCGTCAAAAAATTACGAATAATGATAGCACTGTGGGACGGTGCGTTATCATGGTGCAAAATCCACGAGTTTTCTGCCCACATTTCTGGTCTCTTTCGGCGAATTGCTTCACGCAAACGTCTCATAACGCCCAAATAATACTCTTTGTTTACTGTCTGGCCTTCTGGCAAAAATTCATGATGCACTACACCGTTGTAATCCATGAAAACCGTCAGCATTGCCTTCTTTTTTGACTGAAAACGACGTGGTTTTTTTGGTCTCGGCTCATTTGGTGAACGCCATTCACTTGCCTGATGTCTGGATTGCGTGTCGTACTCATAAACCCACGTCTCGTTTCCAGTAATGATCCTTTTGATGAATGTGGGATCGGATTCAGCCTCGCAAATCATGTCTTTTGCGACGTCAACACGGTCTCTTTTTTGCATGAAATTGAGGTCTTTTGGCACCAACTTTGCTGCTACACGACGGAAACCCAAATCATTAACCACAATGTCTTGGGCGGATCCATAGGCAATGTTCAAGTCCTCCGCTATTTCTCTGATTGTTAATTTGCGGTTGTTGACCAACATTTCTTTTACTTTATCAATTTTTTCACCGACTTTCGATGTCGATGGTCTGCCACTGCGTTCATCATCTTCGATTGACCACTTCTGAACCGCTCGTGCCACTGGTAAACGACCGTTTTTTTTAGAGAATCGTTGCCGAAACACTTTTCCAACATTTCCAACGTCCGTGCGCCACTAAATCTGTTTTTTACGCAAAATTTAATACAAGTTCGTTGTTGCAAATTTAAATCTATTTCTGCAATTGTAAAAAATCGCCAACACACACAGAGATAGATGTACTCTTGGCTACGTAACTTTTGCAAATGTCAAGTTATGACACTAAGATTTAAAGGGAATATCAACAACAGATGTACCAATTTAACAAAAAAAAACAGAACTCAAATCGGAACGATGGGAGCGCCACACGGTGGTTATTCCGGGAACTTTTTGATCAAGGTAGTATATCTATATAAACCTGTTGAAATTTTACTTCTTTGCCCGAAGTTGCTGCACCAAAGTGAAACCTAGGCCACAAGAAACTTATTTTTCAAGTGGAGTTACAAAGTTTTGTCTTAAAATTATTCATTATGGCTAACTAATTGTTAATCATCCACAATAGCTAACCAAGTTGAATTGTTCTCCACCTATTTTCAATGTCTCTTACCATGAATACTATCTCCTCTGTATGTTAAAAAGAACAAGTGATAATTGATATCCCTATCCTATTCTCCTGCCACTATCTGCATCTGTTCAGTCTGAGACATGTACACATACTGAATAAAATATCTATCCCCCTGGACTACACCTATTTTCTGCAACATCATCATTAACAATCTGTCAAATGCCTTCTCAAAATCCGGGAAGAGCACAAGTATATCCTGGTCATATGTTTATACTCCGTTCTACTGATGACCTCATTTCTGAACCCAAGCTGAACACCTCAAAGTATTCAAATGTTATCTTCTCAATTTTTTTGTTTAGGATCCTAAATAGAACTATAATCAAAAATCAAACATAGACTTTGCATAATGCTATCTTTTCTTTTTTTTTGGGTGGTATAAATACTGGTCAAACTAAGGCTTCTAGCCAAATCCCTCTCCAAAAAATTCTGTGAATGAACTGATGAAAAATCTTCCTCCTTTTCCCAAATTCTTGAGTAGTTCTTCAGGGATGCATCTATTCCCACAGCATGCAAGTATTTAATTTCTTTTAACATCTTTTCTATCTCAAAGTCAAAATTTTGGGTCCTAAGCTATCATTATCAACATCACATTCCCTTTGCATATTATCTTATCAAATAGTACACCTAGGAGTATATATGCTTTCCATCTTGTCAGAATGTTACCACTTACATCCTTAACTGTGTAAACAACACATCCTATTTTACATCCCGAGTCCATCACCTTCCTGTCAAGTGCATTTCACTGTCTCTGTCATCTCTGTCTACATATCCTCGCACTGCTCTTTCCCCCATATTAGTCTCTTGCCTTATATTAACTAGCTCTTTGTACTTTCTTCTCCCTAATTGTGTTCACATTCTTCAATATCCTTCTTTCATCCATTTTCCTAATCATATCTTCTGTAATCCATGGCTTCCTTAACCTTTTTCTATTTGCTATTCCTACTTCATTCATGGACTTTTTAATTCCTTACTTGAGATATTCCTATCTTTCTTCTATTGTACCATCCCTTTATCCTCGCCAAGATTCTCATCAACTGCTTTCTGGTAATCCTGCATCACCCCACTTTGAATTTCATTATGAACCTTACCTCCTTAATTCTCTTTAATTTAAAATAAATGATACAGTGATCTGAATCTGCATATGCTCCTGGGTACTTTGTGAGATGATCTGGCTATGCTGAATCTGCAGCTAACCATGATATAATTAAACTAATATCTCCCTGCATTTTCCTGTGACTTCCATGAATACCTACAGTGGTTTTCAAACCAGTATTAATTATAACTAAGCTATAATGCCAACTGCAGAACTTTCTAGTTTTCTCCCCATGGTCGTATCTAATAAACCTTACTCTCCTTAACTCTCATTTCTCCCTTTGCCTTCCATCACATTTAAATCCCTATCACAATGTTTGTTTTAAAGTGTTTGCTTTAAGGTACACTTGTCATTAATTCATCTAACCAATAGTATACACTTACTAGTACTTAATCCATATGACTGCTTTTGCATGTACACCTGAATTAACATTTGGTTGATCTGGTCTGCTCTTATTTCTACCAATGATATTGTTAATCACCTGTTCCATGTTCAATGCACCTAGTACCTCTCATAACTCTGCTATATATATAACTTTGTCACACGAACTCCAATAATCAACGATATGCTTATACCTAACATGTTTACAGCTCTGCTTTCTTCTCGCTTGATATTTTCCAACTTCCCTGTCCACAGTATCATCTAAACATTCCTATTTTCACAGTGATATTCCTCTTCTCTCCTCTTTACTAATGACATTTTCTCAGGGGTAAAAGAATAATGACCACAGAGGCCCTCCCTCATCTGCTACTGGGCGGAACACTCAACCCTTGAGGGATGAGTTCCTAGTTGTTACATCTCATATTCTTATTTAGTTCCATTATTATTTCTTGATGCAATAATTGCAATACTTACACAATTTCAATCTTACATTTCAATTACAATTGCCTTAACAATAAAATCAAAATTATTGTAACCCTACACACACAATATATGAATGTAACTGACTGAGGACCACCGAATAAAAAAACTGGCGAGTCGAAAAGTAGTAATCAGGAATAATGTTTCTATCCCCATCAATTCTCAGGTACACTACCCAATTATGATTTCACATTAAAATTAAATGTATATAACATTTCCTATAGAGAGTCACATTGGTCATGGCGAAACCTCGTACAAAAGTTGGTAAAATTTGGAAGAGTTGCCTTCAAGCCAAAAATCCCAACAATAAGACCGCCGTATCTTCTTGCCCACGGCATATAATCAGGGGCATACCATTGTTCAGACGCACCGATTCAAAATGTAGAACGCATAAGTGTCCTACAATGAGTTATTAAGTTTTGAGAGTCCTTCTTCCTAGATTGAAATACTTCCAGCCATAAGAGCAGCTAAACTTACATTCCTTTATCAAACTATAGGGTCATTCGGTTACCCTCTTTATTTCGAACAGTTTTGAATTATTAGGAATGTCTCAAAGCACTGACGCAAGTTCAGGACATAAAATAATTGTTTACTGCAGACGGTAAAAAGGATAAAGCTCTTCGCATTCAAATAATGATTTTCTAGCTTGCATCTTGGAGACGGACATAGCAACAGTAATTAAACCCTTTAAATCTTATAAGACTTACCATTCCCTTTATAACTTTCCCGAAGACAACGTGTCGTCCATCAAGCCATGGGGTTTGTTTAGATGTAATAAAAAATTGAGATCCGTTGGTATCTTTCCCAGCATTTGCCATTGAAAGCCATCCGGCACCATAATGCTTCAGCTTGAAATTTTCGTCTGCAAATCGCGTTCCATAAATACTCTTGCCTGAAATTTCAGTCCAAAGGATTCGTGAATGTACTGCACTCACTTACCAATATTAATAATCGAAAACTAATATAATTACCCCCGGTTCCATCTCCTTTGGTAAAGTCTCCTCCTTGTATCATAAAATCCTTAATAATTCTATGAAATTTGCTGCCTTTATAGCCTTCACCCTCAGGTTTCTTAGCCAGCTCAATGAAGTTCTTAACAGTTTTTGGAACTGTTTTACCGAAGAGTCCGATTTCTATTCTTCCAATATCGTCATCACCAATTTTCAAATCGAACCAAACCTAAATAAAACATGAAAATTTATTTGGGTCGTATAGAAAAATTCTGAAGATAATTAAGTTACCTTCAGAGATGAAATATTTACCTTATCTGTAACTTTCGGGCCTTTTTTCGCTTTGTCTTCAGAACTAACAAATACAAACCCCACAATAAACAGTAACACTACAGATGACAAAATAAAACAAAGTGGAGATTTTGCCATCTTTTTCAGCTTTTGAACTAAGTTGCTAAGTACTAAAACCTCACGCATAAATAAGCATACGTCTACTGCTAGACCGGCCCTTACGTTTATATATTCGCGTTCTCATCCTTACGCTGGCATAAAAAGCCATGCGTGTTATTCTCTGATTGGTTGAATCGCAGGAACAATATGCAATCGCATTTGTCGTACCTATCGCACCACTGTTACCAACACGATAAAATATGAAACTCTTCCAAGACGGTAAATGCGTGACTGGTCAAGAGCACCTATCCGCCCTTTCTTTTAATTGTTCTGAATGACCGCGATGTTGTTCAAAGGACTAGATGACGAATAACATCACATAAGAATTTTCTGTATTGCACGCACAGCAAGTGCTAAAAATTATCTTATTGATTGAGTGACATGTACTCCATATTCCAATAAATTTTTGTGGATTGGAGAAGAGGACATAGTCTAATTATTTCAACTAGATAGTGTTTTACAAAGGCATTCAGATTTGTGATTTGAAATCACAACAATTAGCTCTCCTCGCCTCTTCTCCAGGCGATTAGGCCTTCGCGCCACCATAGTTCTGAGACTACAAGTAGTCTACTGTGCTAATACACAGTAATTTTATCGCCAACCTAAACTACAAAAATACTTCCTTTAATTGTTGTTGGTAGAGCAGTGCTAAATTCCAACAATACGATATAGTTGCATGTTGGCATTGGCCCCGGCTCTTTCCCATTTTATGGAAAAGTCTCAATGACTTTTACGCTCTTCGTCATGCTTCTGCGAAACCAGCAGAAGCAAAAAATCGTTAATGCACAGTTTACCATACCGTAGCCTAGTAGGCTGCTGAAAAAGTGCAACGGAACGGTCTACTGTTTTGTATATTAAAAATATTATACGCCCAATAGTATTAGCCGATACCTGTGTTGCCTTCTTCAACTGTCAATATATACCTTCCTTTTTCATAAGTACATGCTGGACAATAAAAGTCAGGCTCCACGACAGCGTGGACAGAGCTTCACTATGTTCCCTACCAAGAGCATGAATTCGTACGTGCACATATATGTTCGGGGCAGGAGGTATTAAGAAATCTTTACTTTCCCGCAGCATTCGGATAAATCAACGTTCAAAATACCTATATATCCGAGTGTAGTATAGCTATAGTAGGCTAAAGGCTGTGCTATTAGGTGCCCCCACATTAAAACGAATCACCAATTTCAACTCTTGTACAATATTTGGATGATTATTTTAGTCATTATGCCGGGGAACGTGAAGTATTCTTACAATTCTGCTAAGAGGAATCACGTACTCTTTCATTCTTTTTGCTGCCACTTGATGCATTAAAAGACGTTAATTTTACATTAATGATTTATAGAATTCACGATTCATCTGGTTGGTGTCACTCGTTTGATTGTTTCGAATATCAGGTGGCTGCAATGAATTCATTAAATCTGCGTTTCCGACCGCAAGATATGTATTCCGACCAATTCGACCACTACCACCAAAATGTATCCACCTGTCGGTGGATTCCGACTTCATTTGCGTTTTGCAATTGTTTTTCACACCGGCCAGCTGTATTGAGAAGTAAACAAATCAACCATCTACTCATTAAAATATCTATCGCATACAAATACTCGTACAACTATTACCCCTTCCTGAAAGATGAATGGGTTGTGTCGTTCTCTTAGATTAGTATGCACAATACGGAGTTTGGGTAAATAACTCGCGGTGACCGTTTTTTCTTTTCCGAAATTTGTTAACAACTTTTGTAACAGAATTATATTTTCAGGGAAGAGATCTTTTTTATCGGAAGCTTACAGATGTCAAGAAGCATGGGCGCAGCGATTAAATACACCCATACTGAAGAAAATCAACATAGGTACCAAAAGATTAAATTAAGTGAGCAGTGTGTGCTTTCCTTTCGTGATACCTGTTGTTCCATTTATTACAGATGAAATGTATCGTGAATTGGACCAGACCTTAGAATCGAAGGGGAAGGCGAGCGCCATCGATATAGACTTAGTAAGAAAATATTTGATAATATAATTAAAGTAATGTTTGTGTTGAAAAGGTAACAAACTTTATTTTTCTTTAGTTTTCGAACAGTGTAGCCGATGAAAGTTATGCAGATGAATTAGAAGATATTATTCATCGGTTTCGCTTGACTCCTAGTACCACCGACTTATTACCCTCCACTCCACACGCCGTCATTCGGTCGTTTATTGATATGGGAAACTTTGAAGCATTGATGAGAATTCTTAACGATCGACTTAACTATGGCATATTCCCAGATTATTACTGCTCCAATCTCTTATTGGATACGCTGTTAAAAATGGGGCAATTCAGAGGTGGGTTTTGTTGCATAATGGAATAGCAAAACTGTATTATGAGATTTACCATCGATAAATAATTTTCATCCAGATGCTGCTCGAATTGCAACATTTCAAATGCTCCAGGAAGACTGGAACCATCCAATCACGTCGTGTTTTGGTTTATATGCATGCCATATGTATTTGAAAAACAAAGAAAACGAGCTATGGGAACCTGAAATTAAAGATGAACCAGAAGAGGAGGTAAGATTAGTTTGTGACATAAACATTGAGAACCACTACGTCTTCTGATAAATATTTACAGATCTCTTTGTTCCAGTTTAGCTGGTTAATGTTAATAAATCTATTGCAATAATTGCCTTCGTTGGCATAACACATTGTGACATATTTTTTTAAACAAATTTGTGAGTTTTTGAAGTACTGTGAATTATCTTATAATTTAAAGGAATGGGTCCTATGGTATCTATCAATGCGATTGTTTACTTTTCTGACGTTTATTGCCTAATTACTTTCATCGTATTACAGCTAATTCTTGAAACACTCGTAGACAGTAAATAAGCGTAACTACAATATTTACTGCTCCATTTGCTTTCTTCATTTTTTGTTTATCCCTAGTGAGTGCAGACCAGTTAAAATTGAAAGTTTCGTAATTTGCCTTTCTCTATTAGGCATTGTGCATAATAAAATCTCCACTATGCTCAATTTTTAATTTTTTCAAAATAACCTTAACCATATCCAAAGTGTAGATCACATTGAGAAGATAATTCAGATAAAGTCATATGGATAATTAATTGATTAATTTGAATGATAAATGTTCAGCCTTTATGCTAAAATCATGTCAGGAGTGTGAACTGCAGTGTTATACCTTGGTGGATTAGAAAATAAAGTCAACATGAAGGTTGATTTGATTGGTGAGTGTAGTGCTCACCTATTAACAGCCCTATGCATGAGTGATATTCACACTTCAGGGTAGAAAGTGGACCAGTTCCTCATTCCCAGTGACATCTGTAGTTCCACAGGAGGATCTGGTTCCCGAAAAATCACATTACCCAAGCTAAAGCTGAGGGTGGCCAGAGGCATCCCCCAAAATCAAGCCGAGGCCCTCTCCTCTACCCATTCCATCACTTTTTCTTGATGGATAAGCACATTGAAAGCTGTGCACTCAAGGATGAATCCATTTGGTCTTTTTAAAAACCAACCCTCTGAGAATTCACCAGTGGGACTCCTGGGTAATGATTCTTCCCACTCCTCCCCCAGAACCTTTTTGCACTCCTACCAATCTTCCCACCTTCTAATAGCCGGCCAACTTAATCATATGCAAGGCATTTTCTAAATCTGTTACTTAATAACAATGTCAAAGTTTAGAAAAACTTCAGAAAAAGTTGGAAGTGGAATAATCAGTTAATCTTCATTAAAACTGTATGACATAGTAGAATATTTTACCAGCATTTATTGAGTGGCTGTTAGTTAGGTACCTTAAAACTAGAAAAGAAAAATATTTTCAGGGAAAGTAATAATGTGCCCATGAAAAGGTACACCATACACTGCATGTACTTGTATGCCTTGAATAGGGAAAATATTTGTCCTATATGTGTCACCTTTAATGTATACGTTTTCGATATATGTTACATATTTCAACTTCAAAATGTTGGTGACATATATTTTGTATGTTTAGGACATGTATGGCCAATATATTGATGCATATATGGAAGACATTTGCCAAATACATGGTACACTATTTTACTAGTGGTAATATTTCCATAGGCTACTTAATTACAGCACAGAAATTGTTATGTAGGCAACAATTATCATAGTTTAAAAAGTACCACAAATTATGAATGGTACAAGTAACATGCCTCAAAGCTAGGTACAGTTGAACCTTGCACAACAACTGTAATTGATTCTGGAATCTTTCTCGTAAAGGGGGACACTTGGTTTGTGAAAAAATGTTTGCCATATGAATGAATGTAAAATAAAATTGCATTCCATAATGAAAAAAATGTGCAAGTTTCATAAAGAAAATTATTTATAAATGTACATTGTTTAGGATTGTGGATTATCTCTCATTTTATTGTGGAATTAATCTACATGGAATGCAAATTTGATTTGTAGAAAGCAATAAAGAATCAAAATAATTATTTTATTGTTTATGATAAATTCCCAATTCTTTTTTAGTAGAAACATGTCTGGAGACATTTGTTTTTGCCAAAGCTTCAAACTTTTGTGGAAATGCGACACAACATTATCATTAAATAAACTTGTAGTGAGCATAGCCAATGGCTTATTAAGGTGATGCTCCCCGACATACAATGAAATAGTTTCCCATGACCTCCTAAGCACATTTAGCCTGCTCTTCTAGAATTTACGCTTCTTAAAGGCTCATGGAGTTTCTGAACACTTAATAAACAATGGTTTTATTTTAAATCACCACTTGCCTTGGTGCAAAATAGCAATGTGAGGTCTTTCTTTGGTTTTTGGCAATGGATTCTCCTCTGCTGTTAAATAGGTTAGCTTCAACATCTTTTTCTAGAGGAGGCCTTTCTCATCAAAATTAAATACCCATTGTGGCAGGTTTTTAACTGTAATGAGCTTCTTGAAGTCACCATTGAAGTTATCTATTGCCTTTGAGTCAGAGCTTGCTACTTCAGCATGCCTCACCTTGATTTGAATGCCAATTCTTCTCTTTAAATTCTTGAAACACCTACAGTATCCCTTGAATACTTCCTCTTCGGCCATCGATGATCCTGTTATCTACTTCACGAAGTTAGCAAAAATCACTTTTGCCATCTCATAAATGATGTTCTCGTAAATAGTTATTGCTTTTCAATGATTTTACTTTTAATTGCTATGGTTATTATTATTAACTATATAATTCTCTTATGACTGTCTTCTTGCAGATTTTTCTTCAGGGTCATTTTTTAAGCTATGCAAAAAATATTATTATACTTGGCATAGAAAATCACAAATAATGTTTAAACCCAAGTTGATAAAAAATGTGTTATCACAAGTGACACTAAGATGCTAGTGTAATGAGTGCTAAACTCAAACCAAAGCAACAGGTATAAAATAACTCCAAGAATCCCTCTTCCTATCACTAGTCATGCAAAAAGTTGCTATTTGAGCTAGTCACTTTTTTATGATTATTTTACTCATCATGCCAATTATTTGCTATGGAAGGTGCTCATTAAGAGAGGATTCACTTTATTCTCTTGGTATATCCACCTAGGTATAATATGTACAAATATCATTGTATGGTGTGAATATAATTCAGGGTGTGGCAACATAACTTCCTTTTTTCAAATGCGAAACGCTTCCAAAAAAGGAAGTTATGTTGCCGCACCCTGTAGATGCAGTCATCATTCTAATTATGTTAACATTGGGTACAGATATTGGGTAAAAATTACTTTGCATTCATTTTTACTAATATCTTTTTATTATACCACCACTCTTTGTCTATTAAGTGAATGAATTGGCAGAGTTGGGGTGTAGCATAGGGTTAGGTGGGGGGAGGGTTAGCCAGGCAAGAAATGTTGTTCCTTTGCTTAGCTTTAGCTGATAACTTCAGGGTGTTGAATTATCACCCTGGGATTTTTCTTCTTAAAACTTCTCCCCTAATTCCCTGTTTAAATTAGGTGTGCCTTGTTTTGTTAATTTTGGCAACCTCCCAGAACCACTGGTTTTCCTGTAAATTGACCACTTGGAACTTCCAGCACCAGTCACTTATGCCACCCGTGAATGACCTCTCCAACCGGTTCCCTCCCTCTACCCATCCACTCTTATCCTGTCTCCGAACATATGCAAATAAGATACAACTGAGCAATTAATAGAATATGATGTAAAAACATAGAAGGAACTAGTGGTGGAAAAATCATATGGTGGCTAACTTCATAATTTCCCCTACCTTACACCTTAAATTCTTGAAATAAAATCCCAATTCTTACTTTACCAATGTGTATTTGATTGGACCTGAGAACTCCCTCCGAGTTGAGTTTGAACTCTGACAACTTTTACAGGATTCTCAATATCTCTTTGTGGTCAGACGTCTGCATTTGCTTGGGGGCATTGGTATTTAATCCATTAAAAGGATGGAAAGAATGTAAAACCCAAAGCCGTACACTTAAGGGCACTTATAGGGGGAATATAGAAGGGGGTGGGAAAGTTATTGTTTGGCGGGAAGTACCCCAGTTTTAGTTTAGTCAAACTAAACTGAAACACCTATTTGTTAATCCAAAAGATCCTATTGAGACCCTAGACAAATCTGGAATTTACAAAATCTCCTGCCCACATTGTGACCTTTCTTACATCGGGCAAACTCGCAGAAATATTCGCACACGCTTTAAAGAACACGCTGCATGTTACAGACTGGGAAATTTCAACAAATCATCCGTCGCCCAACACATACACGAAAACTCACACAACATCACAATTGAAGACCTACAGCTATTGAAACATGTGCCTAATCACCTACTCGACCATTACGAAAGTCTGTACATTAACAAAACAAAAGAAAAACTCATGAACAGTGACAAAGGCCCAATATCGTCATCCTTGTTTTCAATCTCCCTTCCGGAATCATGACCGTCCCTTCCCCAACGGTCAAACGACCACCCCCCCCCCCCCTTCGACCTTCAAATTTCCCAAGAATTGTACCTTCTCCTGTTGGCCCCTCGCCCACCCACCCGTGCTTCCCCCCCCCCCCATAACCTTCCCCCGTCCGTTACCATCCCCCCCCTCCCCTACTTAACTGTTACTTACATATTTTGGCTCCGACTAATCATTCTTCTCTGAAGAGGCCTGCTTAGCAGGCGAAACACCTGGTGTCAGGTTTTTCGGCACTTTCCCCTCCAGCACTGTACTTTTGTGTCGTCCGAGTTTGAGTGACGGGTCACTGGCGCCGGGTTTCCAACCCCGTAAACCCTGTGTGTGTGTGTGTTTGTGACTTGCGAAGGTCAATTTGTTTGCAAATACCTGAGCGAGGGAGTAAGTGTTATATAATTTTTATTTTATTTTTTCATTTGTTTGAGTGACGGGTCACTGGCGTCGGGCTTCCCGCCCCGTAAACCCTGCATGTGTGTGTGGTTGCGACTTGTGAAGGTCAATTTGTGGTGCAAATACCTGATCAAGGGAGTAATTGTTTGAACTATTTATTTTATTTTTCATTTGTTTGAGTGACGGGTCACTGGCGTCGGGCTTCCCGCCCCGTAAACCCTGTGTGGGTGTGTGGTTGCGACTTGTGAAGGTCAATTTGGTGTGCAAATACCTGATCAAGGGAGTAATTGGTAGAACTATTTATTTTAATTTTCATTTGTTTGAGTGACGGGTCACTGGCATCCGGCTTCCCGCCAAACAATAACTTTCCCACCCCCTTCTATATTCCCCCTATAAGTGCCCTTAAGTGTACGGCTTTGGGTTTTACATTCTTTCCATGCACTCGGCCGTAGTACGTTCTTTATCTATTTATTACATTAAAAGGATGTTTTGTTACTCTGTACTTCATGACCCATTTCTATGAATTAGATACCTTATGCCTTGTTAATTTTATTCGTTTTTAGGTAAAGGTACGAGTGAAATACATAAGGAATCCATATTTTGATGATCACTTCGATCTGAGGGACACAAATCATCTAATTGGAAAGACGTTTGTCATTCTGAGCAGGGCCCTGCCTGAAAATGACCCTATCAGACTAACTTATGAGCTGGTAGGGTGGTCATTGTATGAGAAGTGGGACAAAGCAAAAGCATTTTTGGAAAAATTTAAGTCATCCAAAGAAGAGTATATACTGTACGAAGGGGTAGGTAATATTCACAGTTCTCTACTTTGCATTGTGATTGAATAATTCATTACTGCAGTTGGAAATGTGTAATATTATTAACTTATTAGTGTTTATTAAGCTTATTATTGAAACCCTAAATTGTTTAGGCCTCAAATGTTCTCAATCAGTAAATATAAACTTTTATTACATTTTCTGCTGGAGGATTTTTAGATTTTTCCTTAAACTAAACATACTGTTGCTGTAAAACAGGCAAGTGTATTGAAATTTACTGTAAGGAGTTCCTCGTGAAATTATTTTATGCACAAGGGTGTTATTCATTTAGCAAATTGCAGTCTTTTTCTTATCTAGTCATGCAATTCTAGGCTAATTGTCATTTAGCACTGGGGTATAGAATTGTCATTTAGCACTGGGGTATAGGTTAATTTTTCCTGTGCATGATTTCAGATTTCTATCAATCCTCTAAGAGTATTAATCATGTGTAATTTAATTGTATGGAAATTCATGCTTCCCATAACAGTATTTGGGCTAAGTTTAACTGAACTCTATTCCATGGAAGGCCTGATTAGCAGAATATATTAGTGTATGTTGTACTGAAGTTTCTTTGGAGCAACTTTATTCATTTGTGTTGAAGTTACTTTGGAACTTTAAATTCCCTATCTATTTATTCCCTTAAGTGCCTTACATGACCCTGCCCACTCCTTGGAGGTGGTACCACTATGCCACTGCCTAAGGTGGTGAATCTTAGCATAACTCTAGATTACCTCAAAATTGAGATGTGCAGAAATGCATTTCTGAGGTCAAAGTTAAAGTTGGTAGTTTTATCTATCAAGATTAGGTAGGTCTTATGAACATTGTGAAGATGTGTTGTCACAACAAGGAAACAATTTAGCCTACTACAGGTAATTTTTCAGCTCTCAAGTCTGCTTAAAGTTCTTTCTAGTGTAATGATAGTACTAAATGCCCTGCACATATCTTGGAAGTCCATGGGGTGGGAAGTAACACAGTGAACCCAGGACATGAGCATGAAACTCTTCCCTCCATTCTCTTCAACTATATTTCATTTGTGTCCTGCCCCTATCATTTATCTAGCTTTCTCCCCTCTGTTAAGGCTTTCAGCATCACATTATACTCCCTGTACCCATCCAACTATTCTCCCTTCTTTGAATTCCCTCAAAACCTCTCCTCTCTTCCACATCTAGAGAGGAAGTCTTCTGAGGATCATTCTTTTAAATCTAACTGACTTTATGAGCTTTATATCCTTTGCAACCCCTTTAAAAACTCTAGCCTTGCCCATGCTCCATCAATTTTTTTGATAAACTGGTTAAAGTTGATGTTTTTATCACATTTCCCAGGAATGCATCACCAATTTGAGTTAAGGATCATTAGGAACACATCATAAACAAGGGAAAAATATCACTTGTATGGCTGTTATGACTATTGATTAATTCTTTTTACAGATCACTTTGATTGAGAAAGCTTTCTCTGAAGGTGAAAGAACCCAGTCCAAGGAACAGGTGCAAGAATTCCTGAGCTCAATTAAAAACTTGCCGAAAGTTCAGTTGCGAGAAGAGCCAAGTCTGTTGTCATTGATGGAAGATCGGTTAAAGCAAGTGATTTCCCAGCAGGAAAAGAATGACATTACTCAGCAGTTGGAACAATATAACATTTGGGGTGAAGAGCGAATGGAAATGCTGAAAAAGCAAGCTGAAATGTATCAAAGAGAGTTTAAACTGAAGAAAATAGAAGAAAAGAAGAAAGAGCTCATTGAAAAAGAAGAAATGTTGTTCTTTTTTGACAAGAAAGATGAGCTTGACATGGTGATAGAAAAGAATGAAGAGATAAAAAGAATCTATGAAAATGAGCAGAAGAAGAAGAAAAAGGTGGAAGAAGCTGATGATGGTTATATTCCACCGGATGTCAAATAGTGACATTTTCTTTGTATTGCATACCTATTAGAATATAAATAAAATGTAAAAAGGCATTATTTTTATTCAATTTTCACAGGGTAAAGACAAGTTTTGAAGGATGACTCAAAATTTCAGCATTGCACTCATTGTTTCCCATACTCTTCATACATTTGGGTGACCATTCGCTCATAATTGCTTAGCCACTTAACCATTGGCCTTGATGCCTCAAGGCGCCTTCTTACATGGCCAATAATGAGTTTAAGCCATGACATTCCTTTCGCAGATTTGTTCGCTATGCAATGTGGGAGATATGAAGCAATCAACACAATCCAATTTTCAGGCACATCTGGAAATAGGTGGACTGCTTTTTGTGCACTTCTCAGACCCTCATTTGCTTTTTCAGATAACAGGTGACTCAGACTCACCAAAGACATAACCTGTAAACAGTATTTAATAATTATCATTATTATTGCAACCAAATTAGAATACTGATGTTCACAAAATAAATTCTATATCATTGATAGTGATTTAGAACAATTCTATGCATAACAAATGCAATATGGAAATTCAATGCACACACTGTAGGTAAGCACTTTGATTAAGCTTAAGAATTGATTGTTATAATTGTGAACTCAAAAATGATTATATTTCCTGAATCTGGCCCTTACACCCTTGAGTACAAAAAGTAACAATTTATGGATAACATTTGAATCTCAGGTTGCAAATGGTGTAGGGAAGTGATAATAGAGAATATTTCAGGGAATTGGGTCAAAGTCAGCTGCTGACAGATAAATTTGGTTTAACTCAGACAGGTCCTGCATGTACTATGTATGCACATATTTTTCCATTAATTATGTAAAATACTGGACCACTTTTCAAAGTGACTTCTAGTTTGGCAGATATAATGAAAAGTTAATACATATATTTTAGCATAATTATAAAACTGCAAATCATTTTAGTAAGTCAATATGATATATATATAGGCACTTACCTTAAAGACACCATAATCTCTGTTTTGTTTACATTTATTCTCATTCCATAGCTATTACAATGATTTTCCAAAACACTCGTAAATTATCACAACCCAGTGGCTGACTACCAAACTTAAGCTCCATCATCTGTAAACCTAACTGATTTTATGAATCATCCACTAACTTTCATTCCATTCCTATCTCTGGTTCTTCGAATGGCTCTTTTACAATTTACTCCACTCACCCAAAGAAAAGCATTGCTGATAATGGACAACCATCTCATCCCTCTTCCTAACACTGCCCATCCCGACTCTCCATCTGCATCTCATACCTGATCGTACTCCTATTTTCTATGATACAATCATTAATTCTAACCAATTGCCTACATCAAATGCCTTCTTGAAATCTATTAATTCAACAAATACATCCTCATTGTATTTCATGTTCCTCTCTAATAGTGATCTTATTGCATACATGGCATCAAGCATGCCTTACCCCTTCTTGAACACAAATTGGTCAACCCTATGTATTCATTTGTCCTGCTCTCCATCCTCCAGTATGACTGGACCTAAGCTATCTTCATCTACATCATACATTCATTCTATGTCAAAGCTTGATGGCCTCATTTCTTTACCATATAGTTTCCCTATTTATCCCTTCCATGTCTCTCAAATCTTTCATGGTTTAATTAATAACTTTCCCAACTTATCTTTAATTGGATGCACAAATTTTCCTGTCTTCCGTAAACTCTCCATATTCTTGGTGTTCTCCACCACACTTCTCCCGGCTATTAGTTTCTTCCCTCCATGATTTCCTTGTCCTTTTCCTAAAATTTTGTTTGCACCGTACAATATCCTTTTTTTGAAATGCTCCCATTTTTCTTCTTTAGTACCTGGCTCCTTTTCCTTCCTTTTTCTCCCACCTTTTGGTCCAATATTATTGCACTCCTTCACTGACTTTCCTCCACTCTGTTGTATACATGTATTACTATAAAACTATCAATCCAGTAATCCCTGCTATCCTTCTATCTTGCCTCAAACAGCCAAAAACCTCTTATTTCCTCTATCCATCTATATCTTAATATTTTCTAATTTCCTTGTCCTCAACGTCACCCTAATATTTCAAGTTCTGATTTTACCTCGTTCATTCTTCTTCTGTGCAGCTGCTGCTGTTGCCAATATCACTTTTGCAAGGATTTTGTGAGATGACGACTGCAGAAGCCTTGCCTCTCCTAATGCCGTACACTACACATGGCTAATTGGGCCAAGTCCTGTAGTTGCCAATACCCATTGTCATTGTATGGTCCAATCTAACATTCTTGAGATAAATAACTGTGGTGGTTTCCCGATAATTTCCTCAGCTAACAAAATAAAATTTTTTTCACTATTAAATACGCAAAAACATTTTCTGATCATGCTTCATTAAAGAGACTTCATATTTCACCTTCAAGACTAGCATTTGTGTATTTCATAATATCATTCAAACTGAGGCACATTTCTTGTCAGAATGCTCCCCCGGCCTTTTGTTCCTCATCCCATATGCTACAGTCCTCCCACAGAGCACATCCTTGGAGTCATGCAATCAATTGGGATGCGTGAGAAACAGGTTGAAGTTGGTCATTGTCACCTTGCCACACTACCACTTGAAGAAATTTTACAATAATGTTCAAATATGAACATTTAGCCATTTTGTGTTCTTTTTTTAGGATATATAGAAAATATTTCCTATGATATGGTCCCTAGCACATTTATAAATATCAAATATGAACCCAATTGTGGCCTTACATTGTGCGTTAAATTTTCCTTAAAAACCACTCCCTTTATGTATGAATTAAATAATGTCATAACAAGGAATTGACCATCATGATTGGAGAGAAGCACATCACAGATAAAAAAAGCCTGCATCAAAGTGAATATGATGCCAAATATGAATTATGCCACTCGCATTTTATCAATCCTTTTAACAATAACACAAAAACTCATGATTCTACTAAAGTAAAGCATTTGAAATATACTTTTGCTGTTTTCACCCAATAATTTGTAGTGTCTAGGTCAAAGAAATTAGTTGCATAATCATGGATGAAACTGAGAATGGCTCAATAATATTTTTGAATGATTTCCACCGTTGTAAACCACAACAATATGTGCCTATGATTTGAAAATAACCAAGACTGTAATACCTCTCTAATAATTAGCATCTGCCCCAAAAATAAGTAGAATGTTTTATCCCACAGATGTAGATGGATGGAGTGGGGAAAATTGTGGCAGGAAAGGTAGGGGAATGTCTTGAGACAGCGACACAACCTATGCGCAGGCCATTGTAGTGTGTGGATTGCTGCTAGACAACCCCTGTTGGAGGGTTGGGTCACAAATTAAAAATGCCATATTACACGGAGCAATGATATGTGGTAAATTTTTGGGTTAAGCTGGGAAAACCTATTTTGGAGTCCATGGCCATGGTTAAGGATGTTTATGGAGACAAAGCAACTTCCCAAAGAATGGTTCTCTGCTGGCACAAGATCTTCCGGAAGGTAAAAAGGTTGACGATGATGACTGCCCTGGACATACGTCAACAACACAGGTTAAATAAAATGTGCAAAAAGTGAGAGAAATGCTCAATCCCAATCGATGCTTGAGAGCCACAATATTCACAGAAGAATGCCATATTCCGAAAAACAGCTTATCGCATTCTTATAGAAGCTTTAGCCATGAAAAAGGTATGTGTCAAAATGGTCCTCAAGGTGATGTTAGAAGATCAGAAAGGTGCTTGTGCGACAATCTCAAGTGAACTCTTGGATCTTGCCCCAGCTGCTCTACAGCCCCGACGTAGCACCGCGAGACTTTTTTTTGTTCCCAAGAATAAAAAGGAGCTTGAAGACAACCATTTTAGCCAAAGAGGCAGTGATGAGGTATTTAACGAGGTTCCCATTGACAACTTCCAGGAATCGTACTGTGACTGGAAGATGCACTGGCATCGGTGTGTCCATGCACAAGGGTGCTATTTTGAAGAATTTCAGTACTTTGTACTTTTATCTGTAGTAAATATTTTTTTCTTAGTTTATTCTACTTATTTTTGGGACGGACCCTGTATAATTGATACATTCAAGGGACTCTGAATATTTTTGTGGATGTTATCCCACATATATTTGCTGAATTTTGTATTGGATAAAACCCAAAATTAATCTGAAGAAATCTTTGCACCAGTTGATGAATGCTTGTCATTAATCCTTTAGTCACTTTGGAATAAATATCACCTGGATTAAGACAGTTACCTTCGATATGTTCATCATGCTTTGGCCAAGAGTCATGGCAATGTGGGCACAAGTGGCAACAGACATGACCTCATTCCTAGGTTGAGCTCGATGGGTGTGCAGCAAAAGAAGTGCCAACAGAAGCCAAAGAGTCGGAAGATTTGGATAACAATGTATTCTTCCACTTAAGTGCCGTATTGATTTTAGGTACTGGCCCTGATGAAAAATGAGCATTCAATTAAACAATCTATTTTATAAACTGTACACTAAACATAATACTTTTTACTATGCTAATTTCTACAATGAATAATAGAGGTATCATGTAGAAGGGTTACACGGCAATGCAATGATTAACAGAAATGTTTTCTCACAGTATTCACATTTAAATATGATGAAACCTATCGAAGGCTTTATACCAGAAATGCATTTATAGAACATATCAGTTTTCAAAGAGACCTCTCTAAAATTTTCCATTTACCCTGCCTTACATGCCCAAAAGTAAAATTCTTTCAGCTCTCAATGTTTTATATTTTGTTTAATTATTAGATTTGATAGGTTGTTGATTTGGGAATTCCCAAATTGGAACTGGTACATATGCAGTTCGGGTATGAAGCCTTCAACAGACACCAAAGCAATTATCACCCACAATAAAATATTGAAAGCCATCAGATAGGACACAGGTTTCACATGTGTACAACATATATATAGAATGAAGTTGGATAGGACATGCTTTGAAACATTCAGAACTTTAAAATGATAATAAAAAAGCAATCTATCCTAATAAGCAATTGCCACCTATATCTGGTTTCAGTGCTCCCTGACTTCCAGATTTTCCTGACCAAAGATCATATTTTCCAATCACTTACCTTTAATATTTAACATGGAAGTACAAAAAACTACACTACATCCAAATAGCATTGCCTTAAATAGCCTACATCTTTACCCCATCTGATTCACCGACATGTTATAAAAAACTAAATAGGTACATTTAACCAAATTTGTTGAAATAACTTTGGTAACCAATATTTCATGAATTAAATACATTCAGGGTCTTCCACCAGGTCATCTTCTTCAGGTTTTCAGGAGTCAATGAGTGGTTCAGTAGTTGGAACATTGGTGAACATGGAGAGCATGAACCAGTGGAAGACCAAACAAGAATTTATTCAACTGATAAGTTAGGAGAACAACAGATCTTACAAATACATATTTAATAAGTACTTTAACAAAGAATCATTTTATTTCCTTAGCTGTCTAAAAAGTGAATTATTATCATTAACGGTATCTCTGTTTGAATAACAGGTAATTTCACAGAATTCCTATGGCATCCATAAATCCCATTTATAAGAGAGTATCAAGCTCAACTTTTAGCAGGCAGTGTATCTCCAATTAAATTACTAATCCTGAATAATATATTAATGTTCTGCATAGAAAAACAGCAAGTCCTAATGTCCAAATTCAACATATGACTTTACTTAAAGATAATTCAGCAATGGAAATAAAATGAAAAAAGATACATTCATAGGCAATAATTAAATATTCCAAAATGTGAATATACATATTACTTTTTTTCACAATCAAGCACCTTCAATCATTGATTTCTGCGCGTACACATTAACACAAGCTATTATTTTATTGGAATTTAGGTAGACAGTACCCAAAATTGGATAAAAAATTATGACTCAAGTCTTCCTATATAAAACACTGGATATATTTTGCACTGTATTCTAAGGAAAAGCTGAAGGGTGAAGAAAGTAAAACAGTTGTTCCAGTAATTTTGTTTTAATATCCTGAATTTCTAGGCATTTTGGAAAAACCTATATGATTTATCTATATAAATTTCAGGAAAACTTTACTCAGCAATAAAAGACAGAAAAAGCTACGATTTTGCTCTCATCTTCAAAACAATAGGTGAAAAGATTAAGGTCATGTGGGCAAGGTCACCAAGCCCAAAGCTTTCCAGAATTGAGATTCTATTACCTAATGTACATTAAGAATCCGTGGTTTTAGAGTTATATATTATTTTTGACTTACCTGTGTAAAAAAGGAATAAGAGTGAAACATAGCTATGTCTGAAGTGAATGCGCCATTATCTTTATATGGATCTAATTTTATCAGCATCTTTTCAGTTAAATCCATGTCCTGAGTCAGTATTCCTAAGGCACACAAGGCAAACATTCCGCATATTGACGGAGCTTGAGACTGAAAACTAGAGCAGTCATCTAATTAAAACACTACAGGGCAGAGTAAGTTAATAACACAAAAATTAAACAATAAAAGCAAATTTGTCCTTTAAGTATATATTTCCATTAGAGATACCACTATAATGTAAGGAAGATATATTTCACAAAACCTTAAGCAATGACATAATATTATATGAGTACCTAATTGCAAGTACCAATAAATCTATATATTCGAAAGCATGCCATAATAGTCTTATTAACTCTAATGAGAAAGGTGGCTTGGGCCTTTGAAGCTTCAAGAAATGAGCGAGTACCCTCCTCTCTGTGTTCTATACTTAATGTTAGCCATTTTTATTCATTGCATTCAGCCACTCTTTAATATTACTTCCCCAACCGGATCCTGGAGGAGACCCCTTCATCATGATTCATCATTCTCTGCATCAGGCATTGCTAATATATTACGCAGTTGGTAGTAGTTTTTAGGGGAGGCGACCGACAGCTAAGGTCATTTGCGCCATAGGGGATGGACAGGAAAGGATGAAGGGTGGAGAGAAACCCGGCGTCGGCATTAGCCTACTCTTTACGAAAGGCGCCAAGGGGTCCGCAGCTTAACGTCCCATCCGACGGACGCCGTACTCACTCAAAGTGCCCTCCACAAAGCACCTCAAGTAGGGATCGAGATACCTCTGAAAAATATTCAACACCGCCGGGATTTGAACCCGCGCCCTCAGGGTGGGAAGCCAGTACGTTAGCCCCCGCACCATCTCGATCCCCTATATATTACGCTGTCCAATAAATACGCGAACTAAGCCAATAAAAACTTTATTTTGCAAAATTTAGTCTACATCGATTTTGTCCCCTTCAAAGTACTCTCCATTCATTGCTATTCACTTATTCCATCTTCTTTTCAACTGTTTAAAGCACCCTTGGAAGTCCTCAGCAGTTAGGCTTTTTAGTTTTCTCATCGTTTCTTGTTATACTGTGTCTTCCACATCTTCCCAGTGATGTCCCATAATAACCTTTTGGCATTTTGGGAATAGATAAAAGTCACAGGGGACGAGATTAGGCAAATAAGGAGGATGATCAAGGATGATGATTGAATTTTTTACCATAAAATAGCAAACAATCAATACTGAATGTGCAGGTGCATTGTCATGGTGAAGGATCCATCCATCATGTTTGGTCAAAATAGTGTGCACTGCTGATTTTCCTAAATTCAGTTCATCAGCAATCATTTGGACAGTTTTTCGATGATTGGTAAGGACAAGGGGCTACACACGATCAATGTTGTCCTCAACACGGGTGGTTGAAGGTCGTCCCGGCCTCGCATCATCCGTGGCATCTTGTTGCCTATCTTTAAAATGCTTAATTCACTTGAAAACAGATGCTTTCTTCAGAGCATTATCGCTGTAAACAGCTGTCAATATTTCAGCTATTTCTTGATAACTTTCACCGCACTTCACCAAAAAACTTGATGTTGATTCATTGCTCCGTGATTTCGTCAATTTTTATTTTCAACAAATAGTAAAAACTAGAACAACAGAAACTAACATAGCCACCATATGCACAGCTCAACCATCCACCAAGCACAGTCGGCTCATTGGGTCTCAGGCAACTAGCGCCACTAGTGGGTGGGGCTATAGCCTATGTCATGGCCACCAGATTGCACCATTTCGCGCATTTATTGCACAGACCACGTATATGCACTTGGGTAACATAATATGCAGATTTATTTTTGTTTCATCAAGTGAAAATGGTGAGAGGAATAACTGGTGCAGAAGTGATAAGAAATTCCAAAACAAATTAAGGTTTCATCCCAAAGTGAAATGGGACAAAGCGTGAACTGTTTACTTTTAGAATAAAGGATTTGCATTAAAAAATTAATTCTAAACTGAACCAACCTTTGGGCATAACTTGCCAGTCTCATACACTGAACAGTCTGGGAAACATGTTTCCTCATCAAATCAGTCACTTCACAGGTCAACTGGATCTCAAATTCAAAAAGATAAGCACTGGTCTACTTCTGATTCCCCTCAAGGACCATCTCCTTCCTTCCTCACTTTTCCCTCCCTTCCTCACTTTTCCCTCCCTTCACATAGCGACACAGCAAGCTTCAGAAGCATTCCATAAAATTTATGCCTAACAAGGTGAAACTGGTTGAATTTCGCGATAAATAAAACTGTAAAATAGGGCCATCCTTTTACTTAACAGCTACCCAAACACTCGATAGCCACATTGAAAACATTAACTTTACACATTTCCATCAGCCTGGGCCATGTTGCTTAGTTCTGAGATCTGCGCAGAGGGATTCTTCAACTGGTGATTTCGAGGCACAGCCCATATGTACTTCGGACCATTTGTCTCCATGTACCACATATAGTTAAAGGAATTTTAATTACCCAAGAAAACATTATTGAGCTACAAAAGGACGGAATTGGATGGGTCGTTCTTGTTCTTACCATTAGAGGATGAAAATGGAAACTAATATTCCTCTCTCTTTCTCATTGTTAGAACACTGAGGGAGAGTTGAAGATGGCTTTTCTTCTCATGGGTCTGAGAGTCAGCATTGAAATTCAATTGAATGAGTCAATTCTTCATGGGCCTTGAGTTCATTCTATGGGTCAATTCTTCCTAAATCTCTGTCCCCCCTTCATGTATAGTGCCTCAAGCATTAATTGATTACTGTTTTTCCATTTACCTAATTTACACAAATACATAGGCTCTCTCCCACAATAATAATCAAAGCATAAGTAAATTAATTGGAGGGCTCAATATTTTTCTATCTTGTGTGACTCTAGCAGCAGTAATTGCCATTACCTTGTGGAGTCTGGTGTCATGACCCCACCCTCAAAGTAACACAAATACCTTTAGCAAGACTAGTGATGCCTGTTCAGAATAGTGAGGCTTTCTAATGACCAGCAGAAGACTTTTCCTTTCATTTTACTGAACAAAAAATTTCAGCGGAAGCATCCATATATGAAATTAAGTTTCAATGCTATGCTGCTCATGCAATTTCAAAACATTGCAGCCATCAATAAAATCAGGGACGGAGGAGGGTGTCTGAAAAAGCTAACAAAAAACACCCTCTCCACCAGCAATAAGAAATTAGAGAATCTATTTTCCCATTTCATGACAAGTGCTAAAGGGGAGAATTAATTTACAGAATGACTAGTGATGCCTGTGGCTGGTGGCTGGATAAGTCAGTTAACACAATGATTACTACATATTGCAGGCCTGTCAGAAGGAGTGGCAATAATATAATTGGAAGAATATGACCAAAGTCCAATTCTTGTATATCTCACACCGTGTCCTCAATGTGCTGAGTGCATTTTAGTACACGTACAGTATATAGTTTAAAACTGAATTGATGAGTATACCACTTACCTTTGAAATAGGAGAGTTTGGGTGATATCTGGATGGACTTTGTAAGCTACAGCAGCCATTGCCACCAATATATGTGACTTCCACTCATCTGGTAGGTTTACCATCCATTTCAGAGCTGTTTCATATGCTGCATATGAATCTTCATATCGTTCCCCTGCAACAACCATAATAAGCAAATGAATTTCAAACTATTACTTCAATTTACCTCATTGCTGAACTTTAAACCATCAACTAGATCTGGGTTGCAGGCAGACAGATTAACTTCTCAATAAAGAGATTAACCTCATTAGATTGACCTCTACACAATTTTGATGAACACAGTTCAAATGTCAATGGCATTTGGGATATCAATGGTGAATTTCTTACTGATAATAGACACAAAAAAGAAATGGAGAGAGCATTGACCGAATGTTCATGATGGAAAATATACACATACCAGAATACTGGAAGAAGGGCATACAGTCAGGGATGATGAGAAAGGAGGGTACATCCTCCAGTCTTACCAGCTACTACAGTACAGTAAAAGACTTGAAGGCAAACAAGACACCAGTAATCATTGATACAGTCTTGAAACTAACAAAAAATTCAGGAAAAGATTCTGATACACCTAAAAAACCAAATACGATACATATTTATATGAGAGGCTAAGCTTTGATGGATATTTAAGAAGAATCGAATCATTCATATACCAAGAAAGAAAAACTGGATGAAAATGTGTGAACATCAGAACAGTCAGACTGATGGTCTATGAATTGAAGTTTCTGGCAAGAATAATACACCATAGAATAGAGAAGAAAGTGGAAGAGTATCTAAATGAGGACCAATTCCAATTTACAAGAATTAGAGGAACAAGAAAAGTGGCTCTCGCTCACAGACTCATTGTAGAGAAGAGTATACTGAAAGATCCACTGGCCTATATCACATTCCTTGGTCTGGAGAAAGACTGGCATCATGGACTGTAATGCGATACCACATGCCCTAAAGGAAATTGTAATTAACTACAATGACAGGATATTGATGCATGCTTTACATAAAAAGTGAGGAAGTAGGGAATAAGTTCTTTCAATGCAACAATTTCAGAGTGTAAAAATCATTCACCTTGACCAGGATTCGAACCCGAATCCCTCAATGCCTGGCCGAGTGCTTTAGCCAGTTGAGCTATTGAGGCATCCTTGAACTCTGTTTGGGGGCTTTAAAGGAACAAGATGTTGTGACAAAATACCATACATACAATGCCACAGGCATCTGTAGTCGTGCACGACAGGCCACAGTCCACAAGATCAAAACTAACTTTAAACACTTAGGTTGTTTTTACCTTTGACAAATTCCAAGAAACTGTGGGAGATGCCGCAGTTTTCTTGGAATTTGTCCTATGGAATAAACTAAAATGAAGAAGGGAGTAAAGTAGGGCTGCTCATTATCACCATTGATATTTATTGAGCACACTGAGAAGGCAATTATTGAGATACAGGATCGCACCCAAAAGTGGTAGGACTGATTTTCTCTGGCGCGAACGGAGCGGTGGAGAGGGGTCTGCCTGGCAGGGTAAGGTGGAGGGGGCTCTTAGCAACAGACCAACACCAACCTCAGTCGCCTGCGGGCTGTCGTTGAGTGAGGGCACCATTTTTAGTGAAGCAAATTTTTTGTCCGTGTCGAAAAACAAAATGAATCTGAATTTAGAGCAACGTTATTCCGTGAAGTTTTGTGCGAAACTCGGGAAGACGGCAACTGAGACCCTCGATATGATCAAGCAGGCTTATGGGGACACTTCCTTAAGCCGTTCCACAGTATTTGAGTGGCACAAGTTGTTTAAAGAGGGTAGGGAGCTCGTTGAAGACGACCATCGCTCCGGACGGCCGTCGACGGCAAGAACCGACACGAATGTGGACAGAGTGAGGACACTGCTGAACACAGACCGACGCTTAACCAGTGAAGAAATTGCAGATCAGTTGGGTCTGTCTGCATCCAACGTCCAATGCATTATTTCACAGTATTTGGCCATGCGCAAGGTGTGCGCCAAGATAGTGCCGAAAATTCTGAGTGTCGACCAACAGGCAACTCGTGTTCCTGACCAAATACGGCATTGCCACGTTGCCGCACCCACCCTATTCTCCCGATCTGGCACCACCGGACTTCTTCTTCTTCCCCCTGATGAAAAGACAGCTCAAGGGACGACGTTTTGACTCGATAAAGGTCGTTCAAGAGGCTTCGACGAGGGTCATCAACGACATCCCCAAAGAAAGTTTCCAGCGGGCGTACGGGGAATGGGAGCAACGTTATACTAAGCGAGTGGCAGCTCAAGGAGCATACTTTGAAGATTATTAAGTCAATGTAAGTATATCGTCAATAAAATTCTTGTAAAAAAATCAGTCCTACCACTTTTGGGTGCGACCCTGTAAATGCTACGAATTAACCCATAAAAACTCTTCCTTCCGCACAATACAACAATCTCTAAGCATACAAATCTTTCTACTTTTCACTTATACTTGACTTTTACACTCTGAAATTGTTGCACTGTAATGCACATTAGAGGATGACTCCATTAATAGTTACTGTTATGGCATCTCCTGCAGTTTCTAAGAATTCTTCCTCCCACATTTTCCTCAACCCTTAATTAATTCTGCAGGGATGCTATCTATTCTCACATCCTTATTCAATAGCAATTCCTTTAATGCCCTCATTATCTCACCGTCAAGTATGACAAAATTGTCAAAAGTGAAATGCAGGAAGGTTGTTGTGTTCACACTTCACTCACCTTTCAAATATGCATGAGCAAGGCCGCACTGCGTCACATAATCAGGTTCTTTAATGGCAAGGTACTGGTTTATGGCCTCATTATATTCTCCAATATAAATTAATGACCGGGCATAATTATTTCTAATTATGTCCAACAATTCTGCATTTTCAGCATTCTCGAGAAGCAGCACTCCTTTCTGAAATGCTTTTCTTGCTTCAATGTACAGACCTTGCCTCTCCAACAGCAAGCCAATCATATTAAAGGCACATGGATTGTCATGGACAACACCTATTAGGACCAAATGTACTTGATTCAAACCAATTGTAAATATGAGCACATTAGCAGGTGTGTACATAAAGATAACTATCTCAAATGATACAGCATAAGATTGATACAACAATTGAAACAGTACATTTTTTACTTGAAATAAAAAATTATCAAAATAAAAATACCCCATACTTCGACGAATTCATACCTCATATTTGTCAAAACATAGAATAATTCAATGAAACAAAGGGAAGTGATCAATGTTACAGCAGTCTGTATAAAATTTTCAAAATGGCAAGAAAAATACTAACTTGCAAAATAACTAGCCTGAAATGGATTGCACTGCACATTATGAACCCCAATTCATTTCCATATTATGCAGATTACGTCATAAGTTAGCAGCAAAAATCCTACATGTTATGAGAAAGTTTCATTTGGAATTAAAATAAATGTAAATGGACTTACTTTAGAGAGTGATTACTGTTTTTTATTACAATTTATAGAATTTTTATTAAGATTTTATTTTCTTCAAAATGAAACTCATAATAACAACTCTTTAGCAGATTAGGGGCTGCTTTCCCCTTAAATTTGGCTCTTTCATGGGAATTAATTTTACATGGTAGCTGGACAAAAATTAACTTCCAAATATTGTATCATTCTGAGTGGATGCTTCATTACTGTCTCTTTTTTCCATCATTTTCATAATCTAAATCAGAATTCAATAGCTTCCACACTTTAGAAAAATGAGTAAGCAACTGCACACACTAAAAAGTGTCTCCAGAGCCAGACACTTTTTCATTCCATTGTATTATTTGTATTGTGGGTCACTTCATAGGCAATGAAAATATTTTTTCTGTTAAGCAAACACTACCTTTTGAAAATATTTCAAATTATGCATATTGAAGGAGGCTATATTTCTCCTTGTAAACCCTAATTTTGATCAATTAGATGCAAAAAAAAAGAAAAACGAAGGTAATCGAGGCGACTTGAGGTGTGATTACACTTTTTAAAATTACTGTTATATGTTTTATTATCACAAAAAAATTAATGCAATTATCACGTTTCAACATTGAGCTCAAGTTCGAAATTTACAAAAAAGGCTAATAATTTTCAAAGTAGTTTTCATAATTATCAAATACTTGTCCACAATGAGGAAGATAGTTAGTAAAATCATCTCCACTTTTTCTAATTCTTCACATGCATTAACTGTTTCCCTCACGTGGCTCTTTCACTGTAGGTATCAAATCATAGCCACATGGCAAGAGATTGATTGTATTTGGAAGGTGCTTTAGAAATTCCTATCTCGAATTCTGTACAGGTTTCTTTAAAACATTTGATTTGTGGTCATAACATTGCCATGAAGAACAATATCATTGTGAAGCAGTTCGGGCCATTTTTCCCTGATTGCACAACATAAGTAATGCTGCAGGATGAGCTTGGAGAAAGCTGCATTCATACTTCAAAATATGGAATAAAATGACACAAAATTATGCCTACAGCAACGTATGAGCATAACTTGAAAAGTTCTCGGAATGGAGTAGAAATAAATGACTGACCTCAGTGAAAAAACTTTATTTTTCACTTTAGTCTCTCTCTACATTAATGCACTAGGTCTGGTGATAATAAATGTCTTGGTCCCACCTCAAAAATTATATTCCTTCCGGCTTGCAAAATACCCTTCTACTTCAGCTGTTAGTTCTTTGTTTGAAGAGAAAAATTTTGAGCTTGGGGATGAGATTGAAAACTGATGGAGCCAAATCAGGTGAATAACATGGGAGTGGAAACAATTCGAATCTTAGTTCATACATTTATTCCATGGCTACGATGCTTGTGTGTGGCCATGCATTGTCTTGATGAAAGATGACTTTCTTCCTTGCCAAATCTAGCCTTTTTTCATGCACTTTTTGCTGTAGTTGGTCCAGGAGGTTAGAGTAGTATTGTCCAGTAATTGTTTGACCAGAGAGAAGACAATCTATCACCAGAATCTCTTGCGCATCCCAGAAAACTGAAGCCATCACCTTTCCATCTAATTGTATTGCCTTTGCTTCCTTTGGTGGTGGTGAATTAACATGTTTCCACTGGTTTGACTGCTGTTTTGTACCTTGGGTATAGTAGTGGACCCAGGTTTCATCTGTGGTCACAAACCGGCACAGAAAATCTAGTTGGTTGCTCTTAAAATGGGTCAACCGTAGTCAGGAAATTTCCATTCTGATTCTTTTGTGCTCCTGCGTCTAGAGTCACAGCACCCATCTAGCATATAATTTTCTCATAATCCAATTCCACAGTTAAAATGCAATATGCCCATTCAGATAACATCCCTTCAGCTCCAGCTATTCCTTGCACTTTCAGTCAACAATCCTCCATGACCATTTTATGCACCTTTGCAATAATTTCTGAGGTAGTGGCACAATTTGGCAGACCACAACGAGGATCTTCATCTAAGCTGTCCACACCAAACAAACTCATTTGTCCACTAGGCAGCAGTTGAATATGAAGGAGCAGAGTCCACCAAAGTGTTCTGAAAGTCAGCATGAATTTGCTTTGCTCTTGTACCTTTCTTTAAGAAGTATTTGATCACTGCTCGAATCTCTATTTTTTCCATTTTCGCAAATCACTACATGGGAACAACAACAGAGCGGCATCCGCACCACAGATCTATTCCCAGAGCACTGATGCATAATGTGTTTACTCATAAAGGATTAGATATTACTACTTGAGAACTTGGGCTCAGACCGACATCTGGTGATGATTCTGAAAACCTTAAAAACTACCTGCATATACTCTAAAAAGAACATTAACTTGAATATGAGGTTGATTAAATACCTTTGAGCAAATGAGTGCATCTTCATGCAGGAGACGTGTTTAAGCTCAGCTTATTAGACACTAGCATATGTTTCATTGATGTAAACTATACATACATGGATTCAATGCACTATCTCCATCCAGCTCACAGCAAGTAAGTTTCAAATGACATGATCCATGCCATGTCCACTTTTGAAAGATATTCTAACAGTGAAACAACCTTTCACATCTGTTCATGCCATAAAATTTGGCTCGCAGTTGTCCCATTAATCACTGGTGCCTCTGGAACACTCAATACATGTTCTGGTGTGTTCTCTGATCAAACATGTGATGACTGCATTAACTTCTTGTGAGATCAAAATATATATGATGGTGATTCTAAAATGTGTTTTTCTTGCCTCTCATATCTACCCTGACTTGATTCAAATACAAGAGAGTATTGTCCTCTTTTATATGCACACAAACATACCTACTTTGACTATCATCTTGGGGGAGGGGGGGTCACATTTCTGAAAAACCAATGGTTAAAAAAACTGATGTTAGTACCAATAAGTAGATAGATGGGAATGTGGTTTTCTAAGGTTTATGGGCCACATTACTATGGCCATAGCAACAGCATCATCGTTCGACATTCAGTTTTCAGTGGGATTAATGGAATTTCTCTCTTGAATCATCATCTCTTCAATTAATGTCATAAAATTACACATATGAGGGCTATATTCACACTTTAAATGTCATGACCTGCAGAAGCTCCGATTCCAAAAATCTTTAATAGTATGAAGATTGCATCCCTTTGTCTTGCACTGCAAATTTCTCTCCTTGCACCATGAAATGATTCCACCAAGTTACGCCAGGAACCATTTCCTATATCCACTTTCTGACTTTAATGCTTTATTCCACTGATGGATAGATTTCAAGTGAAGTTTCAGGTATAATCTTAAAATAATCCCTATTTAATACATTTTACATCATAATTAAACTACAATTACTCACGGGGGATCGAGATGGTGCGGGGGCTAGCGCACTGGCTTCTCACCCAGAGGGCCCGGGTTCAAATCCCGGCGGTGTTGAATATTTTTCAGAGGTATCTCGATCCCTACTTGAGGTGCTTTGTGGAGGGCACTTTGAGTGAGTACGCCGTCCGTCGGATGGGACGTTAAACTGCGGACCCCTTGGCGCCTTTAGTAAAGAGTAGGCTAATGCCGACGCCGGGTTTCTCTCCACCCTTCATCCTTTCCTATCCATCCCCTATGGCGCAAATGACCTCAGCTGTCGGTCGCCTCCCCTCAAAACTACTACTACTACTACAATTACTCACCTGTATACCACATTAAACAGTCGGTTGCCACAGGTATAGCATGCATTTTCACTATAGAATAAATGTAGTTATGCTTCTTCCGGGCTTCCTTATCTTTTTCAACCTCATCTAACACTGAACACACCCAATGTGCATAACCAATGCAACTTTCCGGATGGACTCCCAGTTGTGTGGTGTGACGGAATAGATCCATGGCTTTCTCTGGGGAAATACTTTCTGCTATCAGAGCCTAAAGGGACAAGATTGTGTTGATTAAAGCATTAGATTCCATAGAAACTTCTCACAGCAATACCAACATCAATGATTGGGTGACACAAACTATTGCGAAGGATATTCCGCATAAATAGAGAAGATCAAGTGTAACTGCAATCACAGGAATGACAATAATATTTAAAGGTAAAATTACCTGAAAAAAAGTAATAATTCCTGGTAAATATTGAGTTTCATGTGCCTGCACTTTTTTGTTCATTTAATGGCAACTCTACATTAAATTGATATCTGAGATTATTTCATCAACAGTCATTAGAATCAAGTACATATTCGACGGTAATTTTCATGCAACACCTCTATAATTGATGTCTTTTCATGGATTTTTGCCAAAAGTTCACATCTCCAGGAGTTGCAAAGAGTCATTACCATCAAAAGTATGTAACTATGTCAAGTAATAGTAGTATCTTCAAAAATGAATGTTTATAACATAAACCTTGAAAATGGTCTAATTTAGCATAATCCAAACTGTCATTACATAACTAGATCTAAAGAATGAAATGTAAATATTTTAAACTCATCCATTCCTTAGTACATATGTCATATCTTACACTATTCCTGGAGGTAACAATAAATACATTCAAGATCTCATGCTGAGGTCCAAGCACATATGAGTTTTCACAATTGAGAATTTAATGCATACAAGTATATTTTGTTGATGTGCTTAACAGATTATTTTAAAGAAGAAAATTTTACCTGTCCTATCCAACACCTAGGATATGCCGGTTCTGTTCTTTGAGCTTTAGCGAAAGCTTCATGAGCCAGCCGCAGCTCACCAAGGGTTAGATACAACGTTCCCAAGTTAGTCCAAGCAACTTCATTAATTTCTTCAGCCTTGATGGACATAGAAAATGAGTGCTGTGCCAACTTGAAATTTCGTATTTCTGGAACACAAAATCATATCCATAGAAAAACATTTCTGAATCAGCATAAAATATTACTATTCTGAGACAAGTAGCTACCATTTGATGCAGCTATTATCCCAATAAGATTCCAATGGCTTGAATTCCCTGGGTCCAAGGAGATAGCTTTCTTGGCAGCATCCAAAGAGAGAGAGCGGAAGTTTCTCTTCAACCTTCTCTTGGCGACATGATCAGCCTGGTAGTGATAGTTCAAGGAGAGGTCATGCCACAGAAGACTGTTATTGGGTGATATGCTCAAAGCTTGACAGTAACACCTTCAAGAAGTAAACAAAATATAATTAAAAGTTGAAAAAAAATAAATGGATAAAATAAGATCACTTTCGATAGCAATATCTCCCAAAGCATGTGACTTCTGATTGCTCTTTGCTGCTGGAATCATTTTGTACCAGTAACACAATTGCAGAAAACATCTGGTGAGTTCATTGCCCACCAAGCAGCTCTGCCCCACATGTTAACCTCAGGTTTAAAAAAAAACAATAATCTGAAACCTTTCCACTGGGCGAAGATACCTGAAATGACTGTAATCAGTTGAGGTGAGAGAGTAAAGGATGGGAACACCAACATTTGTCACTCTCGAGAATTTGAAATATCAACTGCAACATGCTTGGGAGCACCATATATTCATTCCAAACTGGCATATCCTCCCTCCCCCATACAATTAAGAAGTCATGGGGGTACAAAAGGATGGAGATGAGTGCAAATAATAAGATAGGGGAGATGATCGTTTTGAGGTCAGGAAGGGGGAGAGGTACGTGTGATGCAATAGCAGTAATAATGTCACTAATAGAGAGGAAAAAAAGAGTGCAATCAGGATGCATTTGATAAAGTTAATTAGGTAGAATTAATGAATCCATTACTGAAGATTAACACAATAGAGATTTAGATGAGCAATATTTACCCTCAAATATATAAGATCTTGGTTAACTTAAAACGTAAGAGGTAATAAATATAATATGGTTCTCATGATGCAAATCAAAATACATACATAATTACAGCAATAGGATTCTCATAATTAAAATGATCAGGCAAATCAGAATTCTTAATGAGTTAGACACACTGTGTGAATAAAGTCCCATAAAAATTATTGAGTTTTACAGATGTATCCCTAGAAATGGTGCAACCTATAGTATAAAAGGACATAACAGAGTACAGGGGATGCTGTTGGAATGCAAGCAATCATGACAAGGTTGTGGTGAAAATGATCGATTGTGGATGATGATCATCGTCAAATTTATAAATAACTAGCTGAATACCCGGCTTTGCACGGGTTAGGGAGAAACAATAATATAAATATACTACATAAATAAAAACAACAAATTATAAAGTACAATAATGCACTACTTCATACAAATTTAAGAATCTTTTTTATTTAACACCTGTTTATATACTACATTTTTTGTTTCATATACAGGAGAAAGAATATATAAATTTTTAGGCGAACCTACTCTGGAGCAAGCAACATAAAGTTGCCCGTGGCTAAAACATGGCGATCTTAGATCAACACCACAAAACTTTAAAGACTGTCCCTGTGATTTATTAATGGTTATTGAAAAAGCTAGCCGGACTTGAAACTGTAATCTTTTAAAGTTGAAGGGAAGATCAGTTGGGATTGGAATAAAAATTATTTCACCTTTTCCAGTTAAAATGACTGCCTGGATTATATTTTTCATTAATTTTGTCACACACAATCGTGTCCCATTGCAGAGTTTTGGTGGATCTAAATTTCGCAATAAAATGATTGGAGATCCTACTTTAAGTATAAGGCGATGTTGTGGCAATCCAGCTGGATCAAGTGAATTTAGGAATTCCGTTGGATAATTGACGGCTTCGTCAGCATCCACTACGGTATCAACCGATTTATATTCAATCACGTCTCCTGGCAGCATGGCTAGTATCTCCTTGTTAATTTCATTATCATCATCGTTCTTAGGAGCAAGAATGGCTCTTTCTCGCAACCATTCTAAATTTTTATAATTTTGATTAACGTTAGGATAGACTGCTCGTACCATATCGCGGACAGTTTTCACCGATACACATAAATCTGATGACAATTTTATCATACCAGATGCTTCAATAACTAATCTATCTTCTCCAATCTCCAAAAGTTTATTTGCAAAACTTTGAGCATTCCCATCTCTTAAGAGGATTCGCATGTTTTGTTTAAGGCTAATTTCTTGGACATGATTCCATAGAACAGAATGTTTTAAACAGGCATAAATTTCATCGGCTGGAGTCGATTTTGGAATGACAGGCAGAGTTTGACGGAAGTCTCCACACAGGAGTACCAGAGCTCCTCCCATTAAACTGCAGTTTCCTCTAAGATCTTGAAGTGTTGCGTTGAGGGCCTCAAGAGATTTTTTATGAGCCATCGTACACTCATCCCATACTATCAATTTACATTCTATAAGAACTTGTGCCTGGCCGCTTGTTTTATTTATATGACATGTGGGATTTTCTTGTCGGGAAATATTAAGTGGCAACTTAAGGGCAGAGTGGGCTGTTCTTCCTCCTTCCATTAATGTCACTGCAATACCTGAAGATGCAACGGCTAGAGCAATTTATCCATGAACCCTGATTTCAGCGAGAACTAAATTAATTAAAAATGTTTTTCCCGTGCCACCAGCAGCATCAAGAAAAATGATACCTCCTTCTTGTTTATCTACTTGATCCATTATTGTTTCGTACGCGAATTTCTGATCTTCATTAAGAAGTTGCTTTTTATCCGCGATGTATGCTTCTAAGTCTAAGACATTGTAGCTAGTTTCACGTATATAATCTGGATAAAATACACCCTGTTGATCTTGTACAGGTGCAAAAAGACCGAGTTCCACTAAAGTCTTGCTAACCATGGTGATACACTTTTCCTCCAAAATAATCAAAGTTTTATTAAAAATGTCGGAGTTAAACGTAATATCCAATGTAGGATTTTCACTTCGAACTTTAGCCAGTATATCCTCACTCATTGATTCTTTATATTTTTCCCATATTGTTTTTGGGTTAGATGGATTACAGGAGGTTATTATGATGGCAAACAAAATTCGGATTTGTCCTGGAAGAGAAATCAAACTGGCCTCTCGCAGTGAGTCATCCCAGTGTTGATCTCCTTCTAGCAACCCTAAATTCTGGCAAGCTTCTCTGAATGTCTCACATATTTCTCCGTTTACCGTTCTTAATTCGGCAAATGAGCGAGGTCCTCTAGTGGTATGTAGAAGCATTCTTAAAAAATAACATTCGGCGTTGTTAGGATGGACTGTGTAGACTCAGCCCAATGCGCCACATGAATAAATATTATTCTCAAGATCAAAGTTGCCCATTTTTCTCCTACAAAAGACTTTCCTTGATGTATTCCACGTATAATATCTCGGCAATTCTGAATACAATAGTGTTCTTGCAAAAGTATCCTGCTGGCATAGTTGGAAAAATGCTGTTTCTATGACAGCAAAAAGTAAACAAATTACATACATACAAACAAACTCTCTCCTTTATATATATAGATGATTTAGGTTAGTAGAACAACTACTTTGTATTTTTCACTAATCAGTTTATGAGTCTAAATATCTGACACAAAAATAAATTTCAGCTAACCACAAAGGTTTAAAATGTTTTTGCAGCATTGAAAGTGTTAAATCACTTGAAATCATAGCTGTGACCCACCAGAGTTACATGTTATTTCAGTTTAATTTTAAGATGGATTAAGATCACTTTCAAAAGGTTGAAACAAATTAAAACAAGCTGGCTGAAAGCAAAATCTGGAAATTTTTCAAAAAGTATACAGATACATCCACATAAACAACCTGACTGTATGATAAGTCATACTTCCAATTTTTAAGAGTTAGGCCTTTTTAATGTACATTAATTGCATCTGCTTGTAGAGACAAATTATTTCCATATTCTTTATTTTATTATAACAATTGAAGATAGTTTATTCGTAAAACATGAACATAAATTTTTTAAACATTCTCCCCAAATCAATCATACATGCACTTTGATTTTACATAGCTTTATTAAAGACCCCTTCAAAGTGTAAATTCAACATTTCACTGTAATTAATAAATGCATAGCATGTGCAGACATTTATACGAATTCTGCAGGAGGCAGTGGCATATCACTACTTTCCTATTTTACATGTGTGTTCGTGCAGTGATGTTTGCCCGACAGCTTTTTTCATGACAAAAGGTAAATCATTTTATAGCATGAAACATAACGAATGTCCAGAAGGTAACTTTCATTTGCTTACTAAAAACAACATAAAGATATAATATTTTCATTACATACCACACTAATTAATAAATTTGCATTTTTTTCAACACAGTCTACACTAAGATTGAGAATTAGTTGCAAAATTTGACAATATTTTATACACTCTCATCACAAAATTCTAAAGTCTGTGATTTCCGCCCGGCCTGAATGGCATATTGTAATACCTCTTTGTCTTCAAAGCCCAGCGATGTAATTCACATGTAATCACTTGGGGATACTCTGGGCTATAAAATGATTTGAATTGTTTCAAATTGTACCAAGCATGAATTTTATAGAATAAGAGGGGGTATTCCCATGCAAGGAAACCACCTCAGAGCAAAAAATGCCATGATATTTTGTTTTGAATCTCCTGCCTCTGTTTCTTTAATGATTTACAGTAGACCTCTACACTGATTGTGTCACACTATCTTTACTAATTATTTCACTCAATAAACTTCACAAAATTTATGGTAAATTTCAGAAGCATTAGAGTTTTTTTTTTGGCTAACCAAAATCTTATTATTGTGGAACACCTCAGAGTGTAGAGGATTTTAAAATGCAGCACACATTTCAGATGAAAATTGTATGAACAAAGAATGGTAGCAAACGGTCTCCTCTAGCATGCTTGTCTATACATGTAGGTACTTAGCCATACTAAATTGTGTCATGAAGATGGCGAAGTTGTCCTTACTTCATGTAACGTGGCATAAAAATGATGAAGTTACTTTCCAAATAGCCCTTGTAGTATCATTTAATGCCATAAATACCTTACCAAAAAATTTAAAATTTGTGCCCCATGCCTCAAAACCTGTTAGAGCTTATTCTATCGTATAAAATCATTCCATCATGTTTTTACTCTAGTAAAATGTTTTTCGAGCCTCAGCTTCCCAGTCTGTCTCAAAAATTTCCCCATTCTTCCTTTGTTCTTTCAGTTCAACCATAACACATTCATTGATCCATTCCTTGAATTGAACAAAATTATTTGTTTTTATATTTAAGTATTCCTAATGTACAGCCTATTTCCACAAGTCATGATCACATTTTCCTTTTAGAATCCCCATTTTCCATCCCATGCATCTATGTCACAACAGAAAATTACCTTTCTGCTGCCATCCATAAAGGACAAGGCACCATGTGCTGAGTAGAAAACCTACATGAGAAGTTCAAACTAAACCATGTGCCATGTGATGGCAGATCCACATGGCTGCAAAAATGCGGGCATTGGATCCACATGAGTCATAAAATTACTGTATAAAATTTATCAATAATAGTGGATACTAGTGAAATCGCAAGAACTGTCCAGTTTAGTGAAATCACTAAGTGTTAGCTACTTCAAACTATTGATGGGGTTGTGGAATGGTAGTATTTATTTCAATAAGTGTAACATAAATATTAAGTCCTATTATATCCTGAACAACTTACCGAGCACCTAGTTCCAATATGGTGAGTTTATTTACGGTTTTAAATTCATTTTCATTAGCATCGGCATCAATAAGCTGCCGGTGGATCTTTAATTGGCAAACAGCATCTGGCAGCTTGGACATAAGAGAGCATGCATCACCCATTAGCTTCCAAATGCATGCAAAATCACTCTCCTGCCTTGCTGCCCTGAAAGGAAATCCAATTTAACTTCATTAAAAATAAATACATCAGTAATTTTACCAACAAATCCAAACCACATTGCCTTGACCACCAATTGACAGACACAAGGTTTGTTCAAAAAGAGATGAGACTGTTCGAATAAATACTTGCTTTTAATGGTCACCCTTTAATAATGCTTACTGCCTTCAAAATACAGCCCTTGGCTGCCAATATAGTGCTCCCATTGCTCTTTTCAGTTATCAAATGCCACCTAGAATACTTCTTTTGGTATATCCTTTAAGCCTGCTGTACAATTTTGTTAGATGTCTTCAATAGTTTCAAATTGGCATCCTTTCAAGGTGAAAAGCAACTCAGGGAAAAGGAAAAAGTCTGCTGGAACAATGTCTGGAGAGTAAGTGAACTGGGAGATGTGCTGTTTTCAGCCAATAACTCTGTAATAATCAATGTATTTGTGCCAGCGCATTGTCATGTTGAAAGCACCATGACTTATTTGTCCACATTTATGGCCTTTCCTGCCGAAATTTCGGTCAAAATGGTGAAACACGATCAAACACTAATGTCAACTTCATTGGCAATCTCCCTGACAGTTAACCTATGGTTTGCATCTTGCCAAATACCTCTTGAATCATTGCAAGGTTCAGGTGCACTTTTCCTGACGTCAAGACAAAATTCAATTCACATGCACTTCTCCTCAAACACCTACATTCTCACCAACACAAGAATTTGTACAGCAAGCAAATGCAAGCTCAGACAAGAATGGTTATTGTGCAGGGACAAGTCAAGATAGGGCCATGAGCAAGGTGGTGTTATACTTCTCACAGGCATCGCTATAAGGCATCACCTCACTGATTGTGATCCGTCAAGCAGTTTGTCCATACAAAGACCAGTCTCATCTTTTTTTGTACAGACCTTGCCATCACTTTTATGGCAAACGAAGTTAGCAACACCAGGGAAAAAGTTTTGCTAACGAAACTGAAAGCAGTGGAAATATCAGTGAAAATAATTTTAAACTAACATTAGGAAAAGAAAGTTACCAGCATCATCTTCTCTTTCACAGAAAAAGCACATATTACGAAATACCTTAACAGATCCTCAGATGTTGTACAGATGAAAAAAATATATAATTTGCCCCTAAATTTCCTACCTGGGACCATAAATTGTCCTGCCCCACTGTGAGTAAGTTGTTATTATGTCAGAAGAAATCATGCAGCAAGAGCAAATATGATTATTTCCCACTGGTCACAGAGGAATTGCTCTCAATGAATCCCAAGATAAATCAAAATGTAAATGGAAGACAGAAGTTGTGAAATAGACAGTGAAGTTGAATGAGACATCCCTATCGAAGCACTAGTTAACCCTCTTAGTGAGGCGGGCGATATATCGGCTTTTGTATCCCTGGCGAAAAGTGCAGTGGGCCGATATATCAGCTCTTGCATAGGCTATTGTTTAAATCGCTGTAACTTATGGTTTTTTCTTTAATAATTTATAGTTTTTGTGCTATCGATAGGGTGAATTCCGTACAATTATATAACCCATTTTTTAATTTTTTATTAGCAATTTTAAATGCTTTTCAAGTCCCAATTTGACTCAGTGAGATCAGCTTTTCAACAAAATCGAACTATGCAGAGGCTGACAAAAAAATTTGCAATTCACTGGTTTTTCTTTATTTATTTATAATTTTTCTACATGTCTTTTTGATTCTTTCTTATATTTAAATATGGTAGTTTTATTGAAAAATGTTTAAAAAAATATCAGTATTGTGTCTAAAATCGAAATATTATTGCAAAAAAATATTCTTCAAATTTATAATACTGTAATAATTACATTTATTTTTCAGATGATGTAAATGTATAACATCATTATTAACTACAATATTTTATTTTAAAATAAAAAAAACTGCACATGGATATCTAAACAAATAACTTCTTAATGTTTTTTTTCCTAAGGTGATACATTTTCTTAAATTACCCTTCGCACTTCTCACTAGTACCCCTGGAATCCTCACCGCACTAAGAGGGTTAAGATACAAGAAAACTGGGCTGAGGCTTGAATTCTGTGTCGAACCAATTGACAATTTCTTATGGGTTTTAGTGAACCCTGAAAGCAATAATACTGGAATCAGTTGAAAAGCTATTCATAGTTTCAAAAGAAAACCTATGTTTTGGAGGGTTCCTCTGCTGGTAACTTGTTTGAGTACACATTGAATGATATCAATCCATTTGTTAAGCAGGGGATGCATTGGCAATCTCTATTGCAGGTCTCGCAAATGAATAAATGGTAGAAATGTCAATAAATTTAATGTGCTTTTCACATCAGCTTATTGATTTTATGGGTCATGGTAGCCCAGGGATAGTGTTGGACTAAAGACTGGATGGTCTGGGTTCGATTCCAGGGCAAGCCTCTCTCGGCACCCTCAGCTCAACCCAATCTTTGTGATTTTTCGGGTACCAGATCTTGCGAAACTATAGCCGGTACAGGGAAAGGAACTGAGCCACCTAACCTGATGTGTGCAATTCACATTCCATGGTGCTTAGTACTAAACTGACCTCTGGGTTTATCACTGTGTTTATGTTTATAGATTTTAAACATAAAAACCTGGAAAAATTCCATGAAAGATTATTTTTGGAAGTAAGAGATTTCTGACAAATTCACACTGCGTGGCATAACTGGCAATTTTACCTTTCACAAACAATGCAAATATACGAGAGTCTGCATAAATTCATTTATTATGTGAAATATGAATTAAGTATATTTTTCATTTATGTCAGAAACTTGTGACAGATGCATCAACATGTTTTTCAAAAATGGCAGTCATTCAAACAACACATTCTTTCAAAACAACTCAAATGATTCATCCAGTTCTCCATTTTTTGGGGCACTGGATTAATATCATTGCGACATTGCAACAAGAAGAGTTCCTAACAAAGAACCAATAAGCAATCATGTTAAACATGATGAATTATTTTCCAACATCCTCTAATGGCATGCTTCTAATTTTTTTAAATTACTCAAATATAAGTCCTCTGTGCTGATATTTCAAATCAGAGATTCATCTTGGAGCAAATTACATGAGTAGTTATAAAAGTACATAGAAATCTGAAGTATTTCATGAAAAAGAACAAAAAAAATTCAAGAATAACTAAATACAAAAATCACTTTTTGAATAGGCCATGTTCTAATCAAAAAGTAAGTCAAACTCTCACACTAATATTTATTCTTCTGCACACTTTTCCTTAGGAATAGATGCACACAAAAATGAAATACAGGTGATAAGTTTACCATGGGAAAAGGGAGATAGGGCAACTTAACTCAGGAAATTCCAGAAAATCCTAATTGATGCAACAAGTACAATGGATGTTAATCCCACCACCAAAGGTACGAATTCAAAGATCAGTTCGGTTGATAAGGGCAGAGTTCAACTCCTCCTAACAAGACATGGCATGGTTAAAAGTTACAAGCGATGGTAGTTGGAAGCCTGTTCATTACGACAAACTATTCGCTGTCCCCTGGGAAGAGTTGGTACTCAGACTATCACATTCTCAAAATTTTCAGATATATTACCTAGATGTGAACCCAAGACCTTCCATTACTCAGCAAAAATCTATTATTCATCCTGGAAAAATTCTTCAGAATCTGAGGGTATAAAATCTTTTTCAGAAATTATGAGTTTTACTTCGAACAACAGCTGCAACTTTTACTGAAAGAAACAACTACAGAAAGTGCCACATCTACATACCTAGTCAAGTGCAATAATGCTTCCTCACACATATCCCGAGACATTCCAATCAATTGCTGAGCAAAATATACTCTCGCTAAACATAGGCATGTTTCTCCAGTGCCTTTTAATGCAGGAACATAATTGGGATTGGACTTCAACAAATTCTGGAAATCAATCAATGACTCCTCATATTCTCCTAAAACCTTAGGAGAGAAAAATCACAAGCATGAGCTATAATTAAATAATTCCATCTTTTTGGAATGGGGAGGAAATGAATAATTCTATGCATTAAGAGAAAACTCTCTAAGTTGATCGAACCTTTTAGAAAATAGCATGCAGGAATTCTATATTTGGGTACAGTAAAAAAATATGTACCTTAATAATACATACAACTTAAAATTAATTTGTTTGGTGACACATCATGCCAAGATGGTCCGGAGTAAGAACTTCTAATTTTTTTGCATTAATTGGGTAGGTAACATAGGTTAGGTTTGATTTGATTATACCTTCTTTTCTGTAAATTTTGCAAAGAGAAAAATTGATTTTAAAAAATTTTTATTTCACAAACAGATGACCGCAATTTTTCCACTCCTCATTAAGATTTAAATTCATTCCCTCCGATGAGGAGTTACCATTAAACTGTTGCATTCTTTCTCTAGCTGTTATATAATTTACAAATGTATGTAACAATAAATGCCAACAGCTGAACTTCGTACATTTTAAACGGCTGCTACAAATTTTAATAGTCTTTGATTATTTTTTCATAAGTTAATTTTAAAAGTGCATCATTTTTTCAGTAAAATGCTACTATTCAATGAGGTTGAACTATTTCTTAAAGAGTTTACTTCTAAATGGTATCATTTCAAATTCCAAGAAACCGTGGGAGATGCCGTGACATTAACTTTTAACAGAATTATCCACTAAAATTGTTGTTTAAAACAATTTTTGTTGTAATTGTTGCATTGAAGAATCATTTCATTTTTTTAATTCAGTTTCCATTATGCTCGGCAATATCAAATCATATTTATACAAAGCACCAGCAAAATCTTTTATTTCAAAAACCTTATAAGAAAAAACACAAATTGTAGAAAAAATGATAGTGAGCAAACAACATATACATATAGAATGTCTCAATGAAGCTCCAGTGGCATTTTATACCAATGCCAAAACTTCAGTGTTACCTTTCTGTGCTGATTATAACACCTACCTATATATCAATGAATAATATTTTTCCAACATAGCACCATTACAGGAGTATGACCTTAGCCTTTCAAATGTTTGGGGGCATCCTATTACAGATGCACGAGGGTTTGTCTAGAAAGGATCCAGCCATGCAATATTTTGAAAAAAAAAATAGCCTACCTAAAACAATTAGGCTACTTTTCTAAACAATTGGCAAAGTCCTTTTTCGGAATGATCATTAGCTGCCTTTGTCGCATTCTCTTGTATCTCGTCATACAACTGTTGGGACAACTGGGCTTTTGTTTCAGGGTCAAGGCTGTAGACTTCCAGTTATTACCTTTCTTTAGAAAACCTGGGCCATCATTTGCGACTTGGAACAAGTCCCCTGCAACCGCAGCAAGAGTTCTTGACTTTGACAAGATAAAAGAGAATGCGAAGAGTTGGCTGATGGCAATTTTGAAAAAGGACTTTGCCAATTGGTTTGAGAATTGGAAGAGATGCTGGCATAAGTGTGTGAGGTCCCAAGGGGAGAACTTTGAAGGGAAGGGAAAACTAAGGCCTTATTGTTCTAGGTAGGCTATTTTTCTCAAAATACAAGTATTGCATGGCTTGATCCTTCCTGGACAGCCCTTGAATATGCCACAGTATAATACAGGAAAAAGCACATTTTTTATCATCAATTTAGCACAGTACTATCTATATAATCTACCAATCTATGTATTTGGCAGAAAATATTCTTGTCAAACTCCACTCTTCATAGCTTTAAAAAATTCTACTCTTGGTGTTTAAGAATCTAAATCAATTTGAAAACAATTAAGGCAATTATAATGCCTCACCTGTTTAATGCTTGCAACCTGGAATGCTGGATAAACTGCTGATGGATCCAACTCTGAAACTCTAAGATAAGACTTCAGTGCAGTCAGGTACGATCCTCGTGACAAATATGCATCAGCTAAACTCTCCCAACAATGCCTGCCATTAAAAAACAAAAGGAGTTAGTTTGTGATTGAGAGTCATAGGAAGAAATCCTCATGGTGGAGCATCACGGCCTTTTACTGGTCACTGGATGGCATTACATTGAATCAAAACTTTGTATGATTCATTTTTTTCAACAATGGCTCTAAATGACATCAAAGAATTTTGCAGTTTCATTTTCAATTTCATGCACACTCTAGCCAACATAATCTACCCAAGCATTCACAATAAAATTCATTTCAGTCAGATGTGATACAGCAGTAACAGCTAATACAATAATGAGGGAACAACAAAATATACTAAGGAAGCAAACTTTCCCGGCTCAAATCTGCTCTTTTATTTGATCAACCATGGCAATGTTCTTAAATCACTGGCATGACTTGAACAATTCATTTCCGTGGATGCATCAAATCCCACAACTTTTGACCATTTTTTTCTGGAATTTTCACAATTTCCTCAACCCTTCTCTTTCTCCTTGACTTTTCCCATGCATTCAAACCCATTTAATCTGGCATTGAAAACTTCTATGAGAGCAGAAACAAATTCTGAATGCATACAAGCAAATCGAAACAGAGGGAGGTAATAAAAACCATGTTTCTTTTCCAGGGACACAGCTTGTAGTGACAATTTAATCAAATAACAAAGCTTACACAGGTTATTAACTTTAAATGCCTAAAATAATCTAAAATTGAGCATCACTTGGTAAAATGCTTAACGAAGTCTATTAATGAGGGTTGTCCGGAGAGTAACTTATATTTTGAAATAAAATATGAACCTAGTGACGAGACAATATTTTATTATAGGCAATTAGGCACATTTTTAACTATTCTTCTACATACTTGCCAATAGTAGTTTTCAGTGCCATCTCAGAAGAAATCTGCCGCCTTACACGTTAACCACTTGTTTACACCAGCATGCAATTCTGCATCACTGTCAAAGCGCTGTGCATCAAGCTACTTCTAGCATAAAATCCACAATTTTTTTCACAAATTTTTTTGTAGATTTTCACCATCAGTTAATCTGTCACAAGGCTACTGCGGTCCTCGTTGTGAAAATTGGTGCGGCCATGTTTAAACTGTATCACTCCCTCCACCTTCAGTCATTATTCTGTCTCCATACAATTCACACAGTTGCCTGTGAATTTCAATTGGTTTGTGTTTTTCTGCCATTAAAAATGTAATCACAGATTGCACTTAACAATTCATGGGATTTTCTATTGCAGCGCACATTTTTGCAGTGAGCAAGTAGAAGAATTACAGTCAGCACACTACCACAGCAGAATGCATACTGAGTGTAGGGGTGTTTATGCACCAAGATAGTGGCTATAGACCTACCTACCGCCACACTAGACCGACACATAGGTTACTTTCTGGTCAGCCCTCGTACATACAGTTCTTGACCTCATTAAAGGGATTAAAATTTTTATCAACATGGAAAAACTTTTAAAATCTCCAAAAAAACATGTTCTATTCATGAAGATTGAGATATTTTGGAGAACAAGATTATACTTACAAAAAGTAATTACACAGGGAACTGTTCATTTACATACAACCAAGAAATAAGTAAGGTTATAATAAATTTGCAATTATAAATTTGGAATTTTTTCTAAATTAATGGATCTTAATTCAAATTGAATAAAAAGGTTGTTGAGGGAGTGAAAATATTACAATAACCTAGAAGAAACGTTTTTCAGAACATCCTCTTCCTTCCACATGACCGTGCAAATAATTCTGCTGGTACTCATGTATTCAATGCAACTTTATAGGGATGATAATGAACATGGTTTGACTTTTGCCATTCAATCACTTGCAAAAGGTACAAAAAATTCACACAGCAGTTTTTTCAGTTATACACAGAAAATGAAAGGGGATATTGAGCTTCCACACTCTTTTCCTGAAAAACTACATTTTTGCTAATGTTAACTTTCTCATTAATGTTCACATTTATCAATATAACTTACCTATCAGCTGGATCTGTTCTAATTGCAGACTGAAAGCATTTAATGGCTTCATTGTGATTGTCTTGCCCTAAATGCTGGAGGCCAAGACGGAGCCATGCCCACTTGGAACTGGCTCCCGCAGTTGAGGATGACGTCACGGAGGTGAGCAACTCTAAGTTGGCTTCCTAAAAATTGGAATTTAACAGTGAATACTCATACAGATGGTTCATGTCAGTTCACAAATACATATTCAATGTAGCAGAAATTCGATTCACAATTTTTTCTCCTATCTAATGTTCCTGCTTCGTGACTTACTGACAAACTCTTTCTCAAATAATTTGTCTAATATTCATCCCAATTACACCTATTGCTGGATTCAACTGAGCCTCGAGTATTTTCTATTACCTTCACCCTCCAGATTTTCACTCATGAAATTTGCCAATCCACAAACCAGTACTTTCATCAATTTGTCTGAAGTAATTCTTTGGTGTGTATTTATGCTAAGGAGCACAGAAAACTCACGGTCTACCCTAGATAGCACAAACTGTATGTATACTACTGAACTCAGGACACCTCTCGGGACAGAGGTGGAGTATTTATCTTGAAAATCTTCAATATAGGTGATATCATCCTGAAAATATTATTTCTCATCATTGAAGGGTACCGTGAATAAATGTTCTATATTTATGTATATAACCTTTCATCCTGGAAAATAATGATGGAGCCAATTTATGGAATCAGCTTCATATATGATGATCAAAACAACATAAAAATTTGTGAGACACAAGTAAATTTCATTCAGATAAGTAGTTAGGACGATTTACTTCATGTGCCTTTGATGGATGGGATAGTGAATTCTTAGGTTAATAGAAGAGCTGAAGGTTTTTACTAGCCCCTTTCCTCTCTCTAATATTTAGGTCATCTTGATAATGAGCACAGATGGGAAATACTGAATTTTTTCACAAACTTTTTCTCATTTCTTCACTATTTATGATTACTTTGGTTGAAACAAAATGGGATGATAAAAATCTAATGAGACCAGCACATTACTTCCCCCTTGTGTATTTCCTACCCATGAACAAACATAAGGTATGCATTTAATTATCAACAATAATTACAGCATTACTCAGGACTATTAAAATTTTTTCTTTGGGCTTATGCAAGATGAAATTGACATATTGTACTGCAATCATTCCTTCTTAAAGTCTATTCTTAAATGCATAGTAATTTATTTAGAAATCTCTTTCCTCTGGCAGTGGAATGGATTCGGCATTTTCCCCAGAAATGGGAAAAAGTCGGTGGAGACAATGGAGTTCCTAAGATAACCACTTTCCCAAAGGCCAAAACACTCTAAAATGTAAAAATTAATGACTCCCTATAACTTTTTACGGCAAGATAAAAGAAATAGTGAACACAAATAAAGAAACTCTTTGGTAGTAATTAACTCGAAAGTTGGTTTTATGGATGAGGGAAGATCTGACCTTCTAAGAGCCTTATATGGCTTGTGTAATTCACAAATCAAGGTAGATGGGGGGCCAGATCCTTTCCCCATGCTGCCTGTGGTTTCCCAGGAAAATCTGGTAGCTGAAAAATCAGGCAGCTTGGGGGAAGCTGAAGGTCCCCAGAAACATCCCTGGGAATCAAATTAAGGCCCCTCCCCAGTCAGTAGCCCAGCACTCTACCCTCTGGACTAGCACCCCTACACATTTTCAATCAAAGAGCTAAATTTGGAGCTTTACTCCCATTCAATTTTTCATGATAGAGATTAAAATGAATGTGTGTTCATGTGTACGTATAAGCAAAAATGTGCATTCATCTTCACAAAACTTCATATTTTTGCATAAATACCTGGTATCCCAGCAACAAAAAATTATGCTTTGGACGATGCTACCGATATAAAGAAGTTATTAGCAATAAGAGTACCGGCACAACAAAAAAAACTAAAATAGCTAATCCAAATAAAACATCCCCCATCTTTTATATCATACCCCATACGTAATACCTTGGAACATAATCTTTCATTATGGGTACATATCTGAAGAACACAAAACACTTACAAGGCAACCCAAACTTCTATAAGCATCACTCAAGCCTTTGCCAGCTTCCACAGAATGTGGGTTAAGTTGAAATGCCTTCATGTAACATCTTCTTGCCTTGTCTTTATTTTTTCCAATGGTAAAATAAAATTTTCCTAGGAGCACAAATGGAATGCTGGAACTAGGATCCAATTTAGCAGCCTGAAAGTGTCAAAATAAATTATTCCACACTTCATAAAAATTAGTATGCAAAAACCTTTTGAAAAAGTCAAATAATTATTTAAATAATACAAACATCTTGAGAGTAGTCTAATTTACTCATCAAATCATAATAAAACTTAAATAACAAATAGTATTAGTAATACATGAATGAAGCATATTAGAAATATTTCCGTTTGACTAACACACACAATAGTACTCACAATATTCCAATTTGCACCTATATCCATTACCTCAGCATTATATTAGACAAAAAAATGAAATATTGCTATGCTTATTTACAATCATTCAGCATTGCCATTTACTAACTGATGCACAAATAAAATTTACCACACAATTTAATCGAACATGTATGGAGTATATTAGAAAAATTTCTGTTTGGCTAACACATACAATTGTTTTTAGGTACTTTTGCTAATCGAAGGTGCTTTATGTAGCTCTGCAATTGTGCTCTAAACAATCCAAATTTTTATTCAGAGAGCCACAATGAAAATTTTAACTAGATATACATACATAATGTCCACCCCAGCAGAACAAAATAAACAGAGATTACATTAAATACTAATACTTTACCTTCAAGAAAGAGAATAAACACTGATCAAATTCCTTCAATTCCCACTGTAACTTGCCAAGTTCGGTCCACACTTCTGAGGTACAGTCTTGATGACTGGAGGCCTCATTTAAAATCTTATGAGCTTCTTCCAAGTTTCCTTTGCTTTTAAGAATCAGTGATTCAAGCACTGACACGTCAACTTTCAAATTCTCTATATTCTTCAGTTTTTGAATAATTTCTTTGGCATCTTTTTCATTTCCCATAGCTACAAATGCCCTTCCCATTATTAAATGGACGGCATAGTTTTTATCATCCTCATGTAACAACTGCAATAAGAAATAAAATTATTTAGTGCAATGAGTTAATGAGGGACTGGCACAATTTATTCTCTCCCTTGGAAAAGAAATACCTCATGACAAAGCGGCAAGGCCTCCTGTGCAGTCTCAGCATCGAGATGCAATGAAAGAGCCTTTGCTAAGGATTGCTTCAAAAATAATTCTGTTCCTTTCTTCCTAGTAGCATCTGAAGAAGCTGAAAACTTTTTCAGGCACTCCCTCAGGAAAAATGTAGCGTCTTCTAAATTATTAAGACTCAGGTAGCTTATTCCCAACAAACCAAGAGAATAGTAAGAATTTGGAATCAGCGGCATGGCTGAAACATGAACAGATGATAAATTATGACTGATGCTTTAGGATCATTGAAATTGACGAGTCCTCACTTATCCTACAGACCTTTCTTTAAGAAGTCACATGCATCCACAAATTTCTTCCTTTTGTACAACAAAGCACCCTTTGCCATTAGACCCATACTTGATTCAGGATTCAATGATAATAATTTGGAGCAGTAAAGTTCAGCTTCATCTTCATTAAATGATAGCTCTTGCTCATCCAGGAAAGATTCATAATATGTTCGGCATATCCACTCCAGAGGGTATGGCAAATTGTTAAACACTGAATGCATCTTTTGTGCCTCCACCAGCAGCTTATCAAGACTTCTGTTTTTATTAAGAAGTTTAAGATACTTTTTGAAATTTTCCTCATTTTCAATAGTGGGCCGCATACTCAACATTCCACCAAGACTCTCTTCCAGCTGCAAGAGTAATTAATAATTGCTATATTGTCCATGGGGGGCAAAAAAAACAAAATAAATAACTAACAAAGAAAACATACCACTGAGTAATATTTTGAAGGAACATCTTTCAGTTTGGTCAGAGTGGATACAATTAACCCATTAATGGTTTGTTCTTCTTCCTTGCTCAGTTCTGATGATGACTTTAAACTTGATATTGTTTCAATGCAAAGGTCTAAATCATTCAATTTCAAAGCAACTTGAGCCAACTTCTTTGACACCTCGACTCTCTTGTTAATATCACTTAAGTGAAAGAAATGGAGAAATAGGTGATTAAAAAAACGAAAAATCTGAAACAAAACATAGAGCATGATATTTAAGGGATACAATTTTCAATATTATGTACAATGCTTGTGAAAACATCATAATGAATGAATTCAACAACAAAAGCTCTGCTTTGGCTCAAGTTAAGGTAGCCACAGCATTCTTATTTTCAGATATTCTAGGTTTTTGGTGTATTCTGATATTCTGTACTGATTCTGCGCCCTTCTCCAATTCAATTTTATGATGCAGATTGTTTTTCACTTTTTAATTTGAATTTATGGGATCAAATCTGCAACTAAAATATATTTAGTAAAACAATTTATTTTATAAATAAAATGGCATATGGTGGCCCTTTGACACGTTAACAGTCAGTCATTAGGATAACGCATTTACTTTGTGGGCTTAATTGGTTGTTTACTTCCCTTTCGAGTTATACTAGCCCTGTGGCCAGATTTGGAAAAAATTGTGCACATACTAAATTACTCACCTGTTGCACTACACAAGTTGTACCATATATACATTGGGTACCCTTCTATTTTTTAAAAAAACTGGTTCAATTTGAAAAAAAAATCACCAGCTTTCTCAGGAAACCAACGAGAAAACTTCACTGATTATTAATAAGGCGAATCTTTCATTTTCTATTATACGATCAGTGTCAGTGCATAATACGTTCATCCATAGGGTGGTACCTCCCCCTAATTGCTCTCAATTATAAAAAATAACATGTAGAAGTCAAATCAACTAATTCATTTATAAAATACCTTTCCAAACTTATGATCTTATTGTAAATGTCAACCAATTCTTTGTATGCACTCTCTTCGTCCACTTTCTCATAGTACGCCGAGAGACCTTGCCAAGCGAGAATTTGATCTGGCGAAACTTCAATTGCTTTTTTAAAAGCATTTGGTGCCTGACTTTTTTGATCGGTCTCTTGAAGTGAGACCCCAAATAGGACCAAGGCAAGGTAATTATTTCTGTCACTTTTCAGGACATTCTGAAATGAAAAATAAAATTGATGTACAATTTGTAGGAAATAGCATATAGTAGGGTGCAACGTTCTAGTACCTTGCAAAGTTTTTGGGCAGTTTTGTAATCTTTTAATTTGATAGCTTCACGAGCCTCTTTTAAAGCGGCTTTCACGTCTTTTCCATCCATCACGTAAAAAAACTTCACCCCCCTTGTTGGTTGATGCTAATACCTTGCGGTGAAATGCAATTGTCTTGAAACATGCATGAGGTATATTACTTTGATAAACTACTTGTACTATTGTACACCGGCGTCAAATCCACATTTACATCACAGTCAGTTGTACTTCGCTCGTCCCTCTTCAGCCGCTGAAGATCCAATTTGCGCAAACAAATGCTATACCATTTAATAACTCAGCTAGGGGTTAACCGAAGAGAACACATCAGCTCCCGCAGAAGGACAATCAGCTTTGTAGTTTCCACTCACATAAAATGTTTTTTATATCTTCTCCATAAAAGAAAAGGTAGCATTCAGCAATAATTAGTACGTTAGCATTTACCTAAGATACCAATCAACTCCAACTCAATGCCTAGCAGACGATTTGTAGTATTCAGAGCGCATGCGCAAGATTTTTAAAGGATCGCGGCAATGTTTGTTTTCACTGTTCGAGGTACGCAGAATTTTTTATATCAGTCAACAGCTAATTTTAGTTATAAACAGGTTTCGATTTTTCGTAAACCAACATATATATATTATATATATGTATTTATATATATAAAATATATATATGTGTGTGTGTGTGTATATATATATATATATATATATATATATATATATATATATATATATATATATATATATATATACATATACACACACACACACACACACACACACATATATATATATATATATATATATATATATAATGGGCTGACACAATATAACACAAATAGAAAAGAATAGACACATTTAAAAGAACACTCACACGGTAAATTGTTCGAGCTTTCGGCCCTCTCAGAGGCCTTCTTCAAGAGAGACTGAAAATATGCTATTGCAGAGGAGAGGGGAAAGAGCTATGGGCGTGGAGGGGAGGTGTGGAGGGAATGCTGGGAGGGAAATTAAATATGGCGGTTTAGGGTGGGAATTTTAAAGGAACGGAAGGATAGTATGTAGGCGGATTCACGAGTTCTCACCTGTATGTTGGTGGCTGAATCAGGTAGGGATTCTAGGATGCTTAGAGCAAAACACTGGTCGAATGAAAGGTTGTGGGAATTGGCGTGTGAAGGGATAGGAAGAGAAGAGAGTGAGGCAGAATTGCAGGAGTACCGGTGATTATTCATTCGGATGGATAAGGGGGTAATGCATTCACCTATGTAAAAGGAAGTGCAATGCTTGCATGATAAAAGATAAATAATATTTTTTGAGAGGCAATTAGCCTGGGAACGAGGTGAGGGGGCTATGAGGGGATGTAGGGAGAGGGGAGTAGGCATAATAAGAGGACAGGTTTTACATCGGGGGCGGTTGCAAGTTGGGGAAATATTGGGAAATTTGTCACGGGAGGGCGCCAAAGGGTTGGTGGATATCAGAAGGTTTTTGAGATTGGCGGGTCGTCTGTATGCGATAGATGGGCATTGGGGTAGTAAGGATGAGGTCGCGTCATTGTCATGTAAAAACAAACAACCTTTTATCGACTTTGAAGGCCAATATCATAATTTGTGTGGATTTCAACATTGAAGTAACGCTGAAAACTATTATCATATTCTTGAAAATCTGCTTTTGAAAAGTTGTACTGGAGAAACAAATAGCCAACTCCACTGTCGGCCTGACTAGAAAATGTAATTACCAGTTCTTGTCCTGAACTTCATTATTTCCTACCTAATGACGGACCATCAAGGTATAAAATTCACTTTTAAAACTCAAATAACTCTTGAAGAAAATTCAAACAGAAGTAAAACCATAATTATGTGGCCTTTAGCAGTGGAAGGTTCAGAGATATTCACACTACGTCCATCTTATATCAATTTGCATAGTATTTGATCAGTCTTGGTGCAGAAATTTAGTTTTCCCAGTATTTTAGGTTATTTCTTCAACATTTTTTAACTCTACTTTCCAAAAAAGTTACTGAATCGTAACCTTACTAAAAGGACATACTGTTTGTGTTGTAACTCCTGATTCATGTCAACTGAGGCTAGCTTTTTCTGGCAAATAGGAGAAATCGGTGTGAGATGCAGTCATGCTTATTTATGAGTCTGTACAATATGTAGTGGACAATTTAGTACCAGGCATTATGGAAGTAGCATCTACCCAATGGCAGGAGGAGGGAGGGAAAGATGAGGGCAGATTAACAGAGGAATGAAAAGATTTGCTCTATAAAGAATGCATACCTTATCGTGAAATTTACTAATTGGAGAGAAACTGATGAGCACTTGAATGCAGTACCATGGTATACTTGAGTTAGTAAGCAAAATAGTTCTCAATGCAGTAAGATGCAATAGTCAAATATTCTTAAAAAAAGAGCCATGCAGTAAAACATTCTAGTGATAGGATTGAAGTCATAATACTTATATCTAGCATCATTAATTCATGGAAATGTCTACGGCATCAAGGATTTTCTTTATCATTTCATAGATTTCACTGCTATAAACTTGGTCATTTCAAATGAGTTATACTGGATGTGCCAGCACCATTATGTATTGTCTCAAAAATGTGATTCAAGAGTTTTATTGAAATTTTAAAATTTTGCCTAGAGGTAAGTAGCAATAGACTACCTTCAAAAGTAGAATTACAAATTGTCTCAAAATGCAAAACTAGCGAAGTGGAAAGTTGTACAATGATAATCACTCTGAAAGAGTATTTATGAGTAACTGACATATGCAGCATGAGATATCAGATTTGAGAAATCATGCCAGTAAAATATGCTATGCCTCAATTCCCAAAATCCAACTGAATAAAATAACTAGCTTATGCAATGCCACGACAAATGAAATTCAACCAGATCACAAAGACCACAATATTATATATATTTATAAATATTATGGTGGGTCATGGTAGTCCAGGAGTAGAGTAGAGGTTTGGACTCTTGGCCAGAGAGCCTGGCTTTTATTCATGAGCAAGCCTCTCTGGGCACTCTCTGCTCCTCCCAAGCTGTGATTTTACAGGTACCAGATCTTTCTGAGAAACCGGAGCAGGGAAAGGCACTGGCCCCCTACCATGATGTGTGAGTTTCACATGCCATCAGGCTTAGTACTGGGTGAACTCTACCATCACCTAACAAACTGACCTTTGGGTTGATTACTGTGTTTATGGTTTATATATGATGAACATTTCAGTTTTATCCAAAGGAAAGAGAAATAATTACAGAACTCCAATCTATAACAAATAAAAACAAAAGCTATTAAAAGAGAACTGTTCTTGCTTAATGCTCAAATCACTTCATGCAAAAAGCCCATTCCACTTGATTTTCAATAATCCAAGAAATATTAATAAATAAAGGGTTTAAAGGATGGTGAAAATAATTTATAGTCAAGAAGTGTGTTGGTCACAATGTATGAAGTTCATGTCATACACTCTAAAATAATTATTTCTTAAAATGCACATTAGCGGATGACTCCGTTAAAAGTTACAATTGTGGCATCTACAGCAGTTTCTTTGGAATATTTCTGAAAATAAAGAAATTTAGAAATTTTAGAAATGTGGAATGAGCAAACAAGTGGAGCACAATGAAGTTTCATTGGCATAAAAGTGCATTTTTTTGGCTTCATACTCTAATTTAAGTATTTCATTGAATTTATAAAAGGCTTTCAACATTACCTTTATAAATACACGAGTACATTTAAAGAGATGCCATCTAATCAGCAGGATTTTAACTTGTAGGCAAGATTATGAAGAATCTTTAAAACAATGTACATGGTTGTGTCTACCTCACAAGGATTGAGAAAAAATACTTGAGAAACAAATCCAATGCCTATTGTCTGCTCAACTGAGCAATGAAGAGATAATGCAGACACAGGGGAGGATTGAATTCCACTCCAAAATGTTCAACATTTTTACTTACAAAATATACAACCATAACTCGTACATAAATACCTATCATTTAAGAATGTTGCTAAGTCATTAAAGAATTCTGTACCGACATATTCTTCATATGGAAGTATAGATTAAAAACAGAAGATATGTCATTGAGTTGTCCTTGAAGGCTTTATATGTCATTTTCAATATTTTCTATTGTTCAACTCTCAACACAACATTCAACCAGGCAGATTTTTTTTTGGTATGGAGGTTTTTTAAGAAAAATGAAGATTAAACACATTGGTTGACAAATATTTTACTACATTTTAATTATGAGATAAACAGTTATCATTCCATATCCTTAAGACTTTGTCTGTAATGTCTTGGTGGAGCATTTCTATAATTATATTGAGGTTTCTGATGCAAAGAATCCTGGAAGCCTGCTCGATTCCGGTCATCCATTTGGCGTCCAGGTAAGTTTGGCACAGTTATTTCAGAGCAAAGATGTTCATCAAGAACCTTAAAGAAAAGAAAAATGGTATATTTTATCTATCATTGACAATTAATTTATGTATTCCTAACTATAGAAATGACTACGCGCACCATTTAAACTCATTTCACATTTGTTCCTTTTGCCATATAAATTGTTCATATTTCCTAACTTTCAATCTTTGCACATTGCCTTTTTGTTGGACCTTTTCGGTAGCGCCATAATTTTTTTTAAATAATAAAGATGTTACATAAATCATGCTACAAATGTTACATGAGTTTACCTACAAGCCACAAATTTAGCAGTTTGACTTAAAACCAACTTTCCCCTCTATATTTTACAAATATTTTATTGTAACGAGTCTAATGTTTAACTAACTTTTACTTTGTTCTTATACAGCTCAGTAGGATTCAGTAGTATTTATATCCAATTTACTTCCCTCTCTATGCACACTAAATTCTGCATCCTTGATACTAGAGACCATCAAAAAATAAATATTAAGTCTTCACTTGACTTTGATACTTCTACTGGTGTTATCCCATCAGATGTCGTCAAAATATATATTGTCACATAAAAAAGAACTCGTCCACCTTCCATGATGTTTGAATTGCACATGCTTTTGGGCTTAGCACTAAATGAGCTCTACCCTTACCTATCAAACCAACCTTCAGGTCTTGGCTGTCTTTTGGCATATCTTTTATTTCATGACCTATATTTCATCACACTGTTGCATCATTGGTTGAGCATTAGGTTGTTTTGCAGAGTTTTGGAAGGAAGGGCTAGAGGCAATCACAGGTGTATGTAGTCCATAGTGAAGAGACTCAAAATCATACATGAATGTGAGAGATACAAAATAAATATGCAAGGATAGAGCAAAGTGGAAGAAAACACTAAAATAGATCCTGGCTTCCTAAATGGTAGCCTAAAATTAGGCCTTTTGACCAATTGTATCTTGATATTAAACTGTAAGTATGCGTATGAATAATGTAACAAGGTATGAATGTACAATGTTAAAAGCTAACTGCACAAAAGTGTGTCTTAAATCTTCATGGCAGTTGTTTCTATTTACAGTGTTGAAGAACTTAGCACCTTGAACACTAACACCTTGCTATTTGTATTCACTGTTCATACATCTGCCAACTTCAGCCTCCAAAATAGAACATGCTGAATGTAACCAACATTTTCAAAAGTACAAGTATTTCGATCAAGTTTTCAAACTAGTAGGTTTTTCAGAAAAAATGTAAATGTATTGATTACTCAAAAGATTTTAAATTTTCAACAGTTGAGTTGAAGTCCAGTGATAATTTTGGGAATCACAAATGAGAAATTTTTTTTCTTATTAGCAACATGATGAACTCAAAAACACATTTATGATTTTATATTTAAAGTAAGAGACTGAGACTACTTTACCTTATCAGATATATGGCCTCCTTCTCTCAAACAATGTTCTATATTTCTGAATTCCTTTACTAAATCTTGATTTCCATTTTCATTGACCGCCCTCTTTAGCTTGTCAAACTGTAAGAAAAGTGGAATATAGGATTTAATCAAGCAAGTACAAGCTTCCACACAATGTGAAGCAGGATAATCAAAATACATACCACATCCATAGTAAAAGTTTGCTTAGTCTGCTCAGGAACATCGGTTTCAATTATATGTCTTAATATTGGCAGGGCATCTGAGGCTCTACCCAAGTCAGCTAGAGCAGCTACCTAAAAAGTGATGAGTGCCGAATGATTTTCATGCCAGGTTTGCCACTATGTTTGAAATTGTACGGAGAACTTACTTTAAGATTTCTGACAGTGATGTAATTTGGGTGCTGCGTGCATGATAAAATCTCTAGAGCTATGTGTGGCGAGTTTTGGTTAATCGCAAGAGCTGCCGCAAATGTCACAGCTCTCCTCACTGGAGTGTGGCCAAGTTCAAGCATTTTTTTCCATGCATTCATTGCATAGTCCAAATATTCTTTAGTATTCTGTAAAAAATAACCAAGAATGTGTAATATCATGCATCATATAAATATATGAATATATATCAAGCTTACAATAATACCATCTTGTAGCATGATGCCATGGCTAAAATAACAACATTCTTTGGATATTTGGGACCATGTATTTGTTTGCCCTGGATTATGTCAAATACTTCTAAGACTTCTTTATACATTGAATTTTTGTATAATAGGTCCATGAGTACTTGGTAGCTCACAAGTTGATCGAAAAATCCATCCAATTCTGGGTCTTTGAATAGCTGAAAGGTATTAAATTATTAATTATTCATAAGGAAAATATTCTAATCATTCATTCATGGTGACGGTTGTGAAAATTGGTAAATGATTAAAAAACTTACTTTCAATGCAACCTGCGGAGCATTGAGATAGTGAAATGCTCTCATAACCACAGGGCCAAAAATAAAACTTCCAAACCTTAGTTCTTTATTTTGACGGTTGAACCTGAAAACATAATTTTTTAACAAGGCATAACTCAATCACTAATAAGAAACACTGAGTAGAATTTAACACTAAATCACAGCTCCTACAGGAATCTTTCACAATGCTGGCTGGATGGTGCTAATCAGATGTGTATATAATCATAGAAATACAGGTTGGGAATAATTTATGGTGTTGGAAAATTAGAGAAAATGCTTCTATTGGTACAATGAGAGAGCTGTGATGCTCTATAATTAATATTCATTAATCTATTTATAATCTTGATAAATACAGGTAATCAATACCACCAGAGCGATATGGCATGTGTAAGAAACTATGATACATAATTTGAAATAATTCACAAAGGCAAAATAATATAAAATAAATATAGAAGGGACAAACCCTTTCAACTTATCTTCTTATAAAATATAAAAATATCTCTTTAGATGATAGACTAGAAATAATAATAAAAAAAGGCTTTGAAGGTGGATGTTACAACATCAATTACATGTGCAACTTTAGGGCCTCTTCCATAATGGGTGAATTGCTACTGAATCAGTAGTTCAGAAATGGAAAGGGAGACACAGAGGGCATTACTGCCTATGGGCATAGGGCAGGATTTGCAGTGGAAATTAGACATACAATTACTAAAAACGCTTTCATTACATTCATAATTCAACATCCATGGTATGCATGACGCACAAAAAAGCTGTCCCAAAAAAGAGCAGGTACTACTAACAAAAGTAATATGTGCATTTTCATTTAGATTGGGTGAAAACACATTTCCTTCAGGTGCATACCTGCATAGTTTTCATGGCAAAAATTATGGAATTTAAGTTCAAATTATTACAACATCCAACTTATTCACCAGATTCAGTGACTATTTTTCATTCATAACTTGAAAAAATGGCTTGGCGGAAAATGACCAGGTTGAGCAAGGAGGCCATCAAACCAGCACAAATGTCAGTTTTGAGGACCCTCCAAAACCCTACACTTCGGATGGCTTGTACTCAAGAAATCCTGGGAAAAGTGTACTGAGCTGAAAGGAGATTTTTGAAAAATAAAAAAAATCTACCCAAAACAATTTTTCTATTTCTTCCCAAGGACTTCTTCAATGACCCACGTCTCTATTCATCCTTTCACCCCTTCTCTCTTCATGTGTTTGTTCTAGCTCCCATCTTCTCACCATTGTCACAATATTCCTTGTAACTATCTTACAGTATGAGGTGGTTCCCGTTGCCTTTCTCAACTATGATTTTAGTAAGACACCATCACTTTAAATGACCTTCCTACTTAGGTCAGTTACCTTTAGTCTCCTCACTGATGAGCAGATGCCACACAGACTACCCTTTGTCTGGCTCCCACCCTTTGAGTTATCTGGCATAGGTAATCCTGACTGGAGCAACAATCATTGTTCCAATGAAGACAGTTCCAAGGGTTAGTGTAATTTGCACCCCTCCTACCACACCAAGGTCATATTAAATGGGAAGGCATAACTATAATATGGCTTGGTGAAGGAATTTGTTTTAATAGCTCATGGAGCTGTGAAAGCAATTTCAATAAATTACTGGCAAAACAAGAAAGAATAAACAATGTAACACTGAAATGCCCATCAAAAAAACAATCATGTCATAAGAAAAGAATTAAAGATACTGAAAAAAATTCGAAATTACTGTGATATTTATTTAATGGATCCACATAAAAATGATAAAAATATCTAACTTTTGGCTAAATAACTAAAGCACCAAAGAATGGAGATGACCATTTGATGAAAAATTGAGACATAAAGAGAAAGAACACTCAATGAAAGGTAACTTTAGATTCTGAAGCATGAAAGACCATCCGCATATACTGCCTCTTCAAAAAATTGATGCTTAAAACCAAAACGTTTTAAGGATCAATATTTCTTAATTACAGCGACTTACTTAATAAATTTGATGGTGTTCTTTAATTAAAATTCCCTTTCATTTATCATTCATGACCACATACCCTCAGATATGATACTTCGTAGTTTTCTTTACTTATATTTTCTTTGTATTTTATTTTGATGTTTCATTTTATGGTAATTCGGAATTCATTTTAAGCATGCCAATGGTGTACACTTAGAAAAAGTACTGACTTGTTCTGTTCTTTTGGCAATGATAATAATACTTGCGACTAATTTATTGTTTAGTCTATTGTGAATAATTTGGACACAGTAGTTTCGTAAACCCCAACCGATGACTTCAATATATGTTTTCGATTGAGGCAAAAAATGAACAATTGGTAATTTTTCATCAAGACATCCTGTAATGTCGGAAGTCCTGAGTATGATGTTAAAACTTAGCAATGCATACCTTGATATCATATTTTGTAGCAATTCAACATCCTCTGGCTTATTTTCGACTAAATGGACCATGCTTTTGAGATCTTCGGTGAAAATCATATTGTTCGAAGTCGGGTTGGTGAACTCCAACATTTTAGATCTGAAGTTATCAGCAAGATTCAAAAATTGAACTTTTATGCGTTCTCGAGTTTTTATGTAGCCATCAATACCCATTGACGTTTGCGCAAACAAACATCGAACTGTTACTGAAAAGGGATAATACTGTATTACTCATCAACATCATATTAACTGTTTTGTGTCGGTTGTGACCATTCCAAACCAACACTACGTTTTCTCAACGCCCTACCTCCGAGATCTGACAATATTAATATCAAATTGGCATATGTGTTAAAAGGCTTAAGTATGTATTTCACCATTTTATTTTTCCATCAAAATTAGAGAGAAACTACTATTAATAAAAACTGTCTAAATCATGAAAAGGAAACAGACGAACGGAAGGATACCTGATTGAGCACTGCCTGGTAAAGGAATCTGCGAGAATGCGAAGAGAGTTTTCCCCACGCGACAAAACATTATTTAACCTAAGAAGCCCCTTTACACATTTACTAAAATACAACGTGCTAACACAACGCAATGTACTACGAAAGTATATTTTCATACTTCGCGTCTATTTCTAAACGTACTGAAATAATTTTCATACTTGAACTGAATATCATGAGCCGTGTCAGGCCGCTAATATTGGCTAATTTTTAACTAGAAGTACGGCACATCAAATTTAAAATTTCAATTGCGCATACTTATCTTAAGTGGTCTTTCTAATTTGAATTTCCAAGTGGAAGTGGTAATCAGAGGGAATATTTTTAAGGAAGCATATTTTATGTTAATTGCAAGCAATTGCAATTAATATATTTTTCGTGAATGAAAACTATACAGTCAGCAATTGTGCTTAAATTTTCTTTCATTTAAAGTTTAAAATTTGAATTTGATTTCAAATTTAAAAAAATATATTTGCTTAATAATGCGAGAAATACGTTTCGCTCATTCGAGGAAATGTTATGAAAAATTTTCTTTTTGTTGTTGCATGACGTGTTGAATCATACCCCGACGCCCACCCTGGCTTTCAGGGTACCTACTACGCGAAATGCAGAAGTGGAACATATCTCTAGATTGGGAAATCCTGAAACTCGAGATATATTCTTTGGCTAGGGGTTACCATTCCCGTATTAAGCCATCGAGTGACCACTTCTACTGATTTTCAAATAATAATATTTTTTAAAGATATAATGAAATTAATTTAAGACGTATTTCTAGACTATTTCATGGCATCTTCGTGAACTTCTTCATCCCATGTTTTTATAATGTATGGGTCACTTTCGTGCGCGCATATTTCATTGATTAAATATAGTTACTATGTTTCGTGAAGGATTCTCGGGTCTTCCAAAAAAACGATGCCATTTTTGTTCTGATTGAATGCTATACCACAGCCTATGTCTATTGTTTGCGTTGTAAACGAATGAAAAATATATCGTCTTCTTATTAGGAATTAAAGGAAAAAGAATGCTTTAAAAGTAGGGACAGCTCACACTAAAACCTTCCTTGTTTTAATCCCCTATGTTCGCCTCTTTTTTAATCAAAGTCATTCTGTTGAATATTTAAATTTTTTAAGAGTACTAAATCGTTCTCCTGAGGTATTCCAGAAAAGTTATTGACTTGTTTTAAAATAATTCATTTTGCATACATGTATGTGGCATTTTGGAACATTGATCGGAAACCTGTTAAACTGGGAAATGACTTTGAAAAACAATTCAAGAGATATGTGCATGTGCCATCATTTAAACTAAATGCCATGCCATTTTGAAAAGTATATTAAATTATTCAACATTTTTGGGTATGCTGCATTCAAGGTCAATAGTTCAAGCGCTAACCTCGGCGGTGGCTCAGGAAGAGGAATCAAATAAACCAACACCATGGTTTATTAAATAATTTAAGAGTTATGAATATAGACGGTTGTGGACACTGACGACTGATAATTAAATGGTCACCTCCCATGGTTAAAATGGTTGGCAGAATATTGTGATTGCAGCAACCGTGGAGATGATTAACAAGCATTTAGGCTGAATTCAAATTGTGATATTGGAGTAGTGAAAGAATAAGAAGAATAACCTCACTTGTAATAAGTAATAAGCTTCTAGCAATGAGCCAGTTGGCTGGTCATGGTATAGGACTGCTGTTATGCCATTTGAAAGAAAGCAAGCCACACTGCGCCAGCTCCGAAAATTAAAGATCAATGTTTCACGACGATGAAAGTTAACATATCGAAGATTCTTCTGCAAATTAAGAAGTTTCCAAATTATTAATGAAATACAATGATAGAGAAAACTCTTAGAAAGAGACAAATAAAGAGATGCTGTGCAAAAAGAAGGGAAGGATGAAGGAAATGTGAGAAATCTTCAAATATTTATTATAGGTATTCAACTGGTTAAGGTAGGATTTAGATGGACACAAATCGGGCACTATAGTAAGTCCCTCTTTAATTCCATACACTTGCTTCCTCCCTTTATTCCGTCTAACCTGCCCATCCTATTCCTCCCCCTACTTCGCTTAACCAAATTTCTTCCCTCTATTACAGAATTTATCTTTCATTCCCAACCAAAGCAATCTGAATCCATCTCTCCCGCCTCCTTTGGATTTCTTCCAATAATCCTGTCTCCTCCCCCACTATGCCCAGCACTTCCTCGGTTGCTTCCCTCTTTCCCCATTCCACTTATTCCATCATAATCCTCATCCTATGCAAACATCGTCGATTTCGATAGACACCATGATTAAGAATGGGGAGGAACTCCAGCTCTCATTTCAAAAATACTATAACACAGTGGTCCCATCCTATCCAAGGAATAACCTTGCCCCCACTAAGTGGGTAATAACCCCCACTCCCTTCCTCAGTCGCTGCTCCCGACGAACATTCCGTTCTTGCGAGCTTTGACCCCTTCCCTCTCTCAGTTACTCCACTCACTTCCACCAGGTCTCTCTCCCTACCTTACTATAGAAGCAAAAGGTTGCACAGATCCAGCAAGCATCGTGATGAGCATCTTTGGGGAGATAAAGAGGACAAAAGTTGCTATACAACATCTTGTAGAAAATGAGGCAGTAAATATGCCAACACTGGACCTAGGATTCAACAGAGTGCTGCAAACCTTAGACAAGAGAATAAAGAACAAAAGAAAAAGCTTCCCCTCAATGACACATTTTCATCAAATTTGTGTCCTCCGCCACACATTAAAATAAAAAAATCGACTTGCTTCTTACATCAATATGTCATTACATCGATAAGTAGAACTGAGATAAAAAGAGCAAAATTGCATTGACAATGTACAATAAATAGTACTCCCTCTAGTCACCTACATATGCAAACCTTATCCTCATGACCTCGAATTGGATCCAGGGCTCACTGTCAGTGGCAAGTCATCTTTTCAATCAGAATTCACAAAGTACCAGACAATATCTGCTATACTAGAACATTTTTCCTTTAAATTGAAACATTAAAATAAGCAGCACTCCCATCTATTTGCACGTGAACAAAAACCTTGTGTTCATGCCCAAGTATATGTAGGATCTTTCATTCTGTAATATTCTCAAAGTTTTCTAATGATAATTGATCTATTCCAACTATTATCATGTTTATACTTAGGAGAACATCTGATTTAAAATTTCTTATATGACATTCACTATGAAATATTTTTAGGGGACAAGTAAAATAACTTTAAGGCTTGAGAAATGCTCCAGAAAAGAGGCTTTAACATCGTAATAATGCCATGGATTAAAAAAATATATTTTTATTACTACTTTTTTATTATTATTTTTGGACTATGCTGATCTACACCAATAGTAATATATGTGGTATTACCAATCCTGTTTGCATACTAGAAGAGTAAATCTTTATTTCAGGTTGGGTAGAGTAAGTGTATGATGCTGTTCAGATTTCTAATACATTAATATCCCCAGCACAGTGGTATTTTTGGGACTAACTGCTGCTGTGAAAGTGGCATGGCTCTGCAGGCAGAGTCATGCTACTCAAAACAAGCCACACCACCAAAGTGATAATTTGTTTCACAATGAGACCCACGCCAAGGGATTGGGAGTTATTTCACTATGAAAGGCTATTCTTCCTGGCTCTGGCCCCTAAAATCATCACACCGAACAGAGTTAAAACTCCAATCCTCTTGCAGTAGAAAACTCCTCTTGGTAAATGACTCTGACCTTGAGTTCATAATAACAAAACAAAACTCTAACCTCAAACAAAACTTTCTGGCTTGGGATTGATAATACTTCATATACTAATTGAATGCAGTATATACTGAAATGATGATGAGGAAAACTGCACGATCATTTTAATTATCCATCAATTTCAAAGAAAAGCTGCCATTGTGTTGGTCTTTTCTGCAGTTTAAGGTTAATAATTAAAGGGGTCCTTATAATCCTGATGCATGTTCTTCCCTCCTGTTTCTTGCGATTCATTGAATGTGTATCACTATCATCCTTTTAATATTGACCTTAAATTTTCCTTGCTTCCCATAATTCTTAGGATTATCATTCTTTTATTATTTCCTTATGCCTCGAGTTTGGTGGACATTTCCAAAAAATTGAACTACCTAAAAATTTTCTTTTTTCCTGTATTTTAATTAAGAACCTGATTTTCTAAACCTTCTTTAACTGCACTTTTCCATACATGGTAACTACGGGATTTCATAACACTTGCTGCATGTCAGTTTCTACAATAAAATTTTTTTTTGAAATTTTAACCTCAGGATTCTGCAGGCAACACAATACTGACAGAATCCAATGATTAAATTATCCAGGCAAAACAGTTTACTCAAACAAGCAGTGATAACAAAGAAGGGAGTTGGTGGCCAAGCCTCAAACCACCAGTCTTAAGAAAAGTCACCACAAAAAAATGAGGGGAAAAGGGCATACAGAACAGGAAAAACTCAATATGATTCATGTGTTTGAGAATGGTTGTAGGGGTGGGATAAGGCTCTATCCCTATATATGTGCCTACCAGTGTCTTGCTACTGTAGCCCAGCGGCCATTAGCAGCACTGCTGTTGTATCATTTTGGGCTCTGCTGAAATAATGGGGTATTGTAGCAATAGTCTCATGGAAAACCTAAAATTCAATTTCAGGTATTGTAATGAGCACAGTCGATCATCTTGGCTACTAATGGTGAGGTCATAAAAACTGCCTGTGGCACTACTTACTTCAGAATTCATTTTAAGAAAGTTCAAAGATTATTATAACAAAGATTTTACATACTATCTCGAAATATAATGTAAATGTGGAATTATTTGGAAATTTTTCAAAGCTTTGATGTTGACTGTACTTGTACATTACAATTTTTTCTAGTGAATTAAATTATTATTTTTATGCTATATTTGTGCTCCCCTGTAATTAGAGTATTTTGATTAATATTTATGCTCGACGGAAATCATTTTAGGAATCCTTCTAAAATAAATTCCAATCAAACATTTTTGTACTGCATTAAAAAAATTAAATCATTGAATTAATACAATGGTTCAGATACGAGTATGAAAAAATGAAAGCACTCATCTACTGTAAGAGGCATTGAAGTTATTTCCCCATGATCTCCTTTGGACAAGTCGTTATTTTGTACAATGAAAACACGGTATTTGAAATAAATATCGCATTCGGCATGAGAAAAAATCTTCAAATGATAACCTACGCAAAATACCTCTTTCACATGTTCTTAATACTCACCCGTCTTAATATGAAAGGAGTAGAATATTAAACTCTGCAATATGGGCCTTCCAGGGCAGATTTAAATCAACATTATCATTCTTTTTGATGCTGAATCAAACACGTTGAATCATAGAGTAAAGCTGTGGGGAAGTAAATTGTTCATTCAGCTAACACGACATACATATCTACAAATTCTCCTAAGGGAAACATCCATAGCTTATTTTCATGACTATTTAAGTTTCTCCTCTTGGAAGTTACTACAATTACCTACTTGCTAATTAATAAAGATTCAAGATATTAAAATACAGCTTTAAAATGTTATGTTAGAATGTCTATTTGACATCTCTGATTAAAATCCAAAAAATAATCTAGTTTGCCTGCATAAGAATGAGTTCAAGGCTCTACATAGGTATAGGAGGATTATTGGAAATTGGTTTTTGTGAGTTCTAATAATTCTTCTCAGCCTACGTAACCCCTCTTACAATGAATGAATATTCAATGGTACCACATAATCTATACTGAAACCTTATTACTTACTTTTCTTCTTACATAAAGAAGGGTTTCAATGTTTAGAAGGTCCACTTTATTTCATAAGATCAGCCACGCCATCATTGGTTCAAGCTATAAAAGCAAAAACCTAAAGCCTTACACAAATGCTACACTCACTTTACCAAGTTGTGCTGAAAATGTCAAAACTAAGATAAGAATTGATGAACCAATAAAAATTTTTTAAAATTATGTTTCTGAAAAACACTATTGGCAGGGGAATAATTGGCATGGTATCAACATTGAAAGAACATAAATTCCAAGAAATTTATGCATGCAAAACATTTTTTCTACAAATTGATGGCTTCAAAGACAAAAATATTTTGTTAGTTGCGCTTGCCCAGATTCCTGAGGAGTGTTTTAAAGAGCATTATTTATCCTGCAAAGAATGTCAGGAAAAAAATCTTTAAGATAAACAATTGATACGCTACTGCATGTTTGTTATTTTTAAGTTAAAAAACTTAGCTTAGCGAAACAAGGCCAAAAATGCAGTATTTTGATTAATATTAAAAAATAAATAAATATCATAGAAAAACTGCTTAAGATTATATTTTTTCCACAAATAATAGTGCATTATCCAAGGAGATGCTCGTTAATTCAAATTATTTGCCTTCATAATTAAAGCCTATATGTATTCACATAAAAATGGCTAATAATATGGTTCAAGTTTAAAAGTTTACATTTACTAGCCCAATACCTATAGAAACTCTGCACTATGAGGGACAGAGCAGTTATGTCATGCTATAGATGACCTCATATGACTGTTTTAAAATATGAACAATTTGGGGCAGCAAACATTTTAGAGGCATCATAAAACAAGAGGACCTTTTCAAAATTTTGCATCCATGACTATTCCAGATTTCACACACTTTAGACATGGCCTAAATGCCCGATCAACACAAACTCTTTTGTGCCTCCTGCAATTCATAACGGCAGGCTTTGAATAAACTTGAGAGTCAACAGAGGAACAAGGGCAGACAGTCAAAGCAGACCTAAGGCTCAAACATATGGCGGAAATGTGCCCAGGCCCATCAAGTTCGCCCTCAGAACTTCATATCACTGGTCTACCCCTGCAGGGGGATTGACAAATAAAACAAATGATGGAAATCCCACAATCTTTCTTATATTGCTTCCCAGACACCTTATTCCCTTGGCATAAAAGTACATTTATAAGAATGAATAAACAGCCATTCTTTCCCAATCCTAATCAATGACAATAAGACACACCATCTTTTTTTTACCATTCAGAATGAATTTTTAACCAAGAGAAAGAAAATCACTGCTTCACAAAGCAGACAATATTCTTTTGCACAAGAATTTTAATGCCAATTTAACAATTTTTTGAGTGGCATAATTTTTGTGCCCTGAGAATATTTTTACTTTTGAAATTAAACACATCAATGTGCATTTGAAAAATAATCCATATAATACTATAAATATTGAAATTTTCACCATCACTGATATAAATGAGGTCCTGTTAATAAATTATTATATATACACATGACTAGATTTAGCAACAGTTACACTATTACACAATAACAAAGGTAACATATTTAAACAAAAATGCTGCATGAAGAACATAAGCACTCTGTAATTGATTTGGCTTACAAAAAATGGATTCAGAAGAGAGATTTTTCTCCCTTTCACAGCACAACAGCAGTTTCACTTATGCCACCACTTCTCTATTCAACAGAGAAAATTTTATCAATTTTCAATCGTTTTTTGGCTCATCTTTTAACTTCCTCTTGGATATTATTCTTTAAAGTAACTTATATTTGGAACAAAAAATAGTCTACCCATTTATGATACCATATTTTATGAGGAGCATCAGAAAATAATATTTATTTGCCTAATGGGCTAAGGCAATGGTTCTATAACATTAATAAAAAATGACATTGCAATGACTTCAACATTGACATACGGCATAGGTGGGTAGTCTTTGCAGAAGGTACATAACCAAAGGATACCGTCAATTAACTCAAAATCTGGGCTACTACCCTGCAGGCCTATGTTATCCCTTATTAAGTGCAAACATTGGCTTCTCCCTTCTCTTATACCTTTACCATTCTCTTTTTAAATAAAGTTTGTTACTTTGGCATGGGTAAAGGTACTTTTTATTTTCTTCCCAAAGCTTTAATATCGTGCAATACTATCAATTATTTATAAGAATCTAATATATATTAAATGTTCCTAAGCATACTTATTCTTTGAAGAAAATATACATGTATTATTACTCTGATGAAAAAAGAGTAGATCAACTGGAGGTTCAGCCCATTAACTATCATGCAAAAGTGTTTTTGAAACTAAAAATTTCCGCATTCACACACAATTACATAAATTATTGTTTATGCCATCATATTAATAAATACATGGAACCTTAACATGTTAAGCTTTAAATCAATCTTCATCAAGCAGAAAAATTACCATAAATATAGAAAACATTTATGTGCAACCCAATTCCACACGACAGTAATATATTAAGAATTCATTTAGACGGACCTTATATACAAAAACAACAAATCAGGCATGTTTTAAAAAGGGATGCCTGAAACAATATGCAAAGAAGTCCAAACCTATAGATGACACTGCAGAATGGGCATTTCTCAGAGCTGCAGCTCAATCTTGTTGACCAGATGTTGCTTCTCACTGTGGCAATTCCTAACATGCCTCAGCAGTTTTTTTCTTAACTTAAAAGCACTGCCACATATTTCGCAGACAAATGGTCGTTCAGTCGAATGCACTACCAAGTGCTCCTTTAGGCCCCCTTTGGTTAAAAAGGCCTTTTTACAAACTCCACAATTCCACCTAAGCTTCTTTGAATGGTATTTCACCTTATGGTGCTCTAAAATTATCTGTCTCCTAAACCAAGAACCACAGTCACTACAACTGAAACCTCTGTTCACAGATAGGGCTAATTTGTGATCTTTGGCATCACTACCCTCGCCAACATCAGCATGACAAGTCATATGATGCTCCATCAGGCAAACATTATTCATAAAAGATGCATCACAGACTGAGCAGATGTACAATGGTGCACATTCACTGTTTGCTTGATGAAATCTGAAGCTATACTCATCAGTGAATACAGTAAGGCAGTCAGAACATTTAAAATTACTACCAGAATGTAAAGCACCATTATCATGTGGTGCTGAGTCTGATCTATTATTTGCTTCATTTTTAACATGGTTTGCATTCTTCCCCTGAAAAAAATAAAAAAAATCCTCTGATATTCCACTTAAATGACATGAAACATTATTCATATGTTATTATTACATTACACAAAAACTATAATTACATGCCCTCATTTTGGGTCCATACTTCTCAAATCAAAACATTACTCTGATGAGAACTAATAAAGGATTCTTTCCATGATAATAACGTAACAATAGACTAGATTTTTTAACACAAAGAGAGAGCATGCTGGATGTATCCTAGAGACTAATTAGGTAGTAGAAGAATAACATAGCTGAAACAAAGCAGTATTCATAAGCTGAACATCAAATTTTAAATAGAACTACATTAGTTGTTTTCTTTAAAAAAATGGATCACTATATATGCAACTGACATCATTACCCTTTTACAACTAGAATATAATATCAAAATACTCCAATTACTGTCAGAAATTAATGACTAAAATACAATACATTTAAACAGGAGAAATATATTAACACATGAGTGAACACTGGTACTGAAAATCTACTCAGGGAGAAGTGTCACATTCTTACAATATGTATGAAAAACTGTCAATAACTATGCATAGAAGGAAAATTCAGATAAAATTACAATTTCAATTAACTGAGAGCCCATTTATAAAAATGACTTCTTAGGTATGCCTTTAATCTTTCTGGCACTTGGATTGATAGGTGAAAGCTTTTGCTAATTCAGTGTTATAAGTAGGCAACTAAGCTCAATTAAACTCAGGAGGCCAAGTACATTTTATTTTCCAGTCCATAAGAATAATCCCAATCCCAAGCCATAGAGTATTAGGTATTTAACTTCTTAAATTATATGACACACAATTCACCTGACAAGCAGGATCAGAGAGGAATTCAAAGTTCATTTAGACTTTCACATTTGCTATTTGTTTCATTCCCAGCTATAGTTCATAACTTTACAAGTTTTCAATGTTATTCAAATAATTAAGAAAGGGATGTCAATATTTTTAATGGATGGTATTCTGATCATAAATCACTTATCTATTCTTGATTTAGTACATTTTGTTTTCCGGCAATTGATACATGATGGTGATGTGTGGATGGACACATTTTAAGGATACTTGGGATGGCAAATGGTGAAAAAAATACCAATTTACCCTGGATTCATTTAAAAATTAACATTTACAAAAAAATCATACCCCACGAAATGTGTCAAAACTGGGGCGGGTGGTGATCCATTTCCTGGTAAGGAAAGTATATGCCAATATATTTTGAAAACAGAAAATTAACAGAAGCACAAGCATAAGGATTTCAAGCTTTAATTTTAATATTTCCATAACCTCAGCATTTTTCATTGAAAAATCATGCTATTTGGATCAGTAGACAAATGAAATGTATCCTCCTTTGCATGAAAGATAAGGTCCACATTGAGAGTAACGCCAAGTACCTTTGACTTGGCAAAATAGCATAGTGATATTTGCCGAGGCTGTGCGATAGTCATTTTTACCCATTGAGGTTTCAAATTAGGGGTAGGTATGTTCTTATATAGGTAACTGTAAATCAACCTATAGCCTATTTTTAAGCAATTTTCCAATCATAAAATCTGGGTGGGCAATGGTGCCTTTGATGCCATCAAGTTTTTCACTAAAATGTGAATAGGATAGGGAGATGTTTATTTATATGAAATGAAATAATTTCACCACCATCAAATGTCCCAGTGTCCTACTAGGCTAACTAATTAGTGAAATTTCCTGGTTATGAATGAAAGACTTAACGCCAGGAAAGAAAAATTAAAAATACAAACTGGCTTGAATCCTAACCCTCCCATGCTAAACTCAGATGCAACTAACAAACATAATCAAGTCATAGCTCAGTCTATAACTAGCATGATGTCTCTTTACCATACATCTAGCAAGTGATTGAATTAATGAAACACCTACCCATAAACTAGGACTATGACCAATTACAAAGCAACTGAGATTAAGAGGAAAAAATACATATTATATCCTTTGTGATTTTCAATGAGGTCAAGGCAATGCATGTTGAAATGATTAATGATAATTTACTTAATAAAGACCAGTTGTATCAACTTGAAAAGTGAAATATGTGCCAGATTTCATTGTTTTGCCATTGACTACACCGTTAGTTGAAATGCTCTAATTGAAGCAAAGTAATGGTGACCCCTTTACATCAGGTATTTAAATCCACATTTTGGACTGATGAAATTTGCGCAAAGAATGGTTTGGATTACTGAATGAATTCCTCTTGGGTCTTCTAACAGGTTAAGTGGAAGACATGGGAGGACTTCATTCAGCTTATATGCTGGAAAAGCACCAGAGCTTGGCAAATTATGTTAAATTCCACAATGCTAATTAACCAACATAAGTTGTACATGTATACAATGACTACCTTATTTGCTTTCATAACAATGATGGATTTACTGCTATAGATTTTTAATAGATGTTATAGTGACCAAGGGGTAAAGCGTTGGACTACTGATGGGAGGGCCTGGGTTCGATTCCTGGGCACCCTGAGCTCCACCCAAGCTTTGTGATTTTTTGGGTACCAGATCTTCCTGGGATATCATAGGCAGCACAGGGAAAGGAACTGGCCCCCTTACCCTGATCGGGCTTAGTACTGGCAGAACTCTACCATCACCTACCAAACCTAACTTCGGGTTGATTACAGTGTTAATGGATTTTTATATAAACTTATGCAGTTTCAATCGCTTTCAATACAAAATGAATTTATCTTGTTCTTTCTTTAATATTTTTTCAAAAAGCTAATCACATTGTAAATTCAATGGTGTCACTGAAAGCAGGCATACTTAACAACTGAAGCAAAGAATATAACCAATCAAACCCTTTGAAATATATAAATCAACACAAGTCTGTAAGAAAATATTCCCCTGATTTAAAAAAAAATTTATGACTGTCACAGCCTTGAACATTTAGCACAGCACAGCACTCGGATGCTGTGGGGAGTGGCATCATGGGGAGGGTGAGTTTTGTGGGACGGGTATAAGGGGAGGCACAGGAGAAGGTGAGCTCATGGGAGGCTGGATGGCCGCGGTGGCAATCCAGAGCCAAAGGTGGGCTTTGTATGCTGCAGATACCTCAAGTTGCCGCAGAGTAAGTAGGTGCAACCCTTATAATTCCTCCAGCTCCTCCCGTGAGCAACCAAAGGTGGATATTTGGAGCAGAGGCCCTTGTGGTCCATGACTCACAAGTGGATTTAATTCTATCGGGTGTCACTTGATGGAATGTTTTCATACTGTAATTGAAATAAGAAACTTTGTTTTCCACACAACTTCTATTTAACATGACCTGAGTTACAACATCATCAGCTACACAGCCTTGTAATACATGAGTTTATAAACATGGGTCAATCAATGACTCCTTAGAAAATCCAAGAAATGGTACTAGTGTGTGCTTTTCCTAAGTCACATCTCTCACTAGACTGCTGTTTAAGTTTCAGCTATATCCATCTAATGGTTTCATTTTCATAGTCGATGGAACCAACAAACTTTTATTAAATCAGAGAAATAGAAAAAATCTGAGTTTTGAATGATGATTGAACACTTCTATTTAAAATACTTATCACCAAAAGAGATCAAACCGGAGAGGGATGAAGTTCATGGCACATCTGTTCTTGTGTGTGCGATGGCTTGCAATTGGGTAAATGAGTTAAAAGGTGGCCATGCATGCACAAATGATGAACATCATTTGGGACATACAGTGGAAATGACTTTCTCTGAAATGATTGACCAAATCCATGATAATGTTTCGAGTGATTGACAAATCAAAGTTCCTGAAGTAGTTGAGGTCAGAGGCATATCACAAGGTACAGTGTTTTCAAATTTGCACGAAAAATTGGGCTGAAAATATCTCAGAAAGATTAGTACTCACAGTTAAGAATAAAAGCCAACAAGTACTCGATTTGGAGGCTGGTTGTGCACTTTTCCATTAAAATCCTGATGAGTTTCTGCATCAATACAAAACTGCAGATGAAACATGGATACACTAATATACTCCAGAGACAAAGGAACAGTCAAAACAGCGAGTTTCTAAAGACAATCTGGCTCTGAAGAAGGCGAAGACTGAGAAATAGGTTGACAAGGTCATGGCTATGGTTTTTTGGGATGCATGCGGAATAATTTAGATCAATTACTAGCAAAAGGGACAAATGATTAAATAAAAGTATTTTGCAATGTTATGGCACCGGTTGAGCGAAGAAATCTCGATAAACATCCTCATTTGGTGATGCAAAAAATCTCTTACATCAATGAATGCACAGATGCCCACTTGTGCAGTTTTGATAGCAGAAATGATGGAATTGAAAAAATGGCTAAGTGGAAAACGAGGTCATCTCCAACAAAGATGCCTATTTTTAGGACCTTCCAAAATCCTTTTTGGATGACTGGAAAAAGTTAGAGAAGCACAGGAAAGTGTGTATTGAGTTTAAAGGATATTATATTGAAAAATAAAAGGAATCCAGCCAAAATACTTCCTAAGGACTTATTGAACCACCCAGGTAACAATACGAAGAAATGGGTGGAAAGGGCTAGAGATTGACTGTGAAAATGGGCTTAAAGAAATTCACTGATGGAAATGGGCCTAGGGTGATTAAGGCAGTAGGTGAGGGTGAAAAGGGTTCCTTTGGGGGCGGGAAGAAGAAATGCGCAATGGCTCATTTTCAGTTGATTGCGATAGGGCTATGGCAAATGGCTTTTGAATTGAAAAGGAACCATGGGGGAAAGTTGAATTCATTAAAATACATAGGAAACCTCCTGGGTGACTGACTTTTGTATCCCTGTCACTTGCCTGTCTCAGTATCAATGGCCAAACCTTCAACACACCCACATCCTAAGCATATCTGTGTTAAGGGAGGTGCTCTTCCTCATGTCTGCTGCCTTATTTACCTTTAGGCCATCTCCTTCAGCCCATTTTATGGTCAAACTGTGACCCTTCAAATTTCTTCACTATACTCTGGGGATTATTTATAGCTGATGATATCAAAACATGAAACCCAAGTCATGCTCAGTAAAAGTTATGATGAAAACAAAGTTCATCACACATGTGGACTTTTATTTACAAAAAATTTAATACATTTTCTTCATCATTGATTTAAAGCAAATATCATATCCTTACAACTCATGATTTACATATTAATTTGACCCCAAACTGCATGTGATTCTATTGATTTCGAGCATCACTTCCAAATATATTTAGGTATAGAATCACCTGTGCATCATGCTTGAATATCAACAAAATTGCATGAAGTTTGATGTTAAATTAATCAGTAAACTATGAGAAGCATGAATATGTTCTTTTTTTCAATTTAAATCAAAGGAAAAAAACATTATCAATTGGAAATAAAAGCACAATAGTAAGTCATCATGCAGGTACCTCCAGTCCTCAATCCTAGGGATGCATATGATTAGGAAGGGAGGATTCCTTATCATAACAACCACCCCTCTGTCCACTATTGCGGTTCCTCACAGCAAGGCTGACGGCAGAATATGGCACATTTAAAAGTTGGTGGAGTAGACATATTCAGGGTCATGATAAACAATGGCACACAAATTACCTTTCCTCCCACGATTATGTTCTTAGACATTATACCCTACCAGTCCCAAATATTTCATTGTGCCACGATGTTAGTTTTTGCAAGGACTGTATGTTAAGTGCAGCAATGAGTGAAAAAATATCTAAAATCTGAAGAACATTAACAGGCAAATTATTGCACAGCAGGGGATCTATCTTCTTGGCATCCAAGTCTGTGGAAGGAGTTCCTCTTTCAGAGAGCTTCTGAGGTCTCACCACTTTGGATACAGATGGAGGTCACAAACTTTCACTTGTATTCATAAATCAATTCAACAAAACGCTTAACTTTTTGTGATGGTTTGCACACCCTTTGTCGTTGGATAAAAATAAATATCATAAACCTTTCTAGTTTCTGAAAGAAACGGTAATAAGCTTGGTCTATTTATTCACTATTTCGCCAGAATAAAGAAAACATAAACATAGCAATCACCCTGAAGGTCAGTTTGGCAGGTGATGGTTGAGTTCACACAATATAATAGAGTTCAACAGCGTATGAAATTTATGCATCATGGTAGGGACGCCACATCCTTTCCCTGTGCTACTTATGGATTCCCAGGAAGTTCTGGCACCCAAAAAATTACTCAGCTTGGGTGAAGTTGACAGTGCCATGAGAGACAAGCACGGGAATTTGACTCAGATGCATATATAAGAGTTGTTTTAAAAACAAAATAGGAATTTTTGTAATTTTGCAGAGAGGATAATCCATGGTATGGTGCACCAGGAGTTCCTCCCACAAGGTCTAAATATCAATAAAGAGGGCTAATTAAAAGTTAAATGCCATTCATGCAGAGCAATGTGAAAAAACCACCCACACTTGTGGCAAAAGAATTCATTGCTTTGGCACTACCACAATAATGCACTTGTTCACACTTCACAACTTGCTCATGAATTTTTGGCCAAAAACTGCAGTGTAATGATGTCCCAGCCTCCACATTTGCCAGAAATGGCACAGTGTGACTTTATTCTCTTCCCAAAAATAAAGAGATCCTTAGAGGGCCATCATTTTATAAGCATAGATGATATTAAAAACAAATCACCGAGACAGCTAACAGCTATACCAAAGATTGAGTGCCAGAAGTGTTTTGAGGATTGGAAAGAGTACTAACATAAGTGGTGTAATATCTAATGGCTACTTTGAAGGGGATAACATTGATGGATACAAATAAATAAAATTCTTTCCAAATAACTCAAATTCCCATTATTTATTGAACGCAACTCATACTTCAAAAAACCATTCTCTTAAATGAGGACAAATGTCAGGTTTGTATTACTGCAGTATGTTTCTTCACATTACCTTGCATCGTAAAGTTCATTCAAACACCAACTTTTATTTCTTAAATTTGTTTCCTCCCAACAAGGTCTCAATCATTTACTGATTGAGACCTTGTTACTGTCGTTAAATGCTTTGTAGCAATACAGTCATAATAAGAGTTATGTCCTCAATAATTATTGCACAATATTGCATCACATACATCTCGAAATCACAGTGTCGATGGAAATTTTTCTTATACCATTTTCCTATCTATGTAATTAGTATCCATGAGCAAATGAGTAAGAAAAGTGACAGAGCCAGAACAAATTAGAATTGAAATTTTGGAAAATGTAATCAAAAAAATCAAGGCGATGAGGAAATCTTTATAAATACAGATAAGAGAACTAGTGACCAAGTAAGGGATGAGGATTCAAGGGTGGAGTAGTTTCAGAGAACATCAGCTGATCCTCATCGGTGAAGCTAACGCAAAATCGTGTGCCGTAAATTGGTATTAGCAGGTATGAAGGGGAGGGTGATGCTGCAGTATAACTAGGGCAGTGACTTTGAGAAGATTACTGGGATGGATGTTCATGGGCAATGACATAAGAAAACCTATCTCTAACCAGATAATAATGAGAGCCACTTTAAAAAGACTTGGAAGTCAAGAGCATGTGAGTGGATAGAAACTGATGTGAATGAAATTTAAATACACTATGTGTACTCAATTTACAAGGTCACAAGCTATATGGTAGTAGAACGCACTTTTTCAAATATACAGGTATCGTCACCCCTTTTTTCAAAGAGCATTCACAAAAAGAAGATTTCATATAATTGAAAATACAAACATTTGGTTGACAACAAAACATACACTGCAGACAGTACTAATAAGACAATTGCTTAGATTCAGCCACTATTGCAACTCACAAGAGAAAGGTTTTCAAAGGTTCAGCTTTTTAAGCAGTAAGTAGTGGTGGATGGGATTTTGGTCTGTGGAAAAGAAGACTCACATAAACCTTTTCCCTACTTTCCCTTCCAAACATTGCAGGTTTGGCATTTAATATTTATATCAAACTTTTAAATTAAGATTCCCGGGAATTTATTGGCTAACGCTTGTGTGAATGCCTAGGTCATCAACAAATAGTAAGGCAGTACACTAACCAGAAAAACGTTCATTTCTAAGGACAGCAAGGCAAATATTAAAAGAAAAAGAATCCCCTCATAGCCACACCGTCCAAGTAGAATGACAGAGAAACATTTCTGATATCATTCACATCACTCCTGAAATCTAAATTCTGACAAAACTATGTGCTTTCTGCTTTAAAGCGGGAGGGCAAAAGGTATCAAGTATTGGTGTCTTGAATGTGACGTTGCCTATGCACAGAGCACCACGCCTCTGAATTTTGTCAAGCAAGTCAGATTTTATAAATTTGGATTTATTAATACTCAATGAGTATAATATTATTCAAATTAGGAAATATGGCTATCATTCATCGCATGTAAAATCTAATTTTTAACTCATAACAAATAAATAACAATCAAAATAATTGTTACAATGCTTAGTAAGTTTTTTATGATAACACAAATCTATCTAGAAGAACTATCAATTTTTTGTTTACATATCAAATAATCAACAACAAAAACGAAAAAATTGCACAAGAATGCAACTGATTATTTACTTAGTCAATTTTACCATGAAATTGTTTAGAAAGGCAACTGTAAACTCTTAAATTAAAACCATTGGCCAATTTTGTCTCTTCATAACATTTACCAACTAATTCCAAAGAAACTGCGGGAGATGCCGCAACAGTAACTTTTAACGGAGTCATCCGCTAATGTGCATTTCAATGCAACAATTTCAGAGCGTAAAAATCATTCGCCTTGACTGGGACTCGAACCCAGATCCCTCAATATCCGGTCGAGTGCTTTAGCCACTTAAGCTACCGAGGCGTCCTCTTAAACTCTGAAATTTTGGGGCTTTTAAAGGAACTAGATGTTATGACGAAATACCGTACATACAATGTCACATGTATTCGTAGTCGTGCGCGAGGCGCCACTGTCCACGAGGTTAAAGCCAACTTTAAACACGTATGGTGTTTTCCCTTTGACAAATTCCAAAGAAACTGCGGGAGATGCCGCAACAGTAACTTTTAACGGAGTCATCCGCTAATGTGCATTTCAATGCAACAATTTCAGAGCGTAAAAATCATTCGCCTTGACTGGGACTCGAACCCAGATCCCTCAATATCCGGTCGAGTGCTTTAGCCACTTAAGCTACCGAGGCGTCCTCTTAAACTCTGAAATTTTGGGGCTTTTAAAGGAACTAGATGTTATGACGAAATACCGTACATACAATGTCACATGTATTCGTAGTCGTGCGCGAGGCGCCACTGTCCACGAGGTTAAAGCCAACTTTAAACACGTATGGTGTTTTCCCTTTGACAAATTCCAAAGAAACTGCGGGAGATGGAGATAATTTCAGAGTTTAAGAGGACGCCTCGGTAGCTTAAGTGGCTAAAGCACTCGACCGGATATTGAGGGATCTGGGTTCGAGTCCCAGTCAAGGCGAATGATTTTTACGCTCTGAAATTGTTGCATTGATTTACCAACTAGTTATTAGTTTGCAGTTTTTCTGTACCACTTTTAAGACATGAAAAACTAATTAGTACACTAAAAAAATCAACTGATCTCACAACCCCCAAACTGAATGCACTTCCTACAAGAGTTTTGACTCCCCAGTTGGGTGACTAATATTCCGTAATAGGCAATTATTTCATCGTTTGCTTTGAAAGATCAAGAAATAAGTATATTGATTGCTGGCATTTAAAGTTTATTTGTTTTAGGATCATAAATTAATTTGATGGGGTCAAGCTCAAAAGCAGCACAGGTGTCAAATGACACCTCCACTGGCTCTAGGTCGGAAGGAGAATTTGTAGGATCTTCGGTTAAAATTTAAATAAAAGTAAATAAATAATTCTCGATTCCTAAAAAAGAATAAATTAAAACTACCATAAATATGCATACATAAATACATATGTATAGAGATCACCTCAGTTTGAAATAGATGTTTCAACATAAATTAAGAACTCCAGTGGGTGATGAATTACCAGAGATTAAATTGCTATGAGGAACAAATTGCATGTGGTTTCTCGAATTTAAATTTAGGTGAACAGGAATCCATCCATCAATTAAAAGGGAGTTATTTTTGTCTATGATATGGGATAACTAAGTGATAAACACACACAAGAATACACTAAAGGGTATCAAAAAAACTTTTTCTATCTTACCTGCTCCCTCACAATTGAAAAGACACTGTGAGACAACTCTCTACCCTGGTGTGAGCTTGAGTTTGGAGATGATTCAACTTTTATTGACCTTCTGACAGCCTCCATTCCCTTATCAATTGATAAGTTTTCATCTACCTCGGATAACGTAGCTTCACACATTAATGCCACATTTGTGTCATCTGCAGCATCTCCGTCGTAACTACTAGTATCAATATCTCTCCTTGCACTTTCAGTATGGGAAATTATTGGATTTAGGTTATCTAACATTGGATCAACATCTTGGTCTTCATAACTGTTAGGATCATCGTTGACATCTTCTGATCTTTGTTTTAATTGCTGAAAATTTGAATAAAAATTGGGGCATGATAAACATGATCCACACGAAAGATGGCAAACATCCTAAAATACGGGTGTCATATTATCTAGGAAAATGCAATTCCAAGTGACGCCCTTTGAAAAAACAATTATCATCAAATGAAATACAGTACAGACATAAGAAATTACTTACTCCGTTCTCCCCATCGTGGCTAAGGATGTATTTCAACGTTATTTCAGCCTCATGACTAACTTTCTTGAAACGTCTGAAGTGGGATAAATCATAAAGACAGTCATAACATATACCTTCTGGAAGACCATCGCCTGGTGTGACCTGTGACAAGTAAATCAGCTGTTGAAATACTCTTCACAAAACAGAATCAGACGAAAAACAACCGATGAGTTGGGAAAAACGCGGAAATTTATTTTGAATTTCATTCACTACTTTTGTGAAATTTCTCGGGATGTAGCGAGCTTCAACATTACAAGCACACGAAAATTGACTACCAACTGGGTTTCTTAACTTCTCAAGAGTAACCATCGATCTCGCACAGATTGATAAAATATCAGATTCCATAAAATTAAGAATCGATTATTGATACAACTCACATTGAGTTGAAGCAACTCATTAATTTCGTCAACGACGACAAAACCGTATCTATCACTTTGTTCGTGAATATCCACGAAACTATCTTTGTGATGCAGGCAAAGCCTACATAGGCGTAAGTTGTTGGGGAAACTCATATTCACTCTTCCGATACTTTTTAAGCACATAAAAAAGTCCTGTAATTATTCACACGACGTAAAATGTTGATCCCCCATACTGCACGGACACATTGCGCAAAAATGTGCAATGTTTTGAATAAAAACAGGACTGAGAAAGCTAAGCTTTCACCATGGAGGATACATGGCTTTTACACGACTAGAAATTTTATGCGACGGCAGCGACAGTCAATATGGTGATCGTGGAATTTAATATTTGTAAAATACGGAAAAGACTGAATGCGTGCGTACTAGTTATTCGGGGGAAATTCAAATTGATTAGTAGGTAGTAGTAGTAGTAGTTTTGAGGGGAGGCGACCGACATAGTCAATGAAATTATACATACATGTAAAATAAAATGACTAATTACCTAATAAACTCACAACACTTTAGTGCAATTATTTTTATTAATTTCAATTTAACATGATCAATACAAACAATCAGAATGAATGTACCTACTTATATATTTAATTTTAACTAATAAACCAAAAGAAATAGCTTCATCATTGTGGATTAATGAACAAAGGTTTGGTTTCTTGCAGCCCTTCAAGTTTTTATGATACTTACCAATTACTTTATTAACAGTAAGTATTGTTTCTTGCACTTATCTCATAATTTATCCTGGAGCCTTCCATTGTAGTACCTTATCTGGTCAATGAAATACCTACCTACGCCATATTACTATATCACACCTTAAATTGTGTCTGATTAGTTTCCCACTGTTTTTAAGTCACTTCCATAGGCTTCTCTCTACACTCACTCATCAAAATACATACAGCTGTATTTGCCAACCTGTTCTATTTATTTTGTTCATTCTTTGGTATTAAGTATTACAGTTCAGTTGCTTCTAAACTTATCAGCTATTGGGGTTCAGCAAACCATCAATTAATGGTAGAAAATATACTGTTTCACAACCATTTACAAATAAGATATAATACCTGCAGGCATATGAAGATATTCAATTGATTATATCCTTTTAAAGTAGCCATTTAAGAATCCAATAGATGACTATAAAAGCACTCATGGGTAGTTTCAGCCCTGTCCATTATTGGAAGTCTGTGAGCAATGAGATTCCAATGCTACCTTGCTTCCAAGTGTATGTATGTATGCATGTATGTATGTGTGTGTGTGTATATATATATATATATATATATATATATATATATATATATATATATATATATATACACACACACATATAAATATGTACATACATGCATATTCTTTGGCCAGGAGATGGTGTTAGGGAGCTGTTTCATCCAACTAAGGAGAAATGGATGACACCAGAGGAAAGAATGGTAGGGGTTACAATTTGCTCAGCCAACTGAGATACTCATCAACCTTAATCTTTACTCTCCAGAAATTACTCGGTACTAGCCCTGTGGTTGAATTTCCTTTTTGAGGGACTCACATCTTTAGCAAAATCATAGGGAGAGGGCAGCATTATTTCAATCGGTCTTTTTTCTGACACTGTCATCTGTGAAGACCAACCAACTCATTGACTTAGATCATTTTTACCTTAGTCCTCAACTTGACACTCTGCCCACTTGGTAAACATTGAATCAGAGGAAGCCCCTGAATCAAAGTCAAAAAGTGTAAAATACCAGTGTACTGTTATCCTTCTTCTTCTACTGACTCTCACTTTAATTGCTTTTTCACTGTCCCTTTATTTGTTCCTGAAAAAAGTAAAGAATTCCGAAATAAAGTGCAATATTGCTATGCTACAACAGCTAATTCTTTTAAGACTTCTCTAAAGTTTAAAAAATATTTTTTGTCACATTAGCACCCTAGATATTCAAACCTAAGAAACTTTGACAAATTCCAAAGAAACTGCGGGAGATGCCGCAACAGTAACTTTTAACGGAGTCATCCGCTAATGTGCATTTTAATGCAACAATTTCAGAGCGTAAAAATCATTCGCCTTGACTGGGACTCGAACCCAGATCCCTCAATATCCGGTCGAGTGCTTTAGCCACTTAAGCTACCGAGGCGTCCTCTTAAACTCTGAAATTTTGGGGCTTTTAAAGGAACTAGATGTTATGATGAAATACCGTACATACAATGTCACATGCATTCGTAGTCGTGCGCGAGGCGCCACTTTCCACGAGGTTAAAGCCAACTTTAAACACTTATGGTGTTTCCCCTTTGACAAATTCCAAAGAAACTGCGGGAGATGCCGCAACAGTAACTTTTAATGGAGTCATCCGCTAATGTGCATTTCAATGCAACAATTTCAGAGTGTAAAAATCATTCGCCTTGACAGGAATTCGAACCCAGATCCCTCAATATCCGGTCGAGTGCTTTAGCCACTTAAGCTCCGTTAAAAGTTACTGTTGCGGCATCTCCCGCAGTTTCTTTGGAATTTGTCAAAGGGAAAACACCATACGTGTTTAAAGTTGGCTTTTAACCTCGTGGACAGTGGCGCCTCGCGCACGACTACGAATGCATGTGACATTGTATGTACGGTATTTCGTCATAACATCTAGTTCCTTTAAAAAGCCCCAAAATTTCAGAGTTTAAGAGGACGCCTCGGTAGCTTAAGTGGCTAAAGCACTCGACCGGATATTGAGGGATCTGGGTTCGAGTCCCAGTCAAGGCGAATGATTTTTACGCTCTGAAATTGTTGCACTAAGAAACTTTGCCAAAATATATTTTTAAATCTGAACTTAACATGTTAAAAAAGTCAGATTTAACCAATAAAGAGTGAATATGATATGGGTTGATGGTCCCACAACTTTTCAATGTGTTAAAAAGAATGGAAAAACATGCTTACTTACCACTAAAAAACCTTTCTCATATCTATTAAAAAACAATTCGTCCATCCGAGGTACGCTATGTTCGAGTTACACCACCAAGGAGTCAAATTGTCAACTTGAATATACTGGACTATATCATTGATTGAGGCCTGATGGGTTTTTGCTGTGAAAATAACCTCCGTGAAATTTCCAGTCATTTATAGATTGGTCCTGGAGGTGCACTCTCTGAGGATAAAACCCCGGAAACTATTGAAATCTTCTAGAACTGAGCTATGCAAAGCCAGTCCAATGTGAAATGTATTGCCATAGTTAAGGGATTCAACCACCTATTACAACCAAAGTTAACTTCTGCGGCAATCATTTTATTTCTAGTTTTTATAAATCTTTTCATTTACTGAGTTGATTTAGGCCTGGGCCCTCCCCCTTGATCTTTTCATCTGATTTGCCCATGAATCTATTCATCACAATATGGTTTAAAAATTATCTCTTGGTTCATAAAGCTGCACCAGAGTCCTATTTTTATCGTTTTTTAAATTATTTTTTACGATTTTGTTGAACCCGGGTGCCATTATTTTATTTCTGCAATCTTATATCTAGTCAGAAGAATTTACTCTTCTCTTGCATCATCATCAACAGTATTCTAATCTTTCAGTAGTCTGACGTGAATTTATTTTTCACAATAATGCTTCTGTTAATATTCTCTATCTATAAGAGAACTTTCTCTTAATATTACCATTGAAATTCTGATTAGCTCTGACCCATGTTCAATTTAATTGGTCTCACGTGGCTCTGTAAGCTGTTTTATCATTTGCTTTTTTAAGGTTAGGGGGCACTCTTTATTCATATGAGGTGGAAAATTGTGTAGGGAAAGAATGCTAAAAGCCAAAGAGTATCTCCTAGTGAGAGAGGTGTCTTTGGCAATGAACCATGTTTATTTTTTATTGCTGATAAGAATTCAGGAAGTGTGAGTTATTGTGTAAGGTGGGGAAAGGGAAGGGTTTGGAGGGGCAGCGTTAGAAGGGTGGGGAAAATGTAGAAGGTGAGGGGGTAGAGGGGGTATGAATATATGTTTGGAGCAGGGTAATTAATGTCTAATATTGATTCCTGGCCAATTCCAGGACTACAAGAGCCAGATGAAGAATTACTCTAATGTTTTGAGTTTCAGTGGAGGATCAAAGGGTGGGAGGGATTCTAAGATGGATACATTATAGCATTTATCAAAGGGAGTGTTGTGTTCTGAGGCGTGTTTGGGGATAGGGAGCATATCAATTAGGGAAAAATTCTTGCATGAGGCTCGGTGGTTGTTAATTCTAATATTTAGGGCTGTGGTACACTGCCCAATATAATAGGCAGGGCAAAGTTGGCACTTCAGCAGGTACACTGCTAAATATGCAAGTAGAGGAGGGAATTGGTGGGAGAGAATTGAAAAGCGGGTGGGAGAGGGATGGGATTTTGGTTTTGAAAATAGGGCATGTTTTGCATCTAGGTTTATTGCATGGCGTGGGAGTGGTTTTGGGACAGGGTGGGGATTTAAGGAGTGGATTGGTTGATTTGAGGAGATCAGATAGGTTGGTGGGGCATTTGAAAGTAACAGAGGGACATTTGGGAAAAAGGTTGGCGGTGGCATTATGATTTTTGAGGATAGGGTAGAGGTCTTTTAGGATTAATCATAGAGATTCTAAGCCCGGGAAGTATATGGTGCAAATTGAAAGAGGGTGGGGTTCCGCGGCGGAGGAAGGTTTGGGAGTGTAGGCATGTTTTCGGATTCTTTTTTTCGGAAGGGATTGGGGATATCCTCGTTTGAGGAGGGAACAGTGTAGATTTGAAAGAAAATTATCAAGGGAGTCGGGGTCATTGCAAATTCTGTGTCCTCATATGGACAGGGAGTAAGGAATGGAGCGTTTGGTGTGATATGGGTGGCAACTATCATAGTGTAAGTATTACTGTTTATTAGTGGGTTTTAGATGTACAGAGGTGGGAAATTTTTGGTGTATTAATGTTACATATACATCCAGGAAGATGATTTGGGAGGAGGAAACCGTAGAACTGAAGGAGACAGAGGACGAAGCATTGAGGTCAGAAATGAAAGTTTTCAGGGAATCGGTACCATGTGGCCAGAGGAGGAATATATCATCGATGTATCTGAGCTACAATAGAGGTTTCAGTGATTGTTTTAACAGGAATTTCTTCTCTGCGAGACCAAGAAACAGGTTTGCATAGGAAGGGCAGGACCTGCTGCCCATGGCACAGCCCTTGATTTGCAAGAAGATTTTATCGTTAAAGGAAAAGGAGTTGCGGGTGAGGATAAACTCGCAAAGGCTAAGGAGAAAATCTGTGCTGGGTATGTGTGGCTCAGGGCATTGGGAGAGGCAATGTTTGAGAGCGGAGAGACCTTCTGAGTGGGGAATCAATGTGTATAGGGATGTTGCATCTATAGTGGCCATAGTAATCTCGGTATCTGCAGGGAGGGAGGTTGATTTTATCCTTTCCAGGAAATGGTAAGAATCTTTGGTGTGTGACGGTAGGGAATGGACTATCAGTTGGAGATAGTGGTCTACAAATGCAGAGATTCTTTTGGTTGGGGAATGACGGGAGGATAAAATCGGACGACCGGGATTGCTAAGCTTGTGAAAGTTTTGGTTTATGTCCACTAGCACTAAGTGTTATACATTATTATTCTCGTCTGTGAGAGTTTTAAAAAGTGTTATACATATATATATATATATATATATATATATATGTGTGTGTGTGTGTGTGTGTGTGTGTGTATATTTCTTTTGTTGTTGCAGATGTTTTGCGCATGCATGGGCTGGCCAAATCACAAGTCCTATTGGACATGGATTCTACTATGGCAATCAGAAATTCGGATCCTTTTGTGGTTCATTGCATATCAGCCCTTACCAAAATCTGGCCATGGGAGCTCCTGGGAAAGAAACGGGTTATCCCCCCTTTGCTGGATGGGGGTTGGCTTTAGCTATCATAGAAATGGTCGGTGGGCTGAATATAAAACCGAGCAGTTTTGGAATCCTGACACCAGAAACTTGATTCAAAAACCAATCAAAATGTTTCAAAGGGTTAATCACAACCCTAACCCACAGCAGTTCCAGACAGCATTAAAATCGTAATTAATCAATAATGTAGTTTCCAACAGGTTCAAGAAAATACTATGGATGATATAAAATCTTCCAACAGCCCTGTTCTCTCTTTTTTAAGAATAAAATATTGAACCCAGTGCAGAAAAACGTATAGGATAAAAAAAGGATTTGATACAATGTAATAAGAGAAGTTGTATACATTCATGCAGAGCAAATATATCCTCATGTCCATCCTTGTGACCAATGTAGGGTACAACTGAAAATAGATCCTAATTTATTATGTGATGCTTATACTTTCTTTTAGAAAATGAAAAAAAATTCAGCCTGCCCTTTAGAAAATTTTCTTCAATGCAGGTACAAATGAATTAATTCAATCCGGGGGAGAAAGAAATTTTGCCTGCTTTAATAATGCCAATACTGAGTTCAGTGGCTTAAGGTTTTAGTTTATGAAAATTCATGATTATGGAGTAAGTAATCTTTGTATATTTTCACACTAAACTTTATTCCACTACCACCGGTTTTGTTGCATTGCGAGGTGTCAGCATGAAAACTACCCGCTGATGTCACCTGTGTATGGAAACTGTTATTAGAAAGTTAACGTGAAAAAATACAAAATGTAATTATTTAGTGAAGCCGGCATTCTGTGGAGCAGTCAATTTTTGGTTTTTCAGGTGTCACTGTTATGAACTTGGTTCTGTGAATTTTATCTTTCAGTTATCACTGAATTGCCGACTTATCGTATTTATATAGAGATGAATAAAATGTAGTCATTAATAATTTTTTGTTGTGTTTCTTTCCGGTAGTCTACTCATACTCATTCAGGCTTTAATATTTGCTCTCCATTTTTCATTTAAATCCTTTAATTTTACTATAGTTTTCGTAGGTTACTGTACAAGCTGTTCTAGAGCATATACACACACACATTCATTCGCATGGAAATAGATATAAGGAAAAGGGATAGGAACCATTTATAAGACCGGCCATGAATAATAGAGGCCAGTCTGTTTTGCTAAAGCACAATCTAATATTATAATTTTTTTCCTTAATTGCAGAACCATTTCCTAAAAAACACGCCCGCATCTTTTGAAGATACAGCAGCCGATGCACATGTTTTTCTTTTCTCCGAACATCGCTAACGTCATTCCCTAACGTCGGGGCGCTGTATCGGTAGCATGCAGTATATAAGGTGGAACCTCGCTTAACGAGCGCCCCGGATAGTGAGTAATTCGTTTAAGGGGAAAACATATTGTGCCCAATAATAATTCGCTTAGAGAACGACGTTGCGCATAATTGACGAGGAGAGGGGGATGCCCGAAGTGATTGCACTGTTTACGTTTGTGCTTAGCACTAGTTTCACCGGCATCTTTGTGTCGCCAATGATCGCACATTCGTTCAAACGTGTTCAGGCGTGTTATTAGTGACCTTTCGCGCACACCTCTATAATATATTTTATGTAGCTGATCTATTACGCACATACAAACGGTGGACATTAACAATTCGTATTATCCTAAAAAACTAGGAAAAGCTGACTTTAGAAGAGTTGATGGAGTTGCGTCGAGTTTCACAGAAAGATGTTGTGGAGGAGAGTTTGTCTGAGGAGGAGGTGACTACAAAGCAACAATTATCTAGCGCAATAAGAGAAATGCTGAAAGAATGGGAAACTGTTGCATCGTACATCAACAAGAATCACCCTAATACGGCAGCTGTTACGCGCGCTGAAAATTAAAGATGATACCGCTGTGTCGCATTTACGCAACATTTTGAAGAGTCGGCAAAAACAAATGTATCTTGACAGTTTCTCGAAAAATTAGGCATGCATCACAAATAATAAACTAATTATTTTAGCTCGTTTTTCACACAAATCTAATTCGTATTCTAGGTTGGCTCATTCCGCGATAGAGGAAGAGATGAAGACTACAATTCTCTGTTACATTGTATTTTGTAAAGCGTCACCCTAATAAGACTGGCTATGGGCGCTAAAAATTTACGTAATGATAATGATATGTCACATTTCCAAAAACATTGAAGAGCCGGCAAAAACAAATGTATCTCAGCAGGTTTCTTATGAAAATGAATTAGGAATATATCATGAATAATAAACTAATTATTTCGATTTTTTGTTTTCTAAGAATGGAATTTGCATCCACGGTGGTTTAATTCCGCGGTAGAAGAAAAAGGTGGACGCGAAGCACAATCCTAAATGATGTCTATATAATATCTTTGAACAAACTTTGCACAAAAGTTATTTCATTTCGAAATGGAACGCATTAAAATATTTTACACTACTTTATATGGAAAAAAAATGTTTCTCTAAACCAGTGTTTCGTTGAACGAGAAAGATCGGGGAACGGATTATGCTCGTACGACAAGGTTACACTTTAATCATAATTAGTTGAAAAAATGAAAAGTATATGGAAGATGGTATCCAAAATATGAAGATGGAAGACGAGCATTTAACAATAAATGAATAATTAAGAAGTAAACCACGGTGTAGTAATTCGACCCTAGCTCTACTTATCAATCAAGATTGAAACAACGGCCCAGTTTCAATGTAAAACAACGCCCTCTTCGAGCGGGTTTTCCAAAGAAAACAGAGTTAAAGGCTGATGACGGGAGTGGGCGATCCTTGCTCTGGGCTATCTAGGAGCTTAGCTGACGACTCTCTTGTGTAAATGTTTTGGAAGTTGTCTTCTGCAATTTGTCAACTCAATATTTGATTGTGGGATAGAGACACATTCTGTGTATTTACGCAACGAACATGGAAGTGGAAATTTCACCCTTGAGGAGTCTTCACGACTTCATATTGGATTCGGCAAGATTCCAAATCCCCAATGTGAAAGATATGGAAAAATGGGGAAATAGGGTTGTACAGAACCTCTTGTATTACCAGACTAATTATTTTTTAATGTCAGTCGTTATCTTCCTTTTGGTTGGGTAAGGAATATTTTATTTAGTATCCATTATTACTTTTAGCTGTAAAGTTTTTGCATTTAATATTTATCATTTGATGACTCATCTGCCAAATAGTCATCTTTATAAATGCCGTCCACGTCTGAAAGGTTACCTGCATGAATTCGTAGTGATATAAGTTGTGGTTCTAATCTTGGTTTTGAAAAAATGATAATAATATCCCGGTCATTACACGCAAGTAGGTCCTTTCCAGTGAAAGTACACGAAATGTCAATGCTTCTTCATTGCATAAGAAAATATGTATGGACCTTGATTAATTTTATATGAAAATAATTGCAAAATATTTCAATTTTATTTCATTTTCAGTGTAATTTAAGTCTGAAAGAGTTTGTTATCTTTTAATGTGATGTACACTATATTCAATTTTGTATTTTACTCTTTAAGTATTTGTAAAGCTGCTTTCAGACTTGGACATACAAAACCAATATTTCCCCGACGGGTGTTGCAAAACAAAAAAAAAGCCTCAGTCTATATGATACGTATGTGCGTGTACATTTCCATGCCATTTTACTCTTACTTAAATGATGAAGGGCTTTTTTCAACAGAAATGTTGACTAGATCTTTCTTCCAGTTTTCTAAAATCTGGCTCACAGTTTTTAGATCAGTGAATGACCTGTATTCTTGTTTGACCTTAATTACTTGATTTTGTTACATTGTTTTCTATCAACTATCCTCTCTTTGTCTGTCGCTGTGGAATATATAGGCATAGGACATGTTTAGCTTGGTGGATGCCTCTCTTTTAGGTATGGAGTCAAATATTTACCTAGGTGTGGATATTGTGTTGTTGCATGATAATTTTTCCTTTTTCAAGTGAAGACGGATTCGCACTATTATATTTAATTGACCAGCATTTGGAGTGTCATTTAGAATTAACTTATGCTAAGCCATGGGTGTGTCAGCCAAGTGAGTAGAGTGCTGAGCTGGGTGTCATTATGGCTGATGCATCTGGGAATCTTCATCGTCACTCAAGCTGCATTATTGTGTAGGGTATTTGGATACCAGATATTATTGGGATACCACGATTGGAAGAGGGAAAGGAATTGGCCACCCTGCAACACCGTTTGAATTTCACATTCTGTGAGCTTATTGTTTGATGAGCTTCCCTCTCACATGCAAAACCAGGCTTGGGTTTAATACTGTAGTATTTTAGGATTAGTGCAGGGGTTTATGTCATACTACCACAAAAAGAGATCCAGTCCTTATGTTTCTTTCCTTAGTTAAAAGTTGCTTGGTGAACAATTCTTTTGCTTAAGACTGTCCAGTGGATGCCAGATTCCGTTCCTTTTTTCATAATTTGATGATTCCATTGCTAGTTATAAAGACAGCAGCCAACAGCTTTGGATGGGAAGGTAAAAGGAGGTTAGTAATTTAAATTTATTTAAAATTTTTTCAAATATTCAAAATCCTCTTAACAAATGACTTTAACTGTTGGTTGCTTCCCCTAATTAATCCGTATTTATCTATGTATTCAAATGAAATAAGTAACTTGGTAATTCCACACATACTTTATTTAGAACACGACCTATGTTTTGGCGTTGGATGCATCAGGTATTTTATATCACCTGGTGATGATGTCCAGGATTGAAACCTATGTTGTGCTCTAAATGAAGTGTGTGTGGAATTAAAAAGTTACTTTTTTCAATTTGTTGTGTACATTCCATACAGTTACCCTGGAGACAAAAAATTCCACAGTTATCAACTTGAAGGTTGGTTTGTTAAGTAAGGGAAGAGCTCACCTAATACTAAGCCCATCAACGTGTGAAATCCACACATCAGGGCAGGGGCTAGTTCCTTTCCCTGAGCTGCCTATGATTTCCCAGGAAGTTCTGGTACCCAAAAAACACACAGCTTGGGTGAATCTAAGGCTAGCTTCTTTATATGTACTATGAATCTCAAAACTTTTAATATGCGATAAAAATTATCGAGTGACAGTAGAAGTAACCAGAATCTTCTCAAGAGATTCCTATTTGTCATTCCTGTTAGTTGGTACTACTGAAGGAATGTTATGGGTGTTAAATGGCAGAGGGAGAACATTTCTCTCCCTTTCTTAGAAGATGATTTAATGATTGTGATTTCAGCACTAGAACAATGAATTCACATACATCCAAATCCTTTATCTATGATGTGAAACTGAATCAGAGAAGTCAGAAAATGATTTTTCTAATGACATAAATATCATTTGAGCTCAATTAAACCAGATTTTCTGATATCAGCTGCATTATTGCAATGACAGTTTTAGAGTTAAATTGAATTTTGAAATGGGAGGGACCCATGTGGCACATTTTAATGGAATTATAGGAACTAGAAAAAAGTGCTAACAAAATTTTGCTGCAAAGGGACTGAAAAAATTTTCCTTGGGAGTATTATTTAATAATTTTTCAATTGCTCGTATATGGAAGGAAGCAGAAATGTAACTATACAAAGTTGAGACAGAGTGGTCTTCTATGGAGTTCATGCTAAAGAAAGTATTTTTTCATTATCTTCTCATCATAGAAATGTGATTACTTATTTTGATTGTTTGCCAACATTGTGCTAATTTTGCTGATTTTAACTTCACAGGATTATTCATCCAGTTAAAATGCTGTCTGGAATGTTGGCAATTGGCGTGGCTTTTGGGTTGTTCTACTACTTCACCAATACTAAGAGAACTGCCACAAGATTCAAGAAAGACCATCCTTTCATTAGTTTGCTGCTCATAATTTTGGGAGGATACTTCATTGTGTACATGCTTGGCTCAGTGGTTGTCTTCCTTTTTGGCATTTTGCTGCCATTTGCAGGTACAATGAATTCTATCAACTAATTAGTGGAGAACATTTTTATTTGTTTGCCATTGAGCAGTTGCTAATTAACTCTCAGTATCAGCCAAAACCACAGTGGTCTTTAATGAGTTATTAGCATTCGTCAGGGTCTTAAGTGCCTGATGTGACAATTAATATTTGGAATTGAACAAATATTATTAGACAAACGACATTCTAGATTATTGGATGTATCCACTAAATTAATCTCTTAGATACCCTGGTTCTTTGAAGTTATGTATACAGGGATTCTATTTATTCTAGTGTCACATTTAATTACTTAGTTAATTATAAAATAAATGTTGCCATAACTTTGAGGAACAAAAATTGACGGGTTACAAATTACTTTATTTTGAGGATGTGGTGCTCCACAAGAACATTTTAATGGGAAGTCCAGGGTTTGGAAGCTGTCGTCACAATGATAGGTTTCGTTATAAAAAGGTATATTTTACTAACCGCTATTTTCACCTGTCTTCTAATCTTGTACTTATGATGTCATAATATTTCCACCGTTAAATTTACAGATTTAAAATACATCTATTCAAAACAAGTGTGATGTACATATTGTAGGCTCTATTAAAACATATCTTATTATTCTACTGGTTTAGGTAGGTTTTGGATGAACACAAGCTACTAAATGATAAAGCAAAAATTCCCATGCACAAACATGTACAATATGTACATTAAAAAGAAAGGAAAATAATAAACATGTACTTAAATAAGGAAGGAATGAAGTTTTCAGGTTGAAGGTAAAAGGAAGTTGCTAGGAGAGATGTGAAGGGATGTCACAGTTGTAATGTGCAGGGAATGGTGGCTCTTTGTTATTAGTGCATTTGGTGAAGACTTGGCAGTTCAAAAGCCCTTAGCAGCCAAGTATGTGCCAACCCCCAGGTTCTTACCTCAATGCTTCTGCTGGTTCTGGGAGGATTTTTATTACCATTATTTAAGAATTGATTGCTGGAAGTGATATGCTTTGGAATGGGATGATTGTGGAATGCAGGAGATATTGTGGAGTGTTGGTGATTAATGATATAAATGGATAGGGTGTTGTTCAAATGCCAACGCAGTAAGAGAGGAGAGGTGGTTTATGACTATGGCCTGTGGCACAAATGGCCATTGAGGTTAGTTTGAAAGACTGGAGTGGAAAAGAGGACAGCATTTACACCTTTGGCTGTTGCAAGGTGATGGTTATAGTAGGGAATGTTGCAGGGGGTAATTGGGGGTCTTGTTGATTTTACCATGTCACGCAAATTTGGTGGACTTTTGAAAGAAATGGAGGCGAATGTTGGTTGTTGGAGGGATATGGATTCAAGATACTGTCTCGGGCGGTACTTGGTGGAAGTCTTTCATACTATGCACAAATGAAGGAAGACTAACTGGGTGAATTCCACTGGAATTTTTATTTTTCATGACCATGGTTTTGTCAGAAGGCAACATCATCAGGCCATGCCTTACAGTGAAACACCGTGAAAAATAAAAATTCTAGTGGAATCTGCCAAGTAAGACTTCTTCATTTTTGCCGAATATGGAGTCATTAATTAAAATAATGGGATGAAATTCCTATGGGATCTGTTGAATTTTGTATCAAAAAAGTTTGTGGTGATAAGATCGAGAATATCAGGGTGGTGTGTTGTGGTGTGAGGAATGTATCTGGCAGTGGCGGATAGGATTTTACTATGATTTGCTAGGGTACCCATGTTTGCTAAGTGAGTGATAGAGACCTGTGTTCTTCTATAGAGGGGATACATATGCAATAATATGAGGTGGCTGCAAATAAAGAGGGAAAATGGTATGAAATATTTATTCCGGGATTGGTGAAAGCTATGTAAATGGCAGTATTGTTGGTGGTTGGTTTAGTTTTTACTGGAAGTTAATATATTATTTTGGAGTCAGATATCAATGTAAAAGAAAGCAAGAAAGAAAAGAAGTGAAAAATATTGGCTAGAAAAATTAGGATTTACAATGGAAGAGGTTAGATTTTCATGACTATGGTGTCAAAGAAGGAAGATGGTTAATTTAGCGGGCCCAAGTGAGAGGTATAAGATTTTTGTTTTGGTTGAAAGTATTTTCGAGGTGGCCGATGAATAGGCTGGCATAAGAGGGGTGTGCCCATGCCATCTTCCATGGTGGTGACTATTATCTGAAGGAAAAATTTGTCATTGGAGGTGAAGGTGTTTGAATTCAATAGTTTCAGGATCTACTTATTGGAAATTCATGATCCCTGAATAAATATTATTTGTATTTTCTTTGCAAAGACTTATTTCACTACTAGCAGTTTCAACACATAGGCAAATACTTGTGTGTATTTTTAGCCATGGTACCTGTAGAAATTCACAGTGTAAGAGTCTGCCTTGGTAGTTGCTTCATTGGTAAGGCACTTGGCCAAAAATTTAGGGATCTGGGTTCAAACTTCCATTTAGGGGAATGATTTTTGTACCATGAAATATTATATTTGTCTGGAAATCAGAGGTGACTCTACTAAAGTTATTGTTGCGGTATTTACTAAAGCTTGAATTTGTATTCAGCAAACATCTTTTTGTGGAGAGCAATTATCTTTGCGATGCAATGATTTCAAAGTGTAAAAATCATTGCCATTGACCAGGATTTGTAGAGATTATCTTTTAGTTGAGCTAAATTGGTCTGCAATATTGTATTCATCTAAAAGTTGCAATTAGTAGGTTAACGCATTGGTATTCTTATTCATAATGGAATTTAATTTGCCAAGCTCTTCAACTGTCGCCCAGTTTTATTAATAGATACCATACTTCATATTCCCATTTTACTTCTTTTATACTCCTGTATTCTTGTGTCTCCCGGTGCCATAATCACCAATCCAGACTTAATATCTGCACTTAGTGTAGGCTATGCTCAGATTACCTGATGGTCTCCCAACTAAGGTAGATGATAACAGTGTAAAATGAAATTCTGAATATACTGGCATATAACATAAGCGATTCACTTTGAATCTGATAAAATCTACTGGTATAAGGAATATTTTACAAATATAAATGATACCCATTTTGTGCATGTTTGAATCTGAATTCATTCTGTGTGTGAAATGAATCATATGTGTCTTGTCATAATATATGGCCTTAAATTGGTTTCAAAAAGTGCCCTTATCATGATTTTAATCATAAATTGTAATTTTTTTAAATTGCCATGATATGAAAAAGTAGAAAATGAGCACTTTGAGCCTGATTAGTAAATGAACTTTAAATACCTCACTTAAATAACATCAGCTTCTAGTTTCAACTTTCAATATGTATAATGCTGCTTGTGTGATTTTAATGGGGATGGATATGGACAGAAGTTAGTGTTCGCAACACAAGGAAGTGTTCCTGTAACTTTATCTTTCAGTTAAAGGAAATAAATTATGAATTTTGTAAATTCTTTAAGATACACTTGTCAAAGTAAGAATGGAACCAAGAATTCATAGATTGCTACTGGTCTAGAAAATATCTTTTAGTGCCAATCACAAAGCAAAACTTATTAATGCAATCTTAACGTTCAAAATAGTTGTGCTGTGAAACCTTGCATGAATGCTTTTTGAATGTGTTTATATAGTATCCCAGCCCGACTGATCAACTCAAGGGCTAGTTTAATAATGGAGAGTAAGGCTCTGTGAGCCTTAAATAGCATATAAAATGCATACATCATGGTAGGGGGATTTTTTGCCACAAATATCTTGTGCCTGAAAAATTTAGGTGTGTAGAGGTGTGACACACAATCTAAGATGACAGAAACATACGTTTGGCATTGCTGGTAGATTATAGAAACCATTACTTTTGGCTGTCCAAATATCTCAAAAATCTCTCTCATAGTTCCAAGTTTACCTAAAACCTTTTTTTCATTATTGGTTACCTTGTCATCAAAATGAAAATTTTGTAAAATAAAATGAAAGTATATACAAGTTATTAGCCATCAAAAAATTCAACACCAGCACCATCATTAGACCAAAAATCATTTTTTTCTTAATTTGTTATTACAAATGAAATCAGCCATATAAATTAATCCAAAGAAAGTTTTAAGTTAACACAAATCAGGCAATTTACTATCGCCCTCTCTTTCATATCCATCTTTTTGATAAACAATAATATTTTAGTTTTTTAAGAAATAATAGCTTGAAATTAATTTGTAAAAAAACATTTCCAACACTCCAGCCCTGTCTCAGTGGCGTGTTCTTGGAGAAAAATAATACCTTGATGGCTTATGTTATGTGAATAATTATTCTGCTCTACCCTGCATCCACCAGAACATACCAAGATAATGCTCTGTGTGATCGCTTGCTCTGTTCTTTTAAATTGACTTGCCAAGAATAAATGCCCTGTAAAATGAAACCAAGTCTTTGATGGAAAGAATGCACTGGCATTACACATTTGCTGAGGAAAAAGATAAATTTTTTGGACTTCTGCTGACCTTATGTGTCATACATACGTACATAAACGATTGAGAGAAAGGTAGATAATGAATGAGCAGCGAAACAATGAGATCAAAGTACCTAATTCTGATGAGCCAAACCAGTCACTTTAATGAAAATTCAGCACTCGTTCACCCTCCCAGAGTTGCCAATATTATATGGAAACATTTGAAATACACAGCTCAACATTTTTCTGTCGTAAAATGCAGATAAAAAATGTTTTTGTTTCTGTTCTTCTGTCTGTTGCCAGAACTGTAGGTGACTAGGCATTATTTTATCAAATAGTCATTTTATTGGAAGGGATAAAACTGTGAATGCTTTCATGATTTTACAATAAAAATACTTAGAAAAAGAATTTTACATCCGCATAATGAATTGGTGTTAAATTTCAAATGAAATGGCTTTTCCAAGAAACTGTACTAGCTGAATTCAACTGGATATTTTTATCTAAAATTTCTTGTATAAAAATGAATATGGTTTATTAGTAGGTGTTATGCATCTAGAGGTAGTGAAGGTACTAAAATTAATTTAGCCCAGCTATCAATGTATATAAGGTTCTGTCATGAGTTCTGTATGAATATTAATTTTTTAAATGGGTGATAGAAACTATAATTTATTTGTCCTTGTAGATAGTTTGTATTAATGCCATTATTCAATGTTATTTCTTATTCTATGACTTCCAGTGACCTTCATCCATGCATCTATGAGGCTGAGGAACATAAAAAATAAGTTGGTGAACCGAATTGAAGGTATTGGATTGAAGAAAACTCCTATGGGACTCTTCCTTGAAGAATTGGGTATGGAACATAGTCAGTTAATGGGATAAAACACAAGAATTATTGTTGCTTTTCACCTTGCAAGTGAGATCAAAGTAAATTGTAAATCATTATGGAGTAATCTCTCTTGAGTATACTAGTAAACTAACAAATGATATCTCTCAGCATTCAATTTTTTAATGTCAAATAAGAATTCATTCATTAGTGCAAAGCTATAAAGCATAGGCTAATATTGTGATAATGCTTCAATCCTCATCAGCATGAGAAGTTATAGAAAATGCAGTTTCATCTAGTCTATATACAAATTCACCTTAATGAAGTTATTGTTTTATAAATTTTATGGTACAGATAATGATTTGATGCATTTAATTCGGTTTTGTTGTATATTAAGCTTTCCTCTACTGTGCATTACAAGTTACCTTTTTATGATGTTGTCATTCTTCTTATTCCTCTTTTTTATGAAGTGAATGCTGTCTTTCATATTTGTGTAAGTGTTAACATGTGAGTTGTATTATATTTTTTCCTTAATAATGTTGTAAAATGTCAGGCTTAAATTTATGTAATCAAAATGACAATATATTTTGACATATATTAACACAATTCAATGTTTAATTAAATGGTTTTACTTTCAGTAAGATTGTTTGACGGAATAATAATCACTTCCATTGCTCAACAAAATGTGGTATTCACTTTCTAAAGGTTAAAAGAGAAAAATATGCAAGAATTATTTTCACTATAGTTAATAGTGCGATAGTTGGAAAAGTATAAGAGGGATATTTTCCTCATTGTCCCTTTGAGATTGGACTTCTTACATAAATAACTTACTAAATGTCTTGCCTGTGACCATATTAGTGTCCTCATGAATTTAAACAGATTTTTTAACCATATACAGGAAAAACCATCCCTTATTGTAATGCAATTCAAATGAAATATTCAGAGTTCAATTTAGATTCAAGATTGAAAGAGTGATCTCTTTCTGCTGATTTGTGACACTGAATGCCATGAAGATAGGCTACGTGCATATTTAATGAGATAGGCCAGGCATATTTTTAATTTGCACTGCTGCATTCAGGTAATCAGTAATGGCATTACTGCATTAATACATTGGCCATTTTATGTTACCTTGGTAGGTTTAAGGCCTGAAAAGTACTCATGCATCCAAAAGATATGATACTCTGTGTTAATTATGGGATTGGATTCTGTTCCAACAGTCATGGTAGGTTCCTTAATATCCCATGCTTGGTGTGACACATTGCAGCATCTAGTGACCCTCGAAGGAACATCATTCATGGTACCGTATTGCATCTAGTTGTAGGAAAAGGTCTAACAACATCTGAGAGTTGGCAAAAATGTCGGTAATTGTTTTATCTAAACTCATTTTACATGGTAAGCTTGGCAATTAAGTGATTGTATATTTTTTTGAAATAATGATTAGGTTTTGATAGGGTGTCTTTCTACCTGAAATACTGATGTCTGAGATCTTTGTAACTTTGAATTAGAGGAATATATTCTTGCTTTGTGCGGTAAGTCCACATGGAAAGAAAAAAATCTAGTTTTCCTGAATTGACAACTGTTTCAGCCACTAGGTGCCTATGATAACACAGGAGTTGAAACCTATTTCTTTAAGAAAGCACAGTACAATACAAGTCACAATAAATTGTAGAAAAATAATTTTGGAAATCCATTGAAAATGTATTGCTATAAATAGCGTTTGTTGTTTTATTCAGATTGTAGTTTCCACTTTCATACCATTCCATGCTGCCCAATATTCCTCCATATTCCCTCTCAACAGCTAATGAACAGTGGCGCCAAAAAAAAATCAAACACCAAGTGTGACACATCTTCCTCTTATGAACACTAAGTGGATCAGCCTGCATTAGGTTATTCCATTTTCTCATTCAAATATATTTCACCTGTTTTAAATTTTTATCCAATTATACTGAGTAGGATTCACATATACTAATTCAGAATTTAGGTAGCAGTGGCAGTCAACAGTGTTAGAGTATATGATGCAACAGCTTAGCATTTCCTGTTTTCAAATTTTCCTGCACCAAGTTTCTATGCAGTACTGTTCTGAAATAATCACACCAATGAAGAAATTTGTAGCAGCTGCATTGAGAAATGCTCAAACAGTCTCCCCCAAGCTCACTATAAAACATGTCTTAGTGCCAAATACTCTGGTTTGCCACTACTCTGTAATTTTTTGTACTAATCTTTTTGTACCTCCTAAAGAGGTCAATCATTAAGGATTTGAGATTTACTCCCAGTTGAAATCCCTCATCAATTTTACATCAAAACAGTGTTTTAGAGTGTGTAATTCACAAAGAGAATAAAACGTGAGTAGAAATAATAGATTCATTCGATCTTGTGCAAAGGAGCTATTTTTCATTATTACATTTTCATGTAAGCAGGTGTATACCTGTCCAAATCATTGATGGGGTGCTTGGCAAATTTGGGTTTTTTTAGATGATCTCCTATACTTCCTTATGGAAATATTTCCTTGAACTTTGAAATCATTGAGCAAGTGGCCACTAAAAATTGTTATTATAAATAATTACACATCATGCTTTGGTGATGGCTTAGTACTTCGGCCACTAACCTCGTATTATTCCCATAAAAATAAATTTTAATATGAATTTCCTGAAAAAATGTTATTGAAAGTTTGAGCTTTTAATAAAGCTGGTATATGTTGAAAAGTAGTACTTCCATTTAATTTTACCTAATGCTTCAATCAGCATTTTAAAAAAAGTCCCGTCTGCAAACACAATTGGTTAATAACACTGCTATTACACGTCTACTGATGACTTAAGTTAGACAAATTATGCATTTTCTGACTTTTCAATCAAAAAGATTGCACTATCCATCATCAAGCCAAATCAATGTTTTCAGAATTTTATGCAACCCTTGTAAGAAGGATTTTAAATTTTGTCATTAACACTTTCCATGGCAATTTTGTTGATGTCTTGAGTTTCTTGGGCATCATTTTGTGAGTATATTTTAAATGTGATGAAAGGATAAAGCAAGTCAGTTTTACATAATTTAACATGCCAACCATGGTTTGAACACAAGGTGTCATTACTAAGTTTTCAGAAATGTGAACCAAGGGTTTTAAAAAAAGGTATTGTGATTGCTCGTCGAAAGCTCAAGACCACTCTGCCAAGAAGATGCTTTGACCATAATAAATTTTATTCTTAACTGCAGTATAATTAATTATAATTTATTGGATTGACTGAAATTGAGGAATGTGATGGGCTCTTGAGTGCATCCATTGTAAAAGTTGATATGCATATTTTTCAGTGAAAAATTTTACTGATACGAGAAGCACAGTTATAAGAATATATATATACATTCACGGAAGGCATATATATAGCAACTATGGAATAAATGATTGTGGTTTGTGCTTGGCTATCATTTGAAATCTTATTTGGATTGAGCTCACAACTGGTAAGGAAACAGTTTTGCATGTAATCAATGACAGAAATTATGGAATATATTATGTGAATCCTAGCTAGATCATTATATTTTTGGCCATGTTTTGTAAATAAATCCATAGGCTCATATAATACCTAAATGTGATTTTATAGACTTACAGAATTTTGCCCCTTTATGATCATTATAGCCCAAGTAAGAAATGATCAACTTAGGAGAAATTCTCAAAGCTTCTGTTATTGTAGCTGTTTACACTTAAGTAATTAAGAAACCATAATATATGAGTACATCTTTTAAAGAGTTGAGAATGCTGCATTGTTTAATTGTCATTGAGCCATAGTCATTCATGGAATTAACTTGGTAATTAACACCTGCCAGTAGGTTGGTTATCCCCGCCTAAGTTTTGGGTTTTTCATAAATGCTGATGATTTCACCCATTTGAGAATATAAACCTATTTACGAGGGCTGTCCAGAAAACAACTTCCGTTTTTGTGTAGTTTTAGAATTAGTGGAGGGAGCTGAATGGTCTCTGTATTGACGCATACAGTATCAGTATGTCTCAAGCTTCAGTGGTTGGAAGGCCGTGCCGATTACATTTGTTTACAATAGCAACAGTACAATTGAAATTCCTACCAAATGTGAGGTTCATTCAGTGATAAGGTTTTAACTGATAAAAAACTTCAAAGCTGCTGACATTCATTGGGATATTTGTGCTCTGTACTGACCAATTGTGATGAGTGACAAGAGTTGTGTGTCAGTGTTGTCATTCTTTTAAGGGTGATCATAAATGTCAATGATAATAACAGAAGTGGCCGCCTGTCTGTGGCGAACAATGAACTGCACCTGAAAATTGATGGGAAGTTCGTGAAAACTGACATTTTACGATATCTGAAGTCTTTAGAAAGTTTCCACAGATTTCTATGACTCTGTTGTATGGAAATACACCTGAAAAGTTAAGCTACTACATGTTTTGCGCTCATTTCAATGAGGAACTTCAAGATGCCATCATCGGTTGGCTACAATCTCGTTAGCAGAATTTCATGCGGAAGGAATTTTCAAAATGAGTTCAGAGATATGAAAAATATTTAAATCTGATTGGCGAATATGTATAAAATAGTAGAGATATGTAGTTTTGAGGTGAAAATAATGAATTTTTTGTATCTGTTCGAGTGTATTTATATAGAATAATGGAGGTAACTTTCTGAGCAGCACTCGTATAACTATGCTCCCATTTGGTGCACGTTTGTCAGAGTTTTGTCAATAAAATTTGGAATTTTGTATTTGAAAATAAGGAATCACATTAATAGCAGAATAAAATATTTACTATTCATTTTTTATGTCAAAACCATTCTGATGTTTTATTTGCTATTGTTGTGAAAACGATTTTTAATGCCTTCACATAAGTACACAGTAGTTTTAATTTCCCAAGGACCCACAATGATTTTTTTATTTGCATTTTTATTTCATATACTGTAATTTGTGCATGAATCTGCTTCTGTTTATGTATTAACCATGAAAACTCTCTCTATAGCTTAATTATTACTACTGCATTTTCTTTCACATATTACATAGTTTAAGTTTCTCTTTTAGGAGAGGCATGTATATACTGCTCCCACTTAACAGTTAAATCACTTGTGGGCCGAAGGTCACCAGTATGTCTATCCTTGAAATGTGGGGTTTGTACTTGAGGGTGATGACTTGTATGAAGGGTGGATGACTTAATCTGTGAAGTTGCTTGCTTTAGAATTTCCAGGAATTCAGCACAAATAAATTTGCCTTGACATACTTATAGATTTCACGTTCACCAAAAGAACTTCAAATTTCAATTATATAATTGTAAATTCTATTTGTGAAATGCGATCGATACCTCATGTGTTAAACTTTCATTTATGATATGGAATGTTAAAATGAATGTAATTTGTGATGGACTGCATTTAATCATTGAATACGAATTACTAAAGGCATGTGAAGCTTCATTGTATTCATTTTTAAAGTGAATCAATCAAAATTTTGATGAATCAAATTTTGCCGAAAAAGATTTGTTGGTTAAAATTGAAAAATTGATTTTAGCATCTAAAATTTCTTAAATGCTCAACTCCTATGCAAGAAAAATTGGTGATTTCATTGGTGTTTGCAAATAATATCAAGCACAGAAAATTGAGATACATATTTACAAGCAACACATTTTTGAAAGTGTAGGTATTGTAAATGTCTATAAAATATTAGTTCAAAATATCATGTTTAGTGAATTCACCATCCTGCCTCTTGCCTGCTAGAATACATTTACTTCATAGGTACTCAAAAAATGCTGATGATAGTAAGAGTTGGCAAATTATGTAGTTCAGAAAATAAATTCTATTTTTTAGGTGAAGTCTTCCATTATATTTTGCTATGAATGGGTACAATTGAAGCATGGTGAGATAAATTTGCAATTATAAATAGTTGCTATTTAGTTGAAAATTTATCGACAGTATAATTTCACTGCATGCTCCTTTGCATACAGAATGTACAAGTTTTCTGCTTGATATTTCAGTGAGTTTTTCACACATTTTTTTAAAACTATTACCATTATTTATTAACTACGATTGAATGGAAAATGAAACTACAGTCAATCTTAAATTTATGAAGTAAGTAGTATAAAACAAGGGATCAGGCTCTTTGTGAAGACCTTAGTTAAAAGACCATGTATAAAATATTGTATGATAAATGCAGGCATTCTAAATTCATTCTTTGCATACTGTTGTGTGTGTATTAGAAAATTTTATTTTGTTCACGTGAATCCAAGCAATGGGGATACTATTTTATGAAAATCTGACTAGGAGAGGTCGATGTATAATAAATTACAAAAGAAAATTTAATAGCCATAAAATTTTAGCAAACAATTCTGTACTTCAAAATGGTCTCGCGTGGGATAGATTGTCATGTGAGTTCCATCACTGGCAAAATGCTGGTATTTTTCATTAAGCATATTATCATTTTGGCCTTTGAAAAAATAGGGTGAGGTCTAATGTGCTATTTTATAATGCCTGAGGAGCTTGACTCCATAATAGCTGTTCTGCTTGGAATCTCTAGTTAGCAAATGATATGAGCTGAATACAAATGTGCACCAATGGAAAGATAGTTTATTTATCTCAGTTTATTTATTATTCAATATTTGGGAAGCATTTCTAATTTGATTCATGATGTGATGTTTTGGGAAAAAACCTCGTTTTGCACATCCATGCCCATTACTTTTTGCCTTAATTGAAGAAACTTTAATCTGGGAATACATATAAGCCTATTAATTTTCACCTTTTTTCTTATCCCCACAATTAACTTTCAGTTTCTGTCATTCAGTTTTATTTCTATTAAAAAATCTTAGTATCGGTGATAACTAATGATAATCTTGCATTGCTATTATTTAATTTCATAATTAGTGGTTGTGATTGCTTACTGAATTTTTGTTTCTTATTAATTTTGTGATTTTTGTCTCTGCTTTATCCTTTTATTTTTCTTATTTTATCCTAACAGACTGTTGGTTTAGCTTAACAACAGAGAAGTATCAAAGTACTAAAACTCCTGGCTTTGGCAATCCTGGGAAGCATAACCAATGAAACATCATTTGGATGAGTCTTTACTTGCTGTGATTTGGACCTTTGATCTCAATGAATAAACCAAATACAGAGCCTCCTAAAGGCCACATAAGAGTGAGTTCAGTTATTGAAGGAAACTAAATTTGTTTTCATTTATACTATCTACTTCTGAATTGTTTGTATGCATTGATTATTAAAATTACAATGAAGTCACTAAACAGCATACTTGTTTGTAAAAACTAACTAAGAAAAGGAGACAGTTTGTCTTCCAACCATGTACAGTTAAATAACATGCTGCACTAGTCGTGAAAGTAATTTGTAATTTTAGTGAATAATCTGGTCTAAAAAGTGGTTTGTTTTTATTTTTGAAAGAGATTGTACTCAATATAACTGATCTAAGCCAATATGTATATCATAGCCCCTACAATAAGTTAAAAGCAGTTTTTACTTTTTAGTTGGTTGTGCTTTTTACAAATAATATTATAAACATTTTACAAAATCTTGTTTGTTGGTTAAAGATCTTAAATAAGTTACTGAAAGAATTGTATAATAATATTCACCAACTAATCCTCTCTTGGATAATTCCACATTATTAAACGTATTAGTTTGTGTACAGTAATTTTATATAATTAACCTTTGTATGATCCAAGAATTTAAGATATTCTCATGTTTTACCAGTATTATTGGGAATGATAGTAGCTTTCTATGTAATAATTGGCCATTTGCTAGTTTTATGATTTGAATTTTTTAACGTTAATCATAAACATGTGAAATTTTGATTTGTAAAATTGAAAATTGTCCAGTTCTCTTAAGTCTCCAATCAGATTAAAAATTTGCAATTGGTGAAAAATTGAATTTTAAATTGTTGCCTGTCCTTAGTTTCTAGGAGTCATGGTAAAATATTGTTTTATTATCAATGAAAAATAAATGCTATATTTACCAGTGTTAAAGATGCTCTAAGATAATGGATACATCTCAGCATATTCAAATAATTAAATATATCAAAATGTTTCATGGGTGAATGCTCTGAATTTTTTCTTTAATAATACTGAAACATAGTATGAATTCACTTCCACTGCCAACTGGTTTGGGTTAGCATATGCCTACATGAATCTCATGGATTTGCCATAATTTTACATGATGAAAATAATATCCATGATGCTGAAAAGTAATTTGCGTGTATTTTATATCCATTAGTATTTGCAATTATTTTAAGAATCTGAAACATCATTCGTACTCTCCGTCACTGTTTGTGGTCATGAACAGGTGCATAAACCTGAGTTTCAAGTCCAAAATTTGATTGCAGAGATAAGTTGTATCAGACACTAATGGTAATAATACATTTGGTGTTGTGAAAGTAAAAGTAGGCAAAGTATTACAAATACTGATATGTAAGATTTTTATCTAAGCCATAATTTTGTAATGTTGTTAATTTATTTCCAATAGATAGAAATTATTTTCTGAAACTTTTCCATGTTCATCCATTTGAGAAGAAGTCAGCATATGGTCACAGATGTATGAGAAATACTATGATATTCATAATTAATTGTGAATTGGAGCTTAAGTATCATCCCCTTCCTCATATTTAAAAACTTGGTTGAATACTATGTACATAGGAATATTATTAGACAAAAATCAAACTTAGTATAAAACAATATTAGAAATGAATTTAAGTAGAAACATTGTAGTTTCACAATTTTTAATAGCATTTGACCTCGTCAAATGAATGATGGTGTGCCATTCGTGACTTTCCTGATAGTCAGCATGTTGGTGGTGCCATTTTCTAATGCACCAATGCGATTTTTTTTTAGTTTGCCCCACCACCCTGAACTCAGTGAGGTATTTTTAGTAATACACCCAAATTGATTTTGCAATTTAAGGTGGTCTGTGGAAGTTGCTATTGTGCAAATTCAGTTACACCGTTATGTTATTTTTTCTCATTTAAAAGTTAGATCAATTCAATTTATCAAATTTTTCAATGTTAATCCACAGTTGAAGAAGATAGTGTTTCCCTGAACATGACAAACTGTGTTGTATTTTTAGCAAAATTCAATCAATATAGGGACTTGCTTTTAACAGATTTGGCTTTTTCGTTTCATTTTTTTAAATATTTATATTATTTTTTTCTAAAATAACTTAACTTCATATATTTCTTTTTGCTATTAAAAATTTCAGTTAAAGATAGCCAAGGACAGAAATGTACCATTTTCCAGTGCAAAAAAATGAATAGCAATTGATAAAAACCCCAAAATTTAAAATAATCCTGTAAGAGTACTTCTTAAAAATTATAATCTCCTCTTATTATTTTCATTCCCTTGACCACAATACATTTTTGGATGATTAAAAGAAAATAATTTCTTTGGAATGAGTGGTTAGGTGATGAATTGAGGAGTAAAATTGGATAGGAGGGAAGATGTGTTTAGAGAGGGGCCAAGCCATCAAGAATAAAAGATAAACAGGAAGAGGTGACAGAGAAGGATGGAACGTCAAATGGGAATCCCTCTCAAGCTCCACCCACTGTGTTCACAGGATTTTTTTGAACGAGAAAGTCCCAACCATCATCCCAATATATCATACAGCAAAAGTTTCAACTAAAAAATTTGAAATTGTTTAATAATGTGATTCAACAATAAGCCGCAGATTCTTTTAAAATAATCTTTGATACTGTTAAATGTTGACTATTAAATAAGGGCAAAATTAACATAATTAAAATAATAATAATAAACTCCTTTGCAAACATTTAAGAACAAAAAATGTACCTTTGTCATGTGGACTATCTAATATGAAAGCTTAAAGTTGAAATGAGGCAAATGGTTTTAATGTAGGTTTCATAGTTTTATAAATAATTTTGTCATGCACCAAAATTTACTAGGGACAACCTGTGATTAATGCGTGTGCCTTGTGCTTGATAAGAATTAAATGCTAAACACATGAAAAGAGAGGTTTCTTTAATGAAAATATGAGTTAACATAAGTAACATGATGTTGGACACTTCTTAGTAAGGAATGCAAGTAAAGTAGATCATTTTTCTGAGCAATTGGGAAATCATATACATTTAATAAATAAACCATAGAGGGCTTCAGTCAAATAGTTAACTGATACACTTTTGTCTGCGAAACTAGGATACGTAACATATTTTCAACACGTCACTAAGCTGGTCCCATGCATTCATGCATAAAAATGCTTATATTTTGTCCGGTGGGCCCTTAAGGTATCATTTGGTAATTACCATTAAGTTCATTGAGGACTCTGAAATCTACTCGGTAAAAATGGTTTTAGTTCCTGTGTTTAATATATCAGGAAAATATATATTGTGGAATTTCATGCGCCCAATACTTTTCTTAAACAATCATGCATCAAAATTATCCAGAGGTTTATATCCTGACATATTGAATTTTGTACACAATCGAATTAATTTCTAAGCATGAATGGACATACCAAAAATATTGTGAAATACTAAATCTTATTTTAATGAACCTGCTTAAACTGGAATTTCGTGCATGCTGTCTTCCATTGAACTAACTGCAAGTAAGCACCACAGAATCTTACACATTTATTTTTCTTAACTTCTTTGTATACATTTGTCAATATGTTCTGATTTTTTTAACCCTCGTTCAATATTTTAACACAGTGAATGACTTGGCTATTGCAGGTAAATTTAAGTTGGATTATTGCACCAATTGTTTTGAATGTGTTGTAGTTGTAGAATAACCTTTTCCATAGAAATGCACGGAAGCTCAGGGACATCATCCAACGTTATGTTATATTATAGAGGAAATGATGATTTTCATGGGAATTAGCTGAAATGTTTTCCCTGGCATTTCCCTCATCTTGTATTATGTTGTTTTTTTGCCATGTACGAGGGTCATCCGGAAAGTAGTACCCGTTCGTGAAATAAAGACACAAAAGTAAATATTAACAAACATAAAAAATTTTATTTGAAAGAGGATACTTTAAACTACTTCTCAACATAATCTCCAAGCAAATTAAGGCATTTGTCATAACGTGTGACAAGTTTCTGTATTCCTGCTGCATAGTCCTTCGCCGCCAGCTCATTGAGATACGCGAGGGACCCATCTTGCACAAATTTTTGCATAATGCAGATGGTGTTTAACAATTTCATGAACAATTGTTCGAGAAACATTGGGAAAATGCTCACAGATGTCATCAATTGTGACGCGCCGATCGTTCCTCACGAATTCGTCAACTGAGCTCACCAGTTGGTCTGTAATGACAGACGGTCTCTCCGAACGCTCATCGTCGTGTGTGTTCCCCCTCCCCATGTTGAAGTTGCGACACCACCGCCGAACAGACGACTCGTCCATTACATTGTCTCCATACACCTCCTTTAATTGGCGATGAATATCACATGGGCGAACGTTTCTTGCATTGAGGAATTTAATCACTGCCCTCACTTCACAACTGGCGGCGTTCTCAATTTTTTTAAACATTGTAAACAATCACAGAAACAACACAGGCAATGCTAGCGTCACGCAACTTGGCTCAGAGAAGGCAGACAAGCCACTGAAGCTATCTGACCTCGTCCAGCGGCTACTCGCGTCGTCAGCACTTCATGCGGCACGAACGGGTACTACTTTCCGGATGACCCTCGTAGCATCCCATAAACCCAGCTTCTTGTTACTCCACAATTTTGAAACACCTTGAAGGCATTACAAAAGAGTTCTATCTAATCTAGTATACTTTTGAAAATCCACCCTTGACTTAGGGTTTTTAAGATACTTGGGCACAAATAATAATATGAAAATTACTGTGCATTTAAAGAAGAACCTGTATTAGTTTGCAGTGATTAGATTGAATAACATTTGGGTGAAATATCAGCAGTGTGTTGAAGGTTATAATTTAAAAAAATCTTTATAAAGAAAGGTAAATGGGAGAATCGAATATGCATATGGTACACCAAAGGAGGATGGAAAGATCAGACTTGAAACTCAAAACAATATTTTGCAAATCAGTAAGTTTAGGAGCTAGTTTTTTTTCTAATCTATGGATTTTAAGTTTCATCCCTTCTTCAAACATGTATTTTCTGTCAATATATGTTAGGCTTATCTCATTGAGTTTACAGTGCAAAATGACCTCTTTAATGGTGTAATATCACCAGTCAAATCATTATTTTCTTGTTGAATTGTATAAATGAAATTTCAAATGAACAAATGGTGCGCTGTATTATGCTTACAGATAATTTAGGTTGAGAAAAATACTTCAGCAGAAACTCACTGCTCAAACATATCCCTCCTTTGGGAAAAGGATAATGTATGGCTTGGTCCGCAAAGTAATTCCTATATAAATGTTGTGCAGGTATTTAAATGCAGTCGCCTTAAGGGCTTTCCTAAATGCCCTTATGGCAACTAAAAGGAACTGGCTCAAATGTGTTTTCATATGCGTCAATGCTTAATTCAATGTGTGTAGGGTGAAGTTTGGGAGTGAAAATATGACTTAAATGAAACTTCAGGAGCATTGGTGAACTACTCTATTAATTCACATTACACATTGATACATCCCTAGAAGTAATGATACCAGTTAAAGCAATTTCAGCTGTAAAAAATTATGAAGTCATTTTCTTTGTTGCAATAACTTCATTATGATACAATAAATCATAAGTGTAGTGTTTGCAGTGAAAGACCATCTGCTTTGTTTATTCCTTCTACCTTTGATACGAGGGTTGCTATTTATATTTTCAGCCTTGACAACACAAAGTGCATTAGGTGCCATCTGACATTTCCATCTGAAAGTTTGATCCTTTTAACACTAACTCTCTTCAGAACATTTTGTCGTGTGATCATAACTTGTGTTGTTTACAGTGACTCGAACATTTTGTCTCAGTGAAGAAATGGACTTAACTCGTGAACAATTTTGTGCGATGATTTTTTATGACTTTTGACATGGATTATCAAGACAGGAGTGCACCGATCGACGTACTTCCACTTTTGGCGATGAAGCCCCATCCTTTGCCGCTGTGAAACGCTGGCATAACAAATTCCATCATGGCTACCGTTCGCTCAGTGACGAAAGTCGAGAAGGTCAGCTAAAATCAGTTGTTGTGCCAGAAAACATTGATTCTGTGCAAGAACTAGGAAAGGAAGATCGTCAAGTGACTTATCATGAGATTGAGGCACCCTCGTATGACGAGCATCAATAAGATATTGCTCAAAAAGATGCTCATCAATTGGTGCAAAGAAATGCTCAATAAATACAATCACGGTGCATCAAAAGCTGTGCATAATATCTACACAGGTGACGAATCTTGGATCTATGCATATGAGGCTGAAACAAAACAGCAATCCACTGTATCGGACTTCCAAGGCGAGACAAATCCGACATAAGTGATTCGTGCACGAAGCGCATCAAAATAGAAATTGGTTCAAGCGCATGCAAAAGTGTATTGATTATCATGGAGAATACTTCGAAAAACAATAAAACCATTTTCAACAATAAATTACTGTCTTTTCATTATTAGGCTGAAAATATAAATAGCAACCCTCGTGTCAACTTAAGGTATTCGGTCCATGCACGTAGTGAGATACCAAAAAAAAGTGATGAAAATGCTTATATTTTTATTTGCACTAGCAAATTTAACATGCTAGGTCTGCCACTAAAAATAAACTTGTAAAATGACCATTTTTGAATCATTAACTTTCATAATTTCTCCTTAAGCCCAATACTGTGTACAACCCAACAAAGTTACAGAAGTTTTTGATTTGATATGCACATTATTATCGTAAAACAAAATTCTTGCTAAGATATGATTAATTTGCTTTTGTAAATGAACATTAAAATTTAGATAAATAATTGTTATAATATTTTTATGCTGACAGAAAAGTTATATTAAATACATTTGCATTATATGCGGTATTTAATTCTAATTTCATAATGCACATATTATTTTTTATTATTATTGGTATTATACTGGTTAAGGTAGGTTTTGGGTGGATGCATATACAACAATGTATTTCCTTGCCCCTCCTAAGAAAACACAGTTTGACAATACAATAAGCCCCTTTTCAATACCACTTTACTTCCTCCCTCCCTGGATTCTGTCCAATATGCCTATCCTATTTCTACCCCATCCTTGTGTAAGGTTCTCCCCTCTATCACAGTCCTCAACATGCCATTGCCATTCAAAACACTGCATCCATCCTTTTCCTGCCTCCATTGGATTTCTCCCAAAACTTCCTACTCCTCCATCATGACAAGCACTTATTCATTTGTTTTTTTCTATCCATTTCACCCTTTTATACCCATATCCTTACCCACGTTTCAAAAGCCATTCTTCTTTGCCTAGCAAATTTTTCTCCCTAAGTCCCTACCGCCTAGACCATGTTGCCCCCAAAGACTCCCATGATAGATAAACTGTTCCGACTGCTCAAGTTAATGAGCTCCATTTTCAATGCTTGAGTTACCCTTTGTCTTTCTTGAAAACTGGGTAACCTATGTTTTATTTTCATTTATTCTCATCCTATACCTATCGCACTGACTTTCAAATGCACTCAGCAGAGTTAGCAACCCCTTTGCTGACTGACAAACTAATGCTTAATCATCAGCAAACCTGATTTTATGAATTCCCAACCGATTTTCTTTCCTACCTCCAGTTCTTCCTATACCTCTTTCACCATTTCATCCACATATACATTGAACAGCAAGGGTGATAATGGACACCGCTGCCTGACCCCTTTTCCTAAAACTTCCCATCCCAACTCTCCATCTGCCACTGGCACCTGGTCAGTCTGTGACTTGTACAGGTTGCAGATTAGTCTCCTATTCCTCCAGTCTACTTATATTTTCTGCAATACATTCATTAATTCCACCCAATTCACTCTATGAAATGCTTTCTCAAAATGTACAAAATGGACAAATGCATCCTAATTGTATTCTTATAATCTTGTATGTTCCTCTATTAATGACCTCATTACTGCTGAGGCATCATGCTTGCCTCTCCCCTTCTTGAACACAAAAGATCATCCCCTAAGTAATCCTTTGCTGTGTTCTCCATCCTGTTATTGATAATCCTGAATACCATGTTAGCTGTCCATGAAATTAAACATTTTATTTTGTAGTCCTCATGTTTGGCTTCCTTTCCCTTTTTTGGGATGGGTGGTGACATTGATCGGACAAAATATTTTAGTTAAATAATTCCCTCAAAAATCCTATGAATTAAGTTGTCTCAGGTGTAACTTTATGGGATTTGCATAAAATATTGAAATGAAATGAATAACTTTTACTTATTTCATTTCAATATGCTATGAATTAGTCCATAAAACTTTCATATTTTCTTTAAACCCTAAGTAGTTCCACAGGAATGTTATCTTTGCCCATGGCCTTACATTTCTCTTAATCCCCTTTGTATCTCACCTTCAAATATGCCTGGACCTGATACGTCTTCATCTACAACATATTTTCTTTCTATGCCCAAGATTGCTGGTCAAATGCCTTTACCACATAGTTCCCCTATAATATCCCTAGTTAAATTAATAATTTTCCTGACTTATCTTTGATTGCTTACATTGCTTTCCTCTTTTATTTCCTGGCAGTGCTTTTACCTTCCTGTACAGTGCACCAATTTTACCTTTTCTTTTTAACTTTCCACATTCTTGTATTCTGTTACTACCATGCTTTTTTGCACTATTAGTTTCCCGCCTCAATTTATTATACAGCTCTTAATACTTCCTTCTACCTAACTCAGCAATTACATTCTTCCATTTCCTTCTCTAAATTGTCTAAGCTTCATCTGTAATCCATGGTTTTCTTGTCCCTTTCCTATACAGCTTTCCATATCCCCCATTTGATAAGTTCTCATTTGTCTTCTATTGTACCCATATTCCTTCCTCATTCATAATTTTCTCTGCTGCCTTGTGATACTCCTTTCTTATCATTTCAGAGTATGTAATATGAAGTTAGAAAACTTGATTTCAAATCAGTTTCAATCATAATTTCCTTATAGCACACCAGAAAAGAAAAAGATTTTTTTAGGATGTTCCATAATGTTACACTTACACCCTGCTTCAATAATGCCACCTCAATTGGGGCATTGTGATGTAGGTAACACAGGCAAAGATTAATTATTAACATCTACATAAATTAGTTAGGGGGACATTTTCACTTTGTTATTTATATGCATTGAGGAAAATAAAATTTCCTAATTTAATTCTTTTATGAATCAACCCTAAATGAAATTCTGATTTATTTTCCAAGATTCATCATCAAAATAATGATTTTATTCAATATTTTGTCCAAATATTTAATTGAGTAAATTTATATACAATTATTTTTGGTACTAAACATATTCACACTTAGAGGAATTTAAATTGCAATAAAACATGCAATTGAGGGGCATTTCCCATGTTTTCATCATGCATAGAATTTTAATGTGCTTGGTATTTAAATTTGAAGACATTAAATCTAAATCAGAAACCAGTGAAATATAATCAAGCATGCGCCTATAAAGCAGAAATCAGGGCAAGAAGTGGGGATCTACTTCCTGTCACAAGATTTTCTGTCAAAACGGTTAATTCTTCCAGCCGCAAAAGACTGCATTTACATTCTTAGTACCTAATCCTTTTCAGGTTAATTTCAGGGTGTATGATAGCATCCTTAATATAGTCACAACAATTTTTTATTTTTTGAGATATTGTGTATATATACAGAACTTTACATATTTGGCATGCTCAAACTTGAATTTTATTGTTAAAATCTGAAATACACATCGCCAATTTATCCCATTGTGGAAGTTATAGGGTGTCATGCTGTTATAAAATGAAAATATGTATGTTTGTGGCAGTTTTATTTTAAATTTATTTGTATCAAAGAACCTAATCTAATTAACCATATCTTATTGCTGCTATATTTTTCTGTATTAATTATTCAAACTGACAGTTGCTTGGAAGTTGAGTTAATGATGGTTAACTTACAGATTTGCTTTGAATTTATTTATGTTGGGAAAATTTACTTCTTCAAATTAATATTTAATTATTAACTCAAGAAAAAGTTTTGCATCATTGTGATGGGCCTTCAATCTCTCACTAACTTTTTGCCACCTGTCAACTCCCTTCATGTGGTGATAATGCTGTGGGGAGATATGATATTTGCATATTGCTTCTATTTAAATAATGTGAATTTTCTTTTGGTTAAAGTTTTCAGTTATGTAAAAATTCATTAGATATGGTGTAAAAGAATTGACTGCCTCTCAATAAAATGCATTTTAACTCTTACCGAGTATTTTTCCCCTACAGGACATTGGGATGTTCAGTATTGAGGTAGTTAAATTTGGCCATACAGATCCAGTTTAAAGCATGGCATGGCAACTGAAAATTACTTACTCTGTAATTCATAAATAACATAATAGCTGGAGGTTTTTCTCAAAATATTCTCTTTTTATATTCAGTGACCAAGTGATTTTATATTGCTTGGCATATTCATATATTTTGTATAAAAATAATTTTGAGTGGTGTGTTACATGTAATTCTTTGTTTTTATATATTACCATGGTGTGTCATGGCTGATATAAGCCACTTCAAATTTGTGAACTGTGTGTGTCATACATGACTTTTTTTTATATATTATAGAGGCTTATAATTTCACTGTACATAAATATTGCTGTGAGAGTTAAATTTGAGTGGATTGCTTAAAAGAGAAAATACTAAAACAATAATATATATGTTCCTATCTTAATAGAAACTTATATTTATTTTAATTACCTTCCATTTCACCTTAATTGCAAAACTTTTGTAAAGGAACACTAATACCACCTTATGCTCAGAATAAGAGAAAGTAACCATCTGCACTCTTTGGTATTATATTTTGTAAGTTTATAATTTTTGTGGTGCTGCTACTAACTTACAAAAACATGTTTAGTTACTAACTTTTAACTTTGAAAGTGTGCATCACCTTTTTCTATTAATTTATCAAATTTAATTGGAAGGATTGTCTGAAAAGTTTCCAACCTCAGCATGAAAATGGCAGTACTCTTCGACAAAAGTTGGGGAATGTTTTTGCGCATTTGTTGACAGGTACCAAAATTTCAGATAAACCAAGACTCTCAATTGCTGCTTGGCAATTGTTTAAATGTGCCAGTGTGAGGGTTTTTGTGACAATAAAAAATTGAGTTTCAAGCTATCATTAAATATTTGTTTTTAAAAAGCATTATGGCTGTAAAAAGCAAAAGCAAGTGGGACGTTGTGAATGGGGAGCCTGCAGCATCATTTACAACCATGAAATTTCGGACAGCTGATTCAAATGTGGCCATACCAACTTGGCTGATGATAAGCATTTGGGATGGCCAAGAACTAAGATAACCATCGACAACATTGAAAAAGTTCACCAAATGGTACTAGACGACCATTGAATTAAGGTTAGAGATATAGCAGAGGTTATGGACATATTGGAAGAATGCATTTGTCATATTGACTGAAGGATTGGACATGCATAAGCTACTCATGGGTTGAGTCCTGCGTTTACTCATCTTTGACCAAAAACGTATTTAAATGAAATTTCCAAGGCCCTGTTGGAGCAGTTTAAGCTGGGCAAGTCAGATTATTTCGTGTCGATTCATAACTGTAGATGAAGCTTGGATCCACCACTTCACTCCTGAGAAGAAAGAGCAGTCAAAACAGTGGACTTCAAAGGGTGAAACGGCAATGATGGTTCTAATGGCAATCTTCATTGGTGGTGATGGCAACTGTTTATTGGGATAGCCATATAATTGTGTTCATCGGTCATCTTTTAAAAGATAAAGCAATAGTAGGAGAGTATTATTATCACTACTTGACGAGCTTAAGGCAAAAACCGCAAAAAATGACCGCATTTGAAGTATGCTCACATGCTCTCACTTCGGCAGTCACCATGTCTAAAATTCATAAATTGCCCTTCAAATTGGTTGACCACTCACCCTATACTCTAGATCTTACTCCCAGTGACTTTTTTCTATTTCATAACCTTAAAATCTCCCATGGAGGACAGATTTTCATCCAATGAGGAGGATTGCATGCATAAATGTCTATTTTGCATAGAAAGGCATCAACTATTGATTGGAACCTTTAAACAAGTTAGAGCATCACTGGATAAAGTGTATCAAATCAAAAGGAGACTATTTTGAAAAATAAATTCAAGAAAACAAGTCTCGTTTATTTGTTAGATCAGAAACATTTCAGACTACCCTCCTATACCTCTAGTGTATTTTAATGTGTGGTGATCAAAAAAGAAAGGGTTTGGAATTTTTCTATGCCTAACATATATCCAAATATTAATGAGGTATGACAAAATAATATGTAAAAATTGGACTTTTTACACTAGTATTTATAACTAATAACGTGGATCTGGATATGGACCCTTATTTATTAGTAAATTTTATTTTGGTGCAGTTGCTTTGGTGGTGGTTAGAAAATATGGCCTAAAAATTAAAACTCCTAAATTTTTTGGAATAAACCATTTTTAATTTTTAACAGTCCCCTGCCTGTTAGGCTGAGACATTTTGCCAACATCACTCCAGTTTATTGTTCCTTTCTTAATAATTTATTTGCTCCAACTAAGCTAGGTATTTGTTTCCACAATCACCTCATTTGAGTAAAATCTTTCCATTTCTTCAAATTGGAGAATCACCTTTGTGAAAGCAGCAAAGTGCCAGGTGGGGAAGAGTGGGAGTGGTATTGGTTCTAAGGGCTATGCGGGCGGTAATCCTTCCTTGCCAGACAGGTTGCGACTGAAATGACAGACATTGATGTGTCTCACAGCGATTAGGGCAGAGGGGCCTCATGCCCAGTGAACAAACTTCTCTTGGAGAGTGAACTTTAGTATAAATCCTGGAGTAGGATGGAATCAGTACAGATAAAGTACACTAGAAGCAATAAGAAGGATTTCATGGTATTTTATAGTAGCCCTAGTCTTAGAACTGGGTTATATGGATTCAGTTCCATGGTCAATTCAAAAGATAAGGAATGGTTTAATAAATTTTGAGCCACTATATAATATTAATGTGAAAAGAAAATTCCAGGGCATAACATTTTATAAGCTCTTGCCTAATCGTAGAAAAAAAAAACAAGAGGAAAAGTAAAACTTGTATGTTACACTGAATGGAAAATGTGAGAAAATACCATGCCAATATTTATCCTTAAAGATTTCAGTGCAAAAATTGATGAGAAGGATTTCCTGCAACCTGGTGACACAAAGAAATTTACGAAGGTACCTGGAAAATACCAGGAACAGGAATTATGAATAATTATAATATTTTATTGTTCACTGACCATACGTCATCCGACTGACATCTCATGTAGGTATAGGAGTCGTCAAATACAAAGAAAATTACAGTTACATTTTGACTCTATGGACGTGCTTAAAAAAAGAGCATATACATTAAAAGTGAATATAATGCATTATAACTGCTTGATAAACAAATAGATCATGTGCCATGTGTGAGCATGTCAGGAGATACTCGTCTTCGATACTAGATATAAGATCTAAACTAGGACCAAAATGTGACTCAGATCATTGCTTAGTGAATTTGGTTTTTAAAGTTGAGTTGTATATCTCAACATGTGTGCATGAAAAGTATAAATTCTTGCTTGACAATATTAAACTTATATTTGAGAGCTGTTTCCCAAAATAACTAATTGTTCCAAAAAAGGCAAGTAGAACAATTTGGGTAACAAATGAATTCAAAGCAGCTGGCCAAAAGCTCAAAGAGTTAGGTAGGATGAATGAATTCACTGTGGGAAAGATCTTTAAAGATGTACCTCAAGCCTTTGATTGTGTAGACCACCCTTTGTGGTTGGAAAAATAAGAACACTGGAATAAGGGGATATCAAACATGGTTTAAATCCTACCTCAAAAACAGAAAGCAGGTATTCAAGGTTATAGGTACCTACTCCAACAATATACAAAGCAGTTACTTATCCACTACAGGATCAGTAAACTTTTGTGTGCTGGGAGGAAGTTACTTGTTCTCATACTGTTCTTAATTTATATGAATGATTTAACAAAGGAAAGAATGATGAAATATTCTTTTTACAGATGACACAAATTTAATACTAAGTAACAAGAACAACCCTTTACTGGAGTATAATGTTAATAATTCTCTAGCACTTCTAGGAGACTGGTTCACAATAAACGAGAGAATGATAAATTTTGAAAAAACAAACTATACAATTAAAAATAATAAACCCCTGAAATGGATCTTTACATCAAAGATAATCTTTTGAAGAAAGCAGTACCAACTTTTTTAAGGCTTAATAACTGATGAAAACTAAAACTCAAATGATCATATTAGGCACTTATGCAGTAAAACTTCTGGAATTTCCTAAGCCCTAAGAAACCTAGCAAAGGTTGTAGATCATTCAGTGTTAAAAACAGCCTACTGTGGTAATTATCACTCTCAAGTGTGTTATGGAATTATCTCTTTGGGGATCTGTTAAGGGTGTTGACAAAGTCAAAAAGAGTTATTGAATAAATAGCTGAAATTCCAAAAAGAGAACCATGTAGACCTTAATTTTGTAAATCTTGAAATCTCATCTGTGACATGTTTGTACATATATCATGGATGTGCGTATGTTCGAGGAAACATGTCTATTTAAAAAAATGACTTTCCATAGATATTCCACAAGACCAAGATAGAAGGTACAGGTATTACAGTATTCCACTTCTTTGTTGAAAAAAGGACCTCTTTATGATGGCATTACAATTTATAATCATTTTCCAGCAGGCATAAAAGATAGCGACTCATGTCAGATGTTTAAATTTAAACCTTTTTTAATCAAGAGTTGTTTTTATGACCTAAATGAGTATTTTTCGTCATGGTATGACAAGTTGCAAATGTTTATTTATTGTTATAACTATTTCTCAAATGAATGTATACATTTTTTGTATGTTATATGACATCCAATATTTTAACTTTGTAAGATAATGAGATGAAATAATAATAAATAAATAAAAAAGAATGAATGAGAAAACTTCAAGAAAACCAATGGGTTTAGAAGCCATAAATGGAACAGGGAAATTTTAAGAGATTCTGTGCAAACTACTAGGTACAAACCAGATTGAAGAGATATACATATGTGAAAATATGTTACAATATTGTTTATTTCGGTCAAAACATCAGAATGATCGCTAGACTGATAGCTGTCTCCTATGCTAAGGAAGTGCAAAATGTTACAGCTAGTGTGGAAATCCTGGTAGTTTACAAAATTCTAGTTATTTTGTTTGAAAAATAGTTTAATATGATCTTTCATTTATTTAATGTGACTTATGCATGCCAAACTATGCAGCATTATTATAATTCTGCCAGTGAACATAGGCCTTGTATGGACACCTATTAAGCGGTACAACGATACATTTACTTGCCTCTCCTAACAACACAACTTGACCTCCCATACTACTTTCAGCTTGTCTTCAATTTTGCATACTATCTTCCTCCCTGCATTCGGCACAACATCCCTTTCCATTTTCTAGCTTTTCATCGTTTGCCTAATTATCTCCCTTTTATCACAGTCTTCAACATCATTCCTAATTAAATGCTCTACAGTCATTTTTCCTGCCTCCTTTGGATTTCTCCCAAAATCCTCTCTCCTCCTATTTCACATCTACATAATACCCCGCAAGCCGCCACAAGGGTGTGTGGCGGGGGGTGTTAGGTCACCACCCGTGAAAGGGAACACAGCCACATGCAAAACCAACACATACAAACTTGTACATGCAAACCCATACCCACAGTGGTGCATACATTCATGCAAATATATTATCTTGCTTTCATTTTACACGCATGCAAATACATATGCTATCATCTAACAAATAATTGCATCTCGGGATGCAGTAAGAAATTTATCCAATAGCATGCAAAATAGAACTTGAAAAACGAGAAGGCAAAATTCCACTACCGCATGAACATGCAACATACAACGGTCCCCTCCCCAAGGACACAGGTAGGGAGTGTGACCCAATGCTGCAGGTATGGGGAGGGTCCCCCCACAGAGAGAGACTTAGGATGGAAGGGGAAACTTAAAAACAGACAAGGCAGAATAAGCAATACTGTAAAGAGCACTACATTATTTGATGGCATTCTAATGCGGAAAAAAGGGTTTTTACAGCAAAACACTCGAGGTTAGTGAAAGTACCTACAATTGAGTATAACTAATTATTCCCTAGAAGCTGAGGGTGGCAAGGGGAATTTTTGTTAGCTGCTATCCCGTATTTTCCGTGGGAAGGAGTCCTTGAGTCTGCTAGTTATTGCCCGAATTTTGTATACTCGATCCAAGCGACCGATGTATGTTGGAGTACGAATAATTTGCGAGACCTCGGTGCTGAAACATGCGGATCTGAATTTATTTTGTAAGTTCAAAATAACATTGAATCGTATTTCTTCTAATGATTCCCACCCCAGCTCCAAAAGCATTGCAGTGACTCTTTTCGTCTTATTGTAAGAGTATTTAACGAAACGGGCTGCCCGGCGTTGAACCTTCTCAATTTCCTGAATAAAGCCTTCTTCACTCGGATCCCATACGCTACATGCACATTCTAAATGAGACCTTACAAGAGCGTGGTAACAACGTTCCTTGACCTTGGAGTCACTTCTGCCGACAATGCGTCTAATAAATCCCAATTTTTATATTCTTGTCCGAAGACTTGACGCATGTTGGTCCCCCAAGTTAACTCTTTAGTGAATGTAACACCTAGATATTTTACCGTATCAACTACTGCTAGGTCAACTCCAGCTAATTTGTAAACAAATCTCGTTGATATATTAGAGAAATATACCTCAGAACATTCCATAAGATTTAATAGTAATCCCCATTTTAAACACCATTTAGTAATGCACTCTAGATCTTGAGCTGGAATTAAACGATCCGCATCCCTAGATATCTCCCGATAAATCACCGTGTCATCCACGAACATCCTAATATTACTTTTCACTGCACGGTTCAAATCCTTAACAAAAATCAAGAAAAGCAACGCGCAGATTACCCTTCCCTGAGGAACCCCCGATGTCACTCCTACGCTGTCGGAACTAGCGCCGTCAGGGACTACCCTCTGTTCCCGTTCTGAAAGAAAGTCTTCAACCCAATTTTTCGAGCCCTTGTTTATACCTGCGCCCTTTAGTTTATGCCTAGCACTTCCTCGTTTGTTTTCCTTTTTGTCCAGTTCACCTTTTCCATCTTTCTTCAAGTTCATATTTCAAAAGCCTTCAATCTACGCCTATCATCCTGCTTCAGTGACCAATGTTTCCTGCCTCGTACATAACTACGCTCCATATCGAAATTACTCTCCTTCCTAGCACTTCCAATTCCGACTCTCCATATGCCACTCCCACCTGATCAGTCTGAGACTTATAGAGGTTGCGGATAAGTCTCCCATACAACCAATGTACTCTTACTTCCATTTCCTTTTCTCGTCTACGTTTATCTTTCTAAATCTTGTTTGCGAGCCATGGTTGCCTTGTCATTTTCCTATTTACTTATCCCTATATTTTCCTCTGCAGTTTTCGATATCCCTTTGTACTCATTTATCTTCTGTGCATAGTACCGAGCTCCCTTTCCTCACTCATGATTCCCTCTACAGCCTGCTGATATTCCTTTTCTGTCGTTCCGGTCAATGCTTCTACATTCCATTTTCCATACCGTCTTCCCTGTTTTATCCTTTTGCACTGGACGTTACATTCCATTATTCCTAAATTATGATCAGATTCTGCATCAGCTCCCGGGAAATTGTTCGAATAAATCACGTTGTTCCTAAATCTGCATCTAATCATAGTGAAGTTTAACTGAAATCGCTCTTAATCCCCATACATTTTACATGTATACCTACGACTAAGAATCGTATTATGGTGTTTAAACTGAGTATTCGTTATGCTTAACCCCTTTCTCCAGCAGAACTCTATTACTTTCTCCAAGCGGGCATTCCTTACTCCTAAACCGTAGTCTCCTTCCTCACTACCTTCTCTCCCTTCACCTACTGCTCCGAACCCCATGAAGAAAATTCTAAACCTGAATCTACCAAAATTTTCCTTCCAGAAATTCTCACAATGACACCCTCGGACTGATTTATGCCCTGACGACTTCTCACTCCCATTTCTTGGTGACATTTAAAATTGAACAATGACAAAATTCGTTAGTTCATATTTTACTCCTACGAATAATATTCGATCACTTGTTTATTCTACGCTAACCCCCCTTCTTCCTACCTTTTTGCTCAATACTATTGCCACCCTTCGCTAGCTATATACAAGGTCTGTATAAAAAGTATCGGTAGCAATTTTTTCCTGACGTGTGCGTGAAGTGCTGAATTAAGACCGTCGGTTTAGTGCGCGCATGATCGTAGATCGTATTGGTATTAATAAGATGACAGTGCACACCATTATTACTGACATCTGGCGATGCGAAATATCTGCTCTAAACTCGTCCCGAAGGTCTTGACGGAAAACCAAGAGCAGGGTCGAGTGTCTGGTTGCGAAGACCGTCTGCAACGTCACCGCGACGATTTCCTAACCCCTCACAGTCCCGACTTGTCACCAGCAGACTATTTCCTATTGCCATAAGTGAAATCCTCCCTCAAAGCACACCACCATTGGACTCTTAAGTGTCTTCATAGAAGCTTACACGCGTACCTTGAATGAACTTTCGGAATCCGCCTACCAGGGAGCCTTCGATTCGAGGCATAAGTGTTTCGACGCCCGAGGGATGTACTTTGAAGAATTTTGAGGCATTGTAGCAACGTCTGAAATAAACCTATTCTTCCGAAACTGTTGCTGATACTTTTATTGCTAATCTTGTATCTGCTTGCGCGCCACAAACTACTTCCTTTCCAGTGAGGCTACTGCCTCCGTCAAAATGTAATTGACCCCTTTCTTTTTTTTTTAATATTGTCCCGTCTTCGCTGAAAATGCGAATAATTCATCAGAATAGTTTTTCTTCGCTTATATATTTCCATTATTTTTTGTTTTTGGGGTCGATTTATATTTTGTACCCACAAATATTTTCCTTAGAATTTTCTTCCATTGTATTCACCCGGAAAATCGATCACCCATTTCTTAAACTCATGGATAGGCACACATTTATTTTCGAAGGCTTTTTTCAATTTCCTCTCTTTTTTCCTTTCCCGACGAATATTTAAACTTCTGCAATGCATTAGCTTGCCCCTTTCAGATATATTGGCATGGGATTACCTTTCAGCGTTCCGTTTTCCCATTCTTTTCACTGTTTTAGGCCAAAAGAGATTCTTCCAAAGGATTACCATTTGCAACTCTCATAACTGACTTGGGGAGCCCACTTCCTGGCTCCTAAGGAGAAACGTTTTGCAGGATGCTTAACGTAAATCAGCGGGGTCTGACGGCCGCGACATCATTGGTGGGAGCGAGGCACAGAATGAGACAGTAGTATTCGGTTTATGAGTCTTTATTTAACCCTTTTCAAGCTATGGGGTTCAGGCACCGGGGAGTAGGGACAAGCGAGAGGGGCAAGGCTGGGCATCTCTGGTGTGTTCGCAGGCTCGACCGACGGACTCAGAGGCAGGCTATCGGGGGAGGAATGGGGAAGGGAATGGTTCCCTGCTCCAATTTTTTTTTCAATTTCAAGTGTTTATTTATCCAAGTTGATGTACATACATTAACAAGTAACAATTGTAACAATAACATTTTATAAAATTTAACATTTAACAGTGCACCTAAAAGGAAGCCCTGTTTCAGGCAACACGCCTCTTCAGGGAAAACCAGGTCCCACCGAAATCCCTGCTCCAGGATCGTCTCACTTTATAAAGCATCGAACTAGCGCGGCCATCGCTCCTTTTGGGGGAGGGCAGATGACATAGTAGCTATATTGTAGCAAAAAGGGGGAATAGGGTAGCAGACATTGTCTTGTTTGCCGTGGTGTACTCCTTCTTAGGAAAGAAGATCGTTAGTGGGGGTTTCCGAGAAACCCGCACTACATCACCATACATTGCCTGGTATGCTGGGGGGTACTCCTTGGGAGAGAATCGTTAGTGGGGGATTCCGAGAAACCCATGCTACATTCGTATTCGTTGACCTTATCCTGGCCTGTGGATGATCTTATCCTATTCAGTCATTCAGTTGGATCACATTCATTACTCGTTTCATAATGTTTTTCGTCTTTCGCCTTCTTTCCTCGACACCCACGATATCGTTCCATAACAGAATGTGCTGTGAGTGAACTTGCACTGCGGGTGTTTCAGTGTGTTTGGTCTGCTAAGTGAATTTTCATCATTACTCTCTTTTCGTAACGTTTCAACAGGCCCCAGTGTCCTTCGGTTACTGCTCTTTCCTCCCATTGCAGACGCCTTCCACAGCGCAAATATGGGTGCGACGCGAGTTACATTCTTTGACTGCTACTCAAAAGACTCTCTCATTTATTCATTTAATTTCACTTCAACCTAGAATATCTGAGCATATCTAATATTTTTATTTTCTTTAGCGAGTGCACATAGTACATAGTACACCGGCCTCGGTGGCGGCGGGGTAACGTCCTCGCCTACCAACCCAGAGGTCGTGGGTTCGATTCCCACCTAGGTGGATTTCCCTCCACCTAGGGCTTGGTGGAGGGAAATCTGCAATGTAGGGTTAGGTGGAAGAAGGGACTATTAGTCTCAACCTCGCCCAATTAAGTCGATAAATAAATAGTACATTTAAGTAATATTCTTCACCCTCCCTCGGCCGCTTCCATATCCTTCGCGTCCCGCCACCTTCCGACAGGCTGACGTGGCTTGGATTTGGCGCTACTGGCACCCCTTCGCCTCGTTCCGCTTCTCCCACAAATTCTGTGAGATCTCCGGCGGAGGGGAGGGGGCTCTAAACCTCCAACCCCCCTCCCCTATTTCCCCCCGGCGGACCTGCGACGGAACGCTCCCTCCGTCCTTTGCGCATTCGAGCGCGGGGGAAGGGGAGAGAGGACGCAAGGGGAAAGGAGGGGGGCGTGGCGGTGGTCCGCGCACGGCATCGATCAGTTTTGGAAGTAGTTTCCCCCGTGGAGCGAGAGAGAGAGGACAGGCTGCCGAGGGAAAAAGGAGTAGTGCGGGAGGTGGGTGAGTGTCGCTTCCCTTCGTGTGCGGTGCCTTCGCTCCCCTGACGCCCAGTGATATGTGGCGTGAGTGATTGGTAGCGAGGACGAGAGTGGGGCCCACCGGGGGTCGGTCTGGCGCTGGGGCCCCCGTTCCCGGTGTCATGGGGCCTAGGTGTCCCCGCGAACAGCACACGCCGCCGCTGGCGTTCGCGCTCTTCGCCTTTGCTGCCGCTCGGAGGAGAGCGCTCCGCCGCTTGGTAAGCCCCCTATAATCACGCTGCGACGCCGGGATTCAGTTTCCGCACGTGCGTCTTTGATCCTGGGGGGGGGGGGATGAATGCCACTATCACTGCTCCACTACCTTCCACCGACGTCTACTGGTACGAGGACAGGTTGTTAGAAATGCGACGGCTCGTCTGGGGCCGTCAGTGGTAACTATTTGTAACCGTACCACTCTTAATTTTCTACGTTCCGAACGAAAGATAGTAATTAGCGTGTTAATGTTTACCGCTTGCTCGGCGAAAGCAATCAAAAGTGAAGGACATGGCCTTGGTAATGGTAAGAATAGCCTTGGTAATGGTAAGAATTTTGACGATGCTGAAACCTCGCTCCTCGTTGTTAATTGCAGGAATGAAGACATCCGAAGCGAGTTCAGAAACGAACACAAGAGTCATACGCGTATGAGATATCATGAATGGTATTGTTTGGATCTCATTGTTTCCCAGCAATGCAACGAGTAGGTTACTACGGCGCTCATTAGGTCTCCTTTTAACGTTATGATGCGGTGTGTCAGGACGGGGACTATGAGTTGCTGCATGTCCATGACAGTAGAATTTCCCCTTCTTACTTTCCAGTTCTGCATGGCCTGTTATTCTTGTTATGGTGTATGGTATAAATGAACGTGGTTAATTTTTATTCACTTTTCTTGTATAACAAAGAATTAGTTCCTTTGGTGAAATCAACACTTATTTTGAATTAAGTCTTCTTCCAGCTTGTATACAAATTTGAACGTTATTTGAGTTGTTTTACTGAGTATTTCTTCCCTTTTCCCTTCCCCTCCCTTGTCACTTACCCTTCCCACCTGGTGCATGCACTATTCCTACCACATCTTTTAGGTGGATCTCGGGGAATTCATGGATGCCACCACGATCGAGTCCAGGGTAAATGCAGGTAGGGCTTGAGTAAAAAGTTATTAATCAGAACAAGGCGTAAAGTGAACACAGTGAAGGTCACCACTTAACCTTTCCCGCTCCTTCAGAGAACCACCTACTACATTACTTTTTTCATATTTTTCGAGTTCTATGCCTCCAGCTCATTCCTTCACTTCCCCTTGTTTTCAATTTACCGTAGTTAGCCTTTGTTTTTTTCCAAACTGTGAGGGATGTCACACGTGGGTTATTCTCATCGTGGATGGTCGCCTACACCTACCTGACGGGAGTCGAGAGCCAGGTCATCGTAAAGAATTTTCCAACAAAACCTAAATCTTGGATGCTGGTTAATCCTTGTACCAATACTTTTTCAGTTTTATTTACGTGTTCTTTATTGATCCCTCAAGTGTTTGCTTTTTCGTGTGCTATAGACGAGCCAACTGTAAGCCAACACGTGCTGGGATGTTTCGCCAGAATATGGTCGTTGATCGTCGCTTATTTATCCGTCAATTTGCCCGAGATCTCGATATATTTTCTTGGGAACTCTAGGCAATATATGAAACATATTTCACGGCTACTACTTCTCCTTGCCTGCTACTTATTTGTTCACCAACAAAAAATAGCGCGTGAGGAGAAATCATTAGCGAAAAATAGAATCCTCTCGAGTACATTCTAATGGAGGTTCGCCGAGAATGTACGTAAGCCCTACATTTACGAACAAAGATTACACAGGACGAGCAGTGGAACCCTTATACGTAATTGTTGATGAACTTCTGAACACATTCATGATATATTATTTAAATCCCTATTGTAAACGACTCACTCTGCCCATCTACATCGACATAAATAAACCGAGATCCACCAAAAATGTGTATGGCGGGGTGTGCAAGCACCAGGTGGGAAGGGTAAGTGACAAGGGAGGATATGGGAGGGGAAGGGAAAAGGAGTAAATATTCAGTGAAACACCTCAAATACTTCAAATTTGTGAACATACTGGAGGAAGACTTTATTAAAAACAAATGTTAATTTCACCAAGGAAATAAGTTCCTTGTTACAAGAAAAAAAGGTAATAAAATGATGTCATTTATACGACAGACGTCCACTATAACAAGAATAACAGATCATACAGAACTGGAAAGTAAGAAGGGGAAATTCTACTATTTCATGGACATAAAAACTCATGGTCTCCGCACCTGAACGCACATGCAGAGATTGGGAGACACCGCTGTAGGCAGCGGACGGCGTGAGTCATCCCCACCCACAGAGACAGAGAGGTGCGATATGGAAGGGGAAGCTTGAAAACGACAAAGAAGGGTAGACATCATTGTACCGAGCACTAGATTCATAGACAGTCCCATGCGGAAAGGGATTTTCCAACTAAACGCAAGACATTAGTGGAAGTGCATGCATTTGAGTGAAACTAACTATTCTCTAGACGCTGTGAGTGGAAAGTGGTATTATTACATTATCTAACTCTCCAGATGCTTTCCCTGTTGGTAACGTCAAGATGTACTTAATGTGGTCCAACGCGTTTCAGAACTGAAAGTTACTCCACCTTCTTTTATCATTGTTGATATTATAATTGAATTAAGTTAGCAAATTTTTATCTTTTTCTCACATTTCTACAGGGTCTGAAAACTGCGACAAAGCATGACTTGTTTACCCCGTCTTTTCGCGGTGTGACAGTGGTAAAGCATGGGGTTGAATCTCTGGGTAGTTCGTTCTCACGTTCCATGCCCCCAGGCAGCGGAAGTAGGGAGAGGAGCTGGAGCTATGTGACACAATCTACGTGCCCTTTGCACTATTTTCCATTATCCAAATGTTATAAATGTCCTCAAATGATCCGACAATTACATTCTTGCACTTAACGGCGTGAACGCGAACATAAATGAATATGGAAACAATAATTTGAAACTAGTAATACCTGGTAATCAGACAGTTATAACCAATGTATATCAAACTACCGCACACTTTTTTCAGCCGATAAACATCATTTCTCGTAAGCCATAGGTGATCAAAGGTCAGTAAGTGGGTACGATTATGATTCTAATGGTTGAAATATTCAAATGAGCTACTTTTCTACTGTGTAAATTGGAAGGAATTGAGGGCGTGAAAATTATTGCGTGAATTCAAAAAGGTTTGTTTAAATTATCTAGAATTTCATTACTTTGAGATTGTGAGATTATGCAGAAAATAACAGAAATCATTTATTTATATTGTTTGTTGTCTGGCGTCTCACGTCCCACGTATCTCCTTGCCCATTTCCCGCCACTGCACCTCCCGTTTTCCACAGGATCATTTCCCCCTCCCTTTCCCGCCAAGTTACCCTCATTCCCGCCTAGTGTTTCTCCTAAAACACCCCCACTGTCCCCATCAAACGTACTTGCCCCTTGTTTCACTGTCTCTCTTGGTCTCTGCCCCACTCGAGCAAAATTAAAGGGCAACCTTGAAGTACAACTTAACTCGCCAAAGTCGGAAACGACGATGAAAGGATACCATCATGATGAACCACTGGCCCAAATTAAATAAAAGAGTGGCCGTGAAAAAACTAAACCAAAGACGTGTTCAAGAGACATTCGCTTCGAACTTTCCATCAGCTGAGTTAACGGGTGACGAATTTCCCTGCAACTTGGCATTTTCTCTCCTAACCTCTGAACATGAGCACAACTTTTTTAGATGACCTGTGATTCATGAGAAAAGAGCGTTTTGGTTCTACCAATAGTTTTCATTGGAATGAAATATTATTTTCATGCTCAGAATCGCTCGAGCCTGGTCTTTCGGCGGCCAGACTAGCCGTCTCGAGGAAGTCGCTAGTGTAATTTTTTCGGTTTGAATATCCCGACTATTATTTTTTAATTCAATTTCTGTTGATATTTGTGGAGAGACTATAATTACCGGGCTCAATATTTTCTTCTTACTCAAGATATATATTCAAATCTCTTTCTAATTTTTGTTTCGATTATTCCATCAAGTTTTTATTTCTACGTGTTATATCTGTTTTCTTTTCGTTAACGCGCTCGGTAACACCACTTCGTTTTCCATTCGGAAGCCTTTTTTAATACAACGCCCCCCTTAGCTGCATTTACATTTTCAGGGGATATTTCACCTGCTTCACGTGGCAATAAAATTCCCTGTAAGCAAAGTTATAACACCAGGCGGGCAATTTTAGAAGTTGAGGTTAACGATGTACTTACTAGCATCTACGGAATTATTTCGCTCAATTCACTGGAGTGAATAGTTCATTTTGAACTGCTCATTCTCACGAAATATTCATCTGTAAACGCTACAGTTGCTTACAGGTCCATTGAGAATTACAGGAATAAAATATTTCTGTTTTTAGATACCAACGCCAAAGATTATGTCGCAATATTTAACCGTAGTCACTACCAAGAGGGCAAACTAAACATATGACTAGAGGAAGTGTTCGAATGTACCTTCGAATTCTGGCCAGTGCTTTGTCCATCCAATTGATGCGGTCGAATCCCAGGTAGATTAATTTGCAAGTGCCATTGGGTGACTTATAAGTAGCTATAATCTTTTTACGAATTAACAAGTTATTTCTTGCACGTAAACTCATGTTAAGGAGTAAGTTTCATAGAAAAGGGAAGCATTCGAGTCTTCAGAACAAACTTCATGATATGCCAATCGTGAGAGAAAATCGTGGTTTCGACTTGGGGTGTTGGGTCTCATGGTCTAATCTTTCCTCCGCACGGGACTCTATTTGCCTCTGAAACAACCCCCAGCCGTACCTACACCCCTGTTTCTTAAAAAAACCAGACCTTGCCGCCCTTTACAACCTGCCCCATCCTCCGTGTGAGACACCAGTTTTCCCCAGACGCCAGCCAAAAGAGCCAACGAACCAACATCCCACACCCCAAGTCGACAAGCAAAGCAGCGAAACAAGTCTGAGCCTCTTGACAATAGCGAGCCTTTGGTACTCGGTAAAGGCCTCTCCCCCACCCCTAGAATCAACCAAATCAGCATCGTCACCGACTCTTCTAGCTTCTGCCGAAATCTACGCTGGCACGCTTATTGGAAATCCCAACCTAGTTCCCATCAACCCAGCCCTCACCCAATTCGTTCCAGCAACAGAAATTGAACCCAAACCAATCCAATTCAATAGAAATCTTCATCAACTTCCTCCTGAGAAAAGTGACCGATAAAAAATTATGGAATCCTTAAAGCCACCAACAAATCTTTCCCTCTCCGAGTCACATGCTCTCATACGTTAGCGTCAACGGAAGACAATATTCACGACGGCTATCCGTCGTCCTGCTAAAGAAAAGATACTACCTTACTGAGACATTGCGGCAATTGAAACGACCCATCTTGTCATGCGCCCCTGCCCCAAGATCCTAACCCTTTATACCAGAAGGATATTCTTTCCTTACTATCCAATTTTACACCCAAAGAAGGTCTCTCACCCAAAGTTTCGCAAGTATGCGACTTAGTAATCCTTCCCTGGCTCTTTAAGTTGGATATAAAAGCCCTGGTCGCGGGGTAAAAAGTAGTCGGTTATCTGGCGGTGACCGGTAGGACGCAAGGTTTCGGCTGTGTTACGCTCGTCGCCACAGCGGGCCTATTGCTGACTTAACTTCGGAAGAGGGCCGGCTCTGCCTGGGTTACGTGTCTCGTGATTGCGTCTATCCTGCCTTTACCCCTTCCTAGGTAATGTTCCGCCAGGCTAATGTTGTCCGTTCTCGCGTTAGGTTACCAAGGGTCTAGCTATCCATGATACTCAATTGCTTATACTTACGTAAATGCTGTAATGTGTCTGAGGGTGTGTATTACACCATGTTTTTCCTAAGACTCGGCGTATTCAATGTGACTTTCCCCGATACCCTTTGTGTCGCATTCGAAATGTCCCTTGCCACAAAAGATGTATATCTTTCTCCACCTAATCCCAAGACCCCCCAAATCTGTATTTGTGTATTTGCTACCAAATCCGGCTACCCTTACCGGATATCTTAAAATCCACAAGACCATCTACGGGGCCCCCGTCTTATCTCCGCCCCTCTTCGTACTGCGTAATCGCCCACGATGAAAATGCTGTCATCTTCTTCGACCCGCTACCTCCCTAGCTACAAAATCCCAACCTAAGATTAATTTCTTTGTTACCATCAGTTCCAAGAAATATTTTATACCGGCTCTCCTGTAATTTGTCTTGCCTTATATGTGGGTGAATGCGTCACCAACAATTCCCTCCGCCAGAATAACCACCGCTATTCTACTAAATCTACCACTTCCTTAATTATCCCTTCCCTATTTGCGCTGCTTCCCACGACCAATGAATCATTCAAAAACTTCTCTCTTTCGGCGATTGAAATCCTTGATTCCATTATATGCATAGAGTTGAGCACGCGCGAGATCTGGGTGCTTAAATCGTTCAAACCTACCGGGCTGAACATCGCCCATTATATATATATATATATATATATATATATATATATATATATATATATATATATATATATTCAAACACGAAATCCCGCCAAACGGCGAATAAATACTCATATATACAGAAACATATATAAGGAAAAGGGATAGGAACACGTATAAAGGACGAACACAATAGAGGTGGGGAAGGCGGAATCGAACGGATCACAAGAGTAAAAATATCTCCTCAACCCGGGACTCGAACACCGGATCTTTCCACTTGCCGGGCGGATGCTCTTAACCACTTGAGCTATCGAGGATATGTAATTTACCCTGAGATCTATATATATATATATATATATATATATATATATATATATATATATATATATATATATATATATATATAATGGGCTGACACAATATAACACAAATAGAAAAGAATAGACATATTTAAAAGAACACTCACACGGTAAATTGTTCGAGCTTTCGGCCCTCTCAGAGGCCTTCTTCAAGAGAGACTGAAAAGATATTTTCAGTCTCTCTTGAAGAAGGCCTCTGAGAGGGCCGAAAGCTCGAACAATTTACCGTGTGAGTGTTCTTTTAAATATGTCTATTCTTTTCTATTTGTGTTATATTGTGTCAGCCCATTATTGTGCCGCTCGTGTGAGTTTTTCCGTACAATCGTTATATATATATATATATATATATATATATATATATAAAGATGTATATATATGGACATATATGTATGTATGTATGCATTGGATAATGAAAATTGTCCACATGAAAATTTATGTTCGCATTAATTCAAATGAGATGTGTTTCCTGTGATGCCTTAAAAACGAGATGTTCAAATCATAAATTTTGCTTTATTTAAAATTTGTTGCTCCACTCTGTCCGAAAGTTCCTACAAATAATTTTCTGCGATGATGTGAGAAAATGATTGGGTATATTGTAAACCTATTCACCCTAGGCAGCAAATGTTAGTATAGTATTCAAACGTGCAAAGACCGAAGAAAGCTGATTATTTCAGTTGGGTAAGAGTGAAAAACCTCAACCCGTAAGATTAAAGGCAGTCCTGCAGGAATTACGGATCTTGTGGTCGCTGAATGAAATTTAACAAATGCCTGAGGTTGTCATAAATGAGCCCTTATCGTCTTTTCCTAAACATGAGCCCTCTTACTCTTAAGTCGTGCTGAAGGTCGATATCGGACCGATTAACAAAGATCAAATCTCAGTCAGAGCGTGGTCACAAACAATTGCACCGGTTTCCGAGTCCCATCGATAAGAGTCATCTACCAATGAGTGAGAAATCACTTTCAATCGCTCATTAATTATCGTCCCCTTGATGATTTATCAACACCCCGTGCTTGCCCTCCCCGGCGATCTTTGTCTGGGCAAGTGCCCCGAATTTCAAAAAGGGAAGCCTCAACACTTCATCCCCATAATTATTTCCGGCTGAGTCACGGTGGTCGGGGAGATTAATGACACGCAAATGGACGCGCGATGACCAGTCACGTCAACCTCAAGTCCTCGGAGAAAGATCAATTCAGTTCGATCAAATTGCTGCTGGGAACTCGTTCGCCGATCATTAGTAAAACTGTTTTTCCATCCTATTTTGACGTATGTTTACATCAAGAGTTGATGCATTTGTAAAATCGGGGGTGGATTCCCGGAAAGAAATCATATATTCCGATTCTTCTCGCGGCGGAAAATTTTTCGGTTGTCGATTTCAATCAGTTTGGCCGACGTGGGGTATCTTCCAACATCGCACAATAAATACAATTGGAAATCTAACATATTCAAGTTTGCGTCTTTAAGTCTCGTTTCGATACGTATTCGAACTCGGAGAGTGCACCTGATGTCTACGTGTTACCATAAGAGAAAAAAGAGGAGGAAAATAAGGGTCGCCTATCATATTAAGATGTCTTAAGACCGCATGACGAAGGTAGTCATTTTGAATCTTTCTGACGAGATGAATTTTTCTCTTTTTGATTTCAAATTCGTTCGCCCTCCTTCCCGATGATTATTGCGACATTTTTTTTTATTCGAAAATTAGTAATTACAGGCTTCCATTATTCCCTATATATTCTCTCGCCCTCCATTCTTCCCTGTATGTCCATGGTTATAAGGATTCCTATGGATATTTTTCAATCTCGCATTTTGCTTAATTTGTCCGAAGTCCCACTTAAGTCAAGCCATTGTGACTTTCCTGGTTCGCTAACAAAAATGACGATACATATCTATTAGCTGAGAAGACACAAGGGGTTTACTCTCTGCGCGCTTAGTTTCTCTTCTGGGAAATAGTTTCTCAGTGATCACTGTGTTTAAAATATTGACCTTCGGGATGATAGCTTTTATTTTTTCGTAAAAGTCCTCTATCGGAGTGTAATATGAATTAACTGATGAGCGGGGGACCCTCAGAGTTCATAGACATTCGGCTTTTGGCCCCTGGGACCAAAAGCCGAATCTTATGTTGCCCTAAAGCACTTCGTCCTTTATTGGCCGTAGAAAAAAATTCTTGGCATTACTCACACGTGACTTCATACTCTTGTCTTCACGTTAGTAAATTCTGCATATTCTTCCTCAAAATTCACCAAACTTGCACTTTCTTCTTGACATGGTTATTAAGTTTCTAAAATACTTATAAATGTGAAATAAACATTTTTAAAAATAAAAAAAAGGCTCAAAAATATTATTCATCAAGAAAGGAAGTTATATGTACTGCAAGTTTTCATAATTAATATTATATTGTGATTATTCGCTTTTATAATTACATGAAATCATAACCATCGTAAATTATCCAACCATGGTTCTTTTCGTGAAAAAATTCACAGACGATATGATGACGAATTAATTACCAAGAATGGGCATTTTGGACGTGAACTGGGCATAATATATTACTGATATAGGTGGAATGTACGGAGATTCACTCATTAAATTTTGAAAAGTGGGGAAACAACGCGGGAAGTTCGGAAGATTGAAAAAACAATTGGCGCGGAACGAATATCAGAAGCATCGATTACCTTTAGAAAATCGTCAAATCACTCGGCAATGTCCGCATTCATCAATCGTTTACTTTTTTCCAGAGTCACTGACAGTTCAATTTAGTGAATAAAATAATACAGTTCCTATTCCATAATCATAATGTTTCGGAAAGAGGTCTAGAAATCTACGCATTCATCTCCAGTTTTGACGGTGATGGTAGTAATTGTAATTACGGGTAAATGTGAGCGTGACGCAAAAATGAATGGAATAATAAAATTGTAATTTTTAATCACCTATTCCAGAATAGATATTAAGACTTCTTTCTTCTAAATTGAATGCGGAACTGTTCAGTGACACATTTTTGAAAAACAAATGTGACCAAAGCACGTCATTCACTACCGAAGTGATAGGCGGTAGGAAAGGATAGAAAATATATCCTATCGGCCATTGAACGTAAAAAATCCGATGCAATGTCAATAGCTGTTCTAACTCGGAGGAGATTGCGCTATTAGGTTGGAAATAACGATACAATCTAGAATTATTAGAGCATGCCTTAGTGTAAGAGCGCATGGAAAAGAAAGGGTACGTTTGCATCTCTTACTCAAGAGTACAGGAAAAAAATGAGCTCTGAAAGAGTACATGCACATATTAAAGAATATGTTGGATCATCCTAACCACACAAGATAACTATCTGGGAAGGAGAAACCTCTAAAAATGCATGCCACTGACAGGATTCGAACCTAGAGCCTCGGGTTGAAAGGCCAGGGCAGAAGACACCGCATCAAACCGATTCACACCGCATCAAACCGATTCGCAATTCTTCAATAGATCTGGCGGTCAGTAACCTCAAACTTGACGTAACTACCTTACTGCGCTTCTTACATAAAAAAATTAAGAAGGGCCAACAAAACATCTCATTCGGAATTTATTAATGAAAGAGTCATCGAATGATAAATTAAAACCTGATGACCAACGAAACCAATGCCATGCGGAGCATATACGACATACCTGTAGAAGAGGAGTTACGACGATGATTGAAAAAAAATCCATTTTTTGATCAAATATTGGGGCATTGTATGACGAGAAGTTTTATTATAACTTATGACATGAACACGAGACAACCTGCAGATCAACGAGCGTCCGAATGAAAGAACACCAGAGAGTTGCGGAGAAAAAAACATCAGCTCATACGCCGTCTCCGACCATGCGTAGGGTGAACCAGGGCATCACTTGGTCATCAACTTTATCGCAGCGCGATAAATGTGACAAGAGAGGCGATAGTGCTATGCTATATTGATGAGGGGCAATCGAGAGAGTAAAAACACAAGAATACTTCGACCGAGAAAACGAATATCCATTACCCAGCGCGTGGAAAAGAGTCATCTGGCAGTCAACCTATCAGAAGACAGCGATTGGACGAGACGGCCTTCTAAAGACGACGAGAATTGCGTCAAACTGTTACCGCCATCGCTCCTTCTTTATAGCGTCTTCCTTTTATTGCCATTTCTCCACGGATAGGAGCTTCTCCTAATACGGGGTTTCCGTTATATTTTGTTGATTTTTCCGAAGTTGAATTATTTTTTCAACTGTTATAACTCGTCATTTTGGGGACATAAAAACCTTAAAATCGAAATAGATTCTGCCATATGCGTTCGACTTGGAGACGCCAACTGGGATGCTGACGAAACTGTTGCCATCGAAAGTCAACAAATGCGATGAAAATCCGAGAACCACGACTCCAGGTAGTGGAAACATCCGAAAGAACCTCCCAATTATTAATTTCCGTCGTGAACTTTCACATTCTCGGTTACTATGATTTTTTTTATTCATGTGAGCGAAATTGCACAAAAGTGTTCGGAAGTACAGGGTGTGGCAACATAAATTCCTATTTTATAAAGAAAAACCCCTTAAAAAAAAGGAAGTAATGTGCCGCACCCTCTTCCACTGCGGTTGGGAGACAGCGACTAATGGGAAGTTCGGCTGAAGCAATGAATCAATGCTCCAACAGTAATTCGAGATTTGGCGAAGGTATATTGGTATATTGTAAGGTATTTTGGCTATACATGTATCAAAGGGTAAGGAACAGAAAACCTTTTTTGAAAGGTTAAAACCAAGTAAATATAATGTATGTATATACGTTCATTTCAGAAACTCTTCGACTTTTAACTTTGTAATCCTCCACAGGCTCTTCTTGGAATCATAGTAGCTTTATAGTTGTTCCAACTACCTCTTTGGATGTCCTAAAACTAGTATATTATGCCAAATCCATTCATATCTGACCTATGGGGTAATCTTATGGGGAAACAATAGTACTGTGACTAAGGCCTTCTCCATTGAAAAGAGGTCTTTGAAAGCTATGGCTACAGTATCTATCAGAACTCCTTGGAAACTACTGTTTTTTGAATTTGAAATAATGAAAATATCATGCATGTCAAGATTTTTTACTGCGTTGCTTGTAAAAAAATCCAGGTTTATTTGTGCCGCACTCATCCGTACATTGTCACCACACTCGCGGAAAAGACAATATATGCACATTTAATTTTAGCAGTCTTGTGCTGTACCTAGGAAAGGTCTCCATCACTCTCCTTTAATTGCTTTTAAAAATGCCAATGATTATAAAAGATAAACTCAGTGAAATGGTTTAAAACTGAACATAAAAGCTGTTATTAATCAAGTGCCATTACAGTGCGGATTAGTTTATGAGTGATAACGTGTGATTGTCGGCTGTGTTACATGTAAGGGAGGTGTACATAGTGCGTCATTGTATCTTTATAAATTTTTTGTTTTCGACTGCTACACGATATTTCATCATTTTTTCAAGTGTGTATTTTGTTGATTGTTCTAATTCTGTTTTCTGTATATATTTATGGCTATGTTTGATGTCACATGCCTGACTATGCCTGCGTTATAAATAAATAAATAGTCGCTGGGGCGATTTTCATTTGGTTCAGTCAGTTGCTCAAGATAACGTTTGCATTGACACGGCGCATACGTGTATGGAACCAAAATGTAGGCCTAAATCTATTGAACGTAATCCGGACTTTGGACATTATCGGTCTATAGAATATGGATGACCATAAACGTTATATTTTGTTTACTTTCGACGGTGTCAAAAGACCGTTAGAACCCGTCACATTTGCGTAAAATAGCGTTAAACCTGTACTCGAGATTTTTTCGAAAATTGTGGTACAAGTCTACCCGAACTTATTTTTAAAATTGCGCCGAATTAGACGTTTCTGCAATGGGTCTGTGAGATAATTTCATGTGCATTAAATATTTATCGAAAATTCAACATATCAATGTGTTTCACCTGCTTCTCGTAGCCAAGTAACCAAAGTTTCGTGTGAACGCCGTAAAGACTCGGCGACATTTAGTACGCCGTCTCTATTTGGTGCACGGTGAAAAATATCTGCCACTAACCTACATTAAACCTCCCCCGTCTCAATAGATGAGAAAACGGCATGATAGAGAGTTTTGCAGCGGGTGGGCCAAAGACAAAATATATAGGCGAAACAGGGATTCCAAACGGAGATGTGGCTCCAAGAACAGAAAACAGATCATAAGATGTGGAAGGTACGGATGGAATCGAAAGAATGGTAAAGGAAATCGATGAACAGAACGTCAGCCCACTAGCAGATGAGGAAATTTCGAGACGAGTAATTCTTATATCAACTAACAGGGAAATATGTGAAATCGATAAGAAAATCAAAGGTTTGCCTGGACCGCAGTGAGTCTACTCTAATATTCAGACTGTCGTTTCTGAGAGTAGCAACGATTCACTACCCTGTACTTCGGAGTAAACACCCACCCGAAGTCTATCTGTAATGGCGCATCATGGACTAGTTTTGTAAGGTAAATGATGACCTGATGCATGCGCGGTATCCGAACCTAAAGAAGTATTTGCGAAAGGGAATGAGGTTTATGTTCATAGAACATCACAGAAACTTCAGCTTGGGGAAAAATTAATTGAATGCTGTGAATGCAGGGGTGATGTAGCGAAACTGTCGTGACTAAATCTTGTTTCATTCAAGAGGGTTACAGCCCGCTGCGGTTGGCAGCTTCTGATAACCCCTGCAAAATCTACCAATCGCAAAGGAACTCGTGAGCATCTTGGAATTTGAGGGATTCACTTAAGTATGCAGAGCATCGGGATAATCAGTGTGAAGAAGGAACTTCTATGGAAGGGTAGCGAGGGAATCACTATTGGAAAGAAAGAAGGTCCCATCCCTCCCGTATTCTATCCGTATGAATGAACCGCCGCCGGAAGTGCTACGTAAATTCCTCGTGCTTTTTCGTTCGGGGTCGAGAATTAATGACAAACGCGAGCCTTCAGGGCTGGCGCACAGGGATTAGATAGGCTCCTATGGCTCATCATCGTCATTTGTTAGACCAGTATTTTTTGTAGGTTTTGAATGGACACAAACTTAAAACGAAACTAAAATTCCTAGCATCGCCAAGGATGACACACCGCGCTCACCTCTCTTTGTCTCCCGCTATGTATTTTCAAAGTTCCCTGTGCTCAGCATCGTCCTAACATTCCAAGACCATATGCTGTTTCAGCTCTTCTCTGTCTTCTTCTCTGCTGCTACCATCTGTTCCGCTTTGCAAGGATTTAGCGTGATGGCCACCGCGAAAGCAAAATACAATGAACCAAGTCCTTGAACCTTGGAGTCTGGGTTCGTATTCATGTTAGTGCTCTTTATAAGTTCTTGGGATAGATAGTTTGCAGAGGTTTCTCGTTGCTTTCGTCAATAGTGTTGTTAACGTGACACAATCCTTAATGGCCGCCCAACATAGATCAGACGCCTATGCAGCCTCCTCACACGCTGCGCGGACTATCTTCCGTCTGGCTCCTACCCTTAGACCAATCTGACATGACTGATCTTACCAGGAGCAGTTATCATTGCCTCCTCCAGCACAGCTCTCTGTGTAATTAGAACGCACCAGCCCTTCCACCTGAGGTAATAGTCAATGGGGAGGGACTTCTATGATATGGGTGACGTACTAAGACTACTGCCATTGTGATGTTTTGCTTAACTATGATTTTTTTTCTTGTTACATGATTTAATGTAATTTCAAACGTTTATTTGTTGATCAGTCGGATTTTAGACTCTACGAAACACTTAGACGGTAATTTTTGAAAAATAAACTTATTCCTGCATATGGTTAGCTGTTAGAATTGAGTCAGTTGGTTGTTTGCCTTCATAATTTTTAAATGCTCAATCTTTCCCAATTCTGTTGTTGAATTTTAACAGTTTTTCACTCTTATTTTCATTGTCAGTTTTCAGAGTGATGCAGAATTGAAAATATAAGATATTTTCTCCAAAAAGTGATTTTTAATATCATGTGGCTGTAATGGCTAACTTCTGTCCCTTGCCTTATGTTTTTTTTATCTATGTATGTTTCCCACAGTATGAAAAAGCGTTGCTCAATTTGAAAGGAATACAATGTTTCTTATGATGAATTAAATGACTACCTGAAAATATAGCGATATTTTATAAAATGCAGTGATTTTCTTATAGTTTCATGACGTTAACTTCTTCATAAATTGTGGAAAAGATAACTTGAAAAATTGACAAAATTTATGCAAATATCCTGGAAATGTCCTGTAATTATATATTGTATTGAGGCCAGTACCGTACTGTAGGTTCAGAAGATGCGTCACAGACAAGTCATAGGTCACACTAGGTTATACGAAAAATGCATTACCAGTGAAAATTGCTCCAATTCATACAAATGTTATAATTGTGCAAATATCTGCCTGAAAGTATTGATCAATTTTTCTGCTCTCAAGTTTCCCATTCTCAGCGATGTTTGAAGGATCGACAGAAAGGCAATTTTGAGAAGAAAACGGAGTTTTTCCTAAGGGACCGCAGCAAAAGTGCCTAACAACAATAACCAAACCAGACCAGGCTAATAAAATCAAGGCCTCAACATAAAAAAATCCAACTGTTGTAATCTCCAGGGTTCGTGAGGTAAAAGCGTCACGAGATGGTTTGGATTCGTTATCGTTCTATAGTCATATGCCCAACGAGGTTAATTTTCATTCTATCGATTGAATTGGTGGCGTCGTGAGACCTTCCGTTACTCCACTGAATATGTATTCCTCGGTTGCCTTATTTCTTTTGGGGGAAAGGAGCCCGGAAAAATGTAACTACGTACAATCACTTGAATCACTTTATATGTACAATCGCTTGAATTAAAATTAATAAAAATTATAATATAATAAAAAATAAATTTAAAAGCTAATACAAAAACAAAGGTTCAGAACTGAGTTCTATATTTACTCGGCGAAGGTGGTTTGGCCACCGAAAATTCGGAATACGTTAGTTTCATTTGTTTGTGTTTTTGTTCGCTAGCGCTACCTAGCTTCTCAATTTAAATTATATATATATATATATATATATATATATATATATATATATATATATATATATATATATATATATATACATTCAAACACGAAATCCCGCCAAACGGCGAATAAATACTCATATATACAGAAACAGAAAAGAACTTAGACCTGCAAAGTTAGACATAGAAAAGGAACATGTCGTAGAGGAAGATAGCTTAGGCCCAAGCATACTAGACGATGAGATAGAAAGGGCATTAAGGGAAATGAAACTAAATAAGGCCGTGGGGGTGGATAACATTCCCGCGGAACTATTGAAATGTTTAGGAAAATGTGGGAGGAAGAGGCGATATGGTCTGAGTCGTAGTATTTATGAGGAAGGAATCTGGCCGGAAGACTTGGTGAGATCAGTTTTAGTCCCTATTCCGAAAAAGGTGAAGGCTACATCATGTGAGGACTACAGGACACTAAGTTTGATATCCCACGCAGCTAAAGTTGTTCTCAGGATCATAAACAAAAGGACAGAGAGTAGGGCAAATGATTACTTAGGGGATGATCAGTTTGGGTGTAGGAAGGGGAGAGGTACGCGTGATGCCATTGCAGTAATGAGATTATTAATCGAGAGGAACATAGAACACAACCAGGAGGTATTTGCCTGTTTCGTAGATTTCAAAAAAGCGTTTGATAGAGTGGATTGGGAAAAACTAATGAGCATATTGCAGAAAATAGGAATAGATTGGAGGGAAAGGAGGCTAATCCGCAACCTGTACATGTCTCAAACTACACGGGTGCGAGTGGGAAACGGGGAGTCCGGTCGGGCAGTGTTAGGAAGAGGTGTAAGGCAGGGTTGCCCATTATCACCGTTGCTGCTCAACCTGTATGCAGAGGAAATGATTAAAGAGGCATGGGAAGAACTCGGGGTAGGAATGAAAGTGGTAGGGGAATTCGTAAAATCAGTTAGGTTTGCTGATGACAGAGCTTTAGTTTGTCAGTCAGCCAAGGGGTTGCAGGCATTGCTGAGTGAATTGGAAATTCAGTGCGACAGGTATGGGATGAGAATCAATATTAATAAAACAAAGGTTATGCGATTTTCTAGAAAGAAAAAGGCTAAGCTAAACATTAAAATAGGAGGGCAAAAACTAGAGCAGGTAGAACAGTTTACGTATCTCGGAAGTGTTTTGGACCAGCACGGTCAAAGTAGTAGGGACGTAAGGAGAAGAATTGCGCTAGGCAAAGAGGCTTTCACAAGGAGGAGGGAGTTGATGAGAGGGACGTTGAGTAGGGATATTAAGAAAAGACTCGTCAAAACTTTGATATGGAGCATAGCTATGCACGGTGCGGAAACGTGGTCATTGAAGCAGGAGGATAGACGTAGATTGGAGGCTTTTGAAATGTGGGTGTGGAGAAGAATGGAGAAGGTGAAATGGACCAAGAAGAAAACAAATGAGGAAGTACTTGGTATTAGTATGGTGGGCGAAGAGAGGGGTTTGTTGGGAGAAATCCTATGGAGGCAGGAAAAGTGGGTGAAGGGGGTTTTGACGGGCAGTGGGATGTTGAAAACTGTAATAGAGGGGAGAATGTTAGGCAAACGAGGAAAGGGAAGGAACAGGATAGGGATGTTGGACGGGATGAAAGGAGGAAGAAGGTACTCAGAGATGAAGAGGGGACTGATGTAGAGTGGGATACTGGATTTTTTATTTTGTTAGGAACCTCAAAATATTTTAGTAGCTGTGTCCATCCAAAAACCTACCTTAACCGGTATATTACGTAATAATAATAATAAAAATAATATATATATATATATACACACACACACATACAAGTATACTTGTATATACATATATGTGTGTGTGGTCGTGGTAGTCCAGAGGTAGACCATTTGACTACTGATCGGAGGACCCGGGTTGGATTCCCGGGCATCCCTCTCTGTGCGCTCTTAGCTCCACCCAAGCTGTTTTATTTTTCTAATACCAGATCTTGGTATCCTAAGACCGAGGTGTTAATAGGGGACGTCTCATTTGAGAGCGCTACCTGAAATTATTAGCGCACCGAGTTACATAGGTTGAGTATCGGCAGACGTTTGGGCAGGAAAGATGCGCTTCCAGTCGGCGATTCTCCGTTTAGCTTGTGGATCAAAGTGGATTTTTGAGATCGACTATCGGGGAATCCGTCACGTGACCCACGCTTCTTCGTGCCATCGTCGCAATTGTCTCAAGGCTAAGCGCATCCAGCTAAAGAGTCCGATTCAGATGGGTAACGCGCTCGTCTGCCAACCCAAAGGTCTAGGGTTCGAAACCCGCTGAGGACATGAGTGTTGCGTCAACGGTGGCGAGGGGCGTCTGCTTAGCGAAATAAAATGCTCTCCTGAGTAGCTTCCCCTTTGCGCGGCGCGTGATATAATTTCTTCCCGCGCCCAAGGTGTACACCAGGTGAGCATTGCGTTGCTCAACTCTGAATAATTTGTGTTTCTTCCTCCAGCTCCATTCTATGGCTCTCAGTTTCCGCGTCTTCCCTCGCACCATGTGTTAAAGCGTACGGTCGATGATGGCCGGCGGGTTTCTGAAATATTCCTTCGTTTCCTGCTATTCTTTTATCTGTAAAGTGAACTGAGTGCTTAATTACAGACTGATTGTGCATTCTGGTGCTGTGAAACAATTTGCTGCTCGGAATTCAGCCAGTGCTGCCTTAAGTGGAATCCGGTGGGTTATTCATTGAGAGAGAGGAGAGAAACCATACTTACCGCTACTCACCGTGGGTTAATCGGATACGGCAGCATCCTAGAAATAAAGTGCTCTTTATCACTCGTGTGTACCCCGAAAGGAATGAAAATCGAAAAAAATGAAATGGATGATAGCTTTTGAGAACCCTTGTTGTTTCCAAAACTGACAAACTTTTACTTTAATTGCTTGCTACTTGAAATAACTGACCCTCCTCATTTGTCAATCAACACCTTTCATTGTCAATCAACGCCTATCATTGTCAATCAACGCCCATTACATAGAAGAAGCACGACTTCAGTGCAAGGAGAGGAAATCACAATTCTTGAAGCGAAAACTTAAAAGAAGTAACTAACGGAATTTCGTTGTACTTTTTCTCTTTGATACTTTTTAGGGTGGCAATAGAATAAAGGAAGTGTGGAAAGTTTTATAGGAATACACTAATTTTCATATAATTACAAAAATTTGCTAACGAATGCCTTAGTAGCATTTCAATAAAATTAGTGTTTTCCTACTCAATGCAGCTTGGTTTGCCTAGACGTTGCCTTATCAATCGCCCTTCCCACCCGGTGCTAGCACCCCCTGCCGCACACCGTTTCTATACCTATTCGGCATGTTTGCTTTTATTCTAACTATTCTTCGCTTGATTTCGGTCGAACCTCTTCCATTTCAAGTTATACTGCTGTCCAAATAGAAGGAGGATTTCCCTTGTTCTGGTTTCGATCATTGAATTGTGATGTGTCTTCTCCCTTCTGCCTTCTCTCTTCCACACTCAAAGAAATAAATTTTCTTCTTGTTAATGCTCATATTATATTTCAGAAGTGCTCTATTCATGAATGAATGATTAACCTCCGGAATATTTTACCGGGAGGAAAGCCATCATGCCACATTTGAAGGCAAGGCTGCATCTTCTAGGGAGACTAATGTGGTGGTTTCCCGTTGCCTTCCACATCGCAGTACTTCGGCCGATACCGTGCGCTTCTCTCTCGCCCGCAGATGTGGCAGCTGATGCCGGGCCGACCCACTCTCACTGCGCCACCAGTGCCTAATTGTGAAACTGCTGCCTTTCACCATGGTTTCAGGGGTCAATTTTTCTCGTTGTATCGTTCCGAAATACCATTAACAAATATTTTTCTAAGCTGAAAAATAATTAAACCTTGAGAAGGATAAATATTATTAACAGTCTCGTAAACTAACCATTCGAATTAACAATTACGAATTACGATTACCAAACTAACAATTCGAACGTACATTTAAATAATGCATTGAACTGCTTTTGAATCTATTCATTCCCTCATGCGAGTTGTTAAAATGTAGTGGAAATCTACGCATCCGAGACGCTTTCGTGAAACGTATATTCGCTTCACGGAAGGTGTGTGTGGCGTTGTTTTAATAAGGTTGTGAGGAGTTCGTGGGAAAGGCCGAAGTGGATTCGAAACATCTCACGCCGATTAGAGAAGCATGAGGAGGAAGTATGCTTGCTGAGGTAAGCGCGTAATTGTGTAACCCTTCAGTGACAGCATGTTGACTAGTGGATTATGACGATTGGCCATTGCCGCCGCTTCTCACGATACAGAGTCGTGATGCAACGTCGCAGTTTGAAGGTCAACTACTCCCCATTGACGCATACCCTAGCCAGGTGTGAGAGCATGCGGGTTACTCCCTGTAACTGTTGGGGGGGGGGGGAGGGAGGGGTGAGAGACTACCATTACATTTTGGGTGCTTTCCATTCATTCATCTCTTCATCTGCGCACTTCAGATCGTGTTCCATTCGCTTCTGCTCCTGTGCACACCATAGTCCTCTTCAAAGGACATCTTAAACTTGTTTCATCCGCGCTACTAAAAATTTGGCGCCGATTGCAAGTTCGTCTGCTCTAGTAGGTAAATTTGTATTGTCGCAAAGGTTAAAGATCTGATAGGCAAGAATTTCTGTTGTGACGAATTAGTTATTCGCGGTGACAGAAAAAACGGAGAAAACCATTTCTTCCTTTTCTGAATAACCACTTGGTAATTTTCGTAGCATTGGCATTTCTTTATGCCATTGGTATAAACATTTCCACTTTTGTTATTAAGAATTGCACTAGGCCCAGCATTGGATTTCGTAAAAATCAAAACCAAGAGTTCACTACCTTTGTATGATGAAAAAAATTCACTGCCTAAAATACCGTGAAATTGGGATTTCACGGTATTTTCATTTCACGCACGTCCCTCGATGTCTTCAATTGCATCATACCTGGTACTTAAAGAAATATTTACTAAAGTACAATTAATCGCTACTGAAAATATCGTCTATCTTCACGATACTTATTGATGCAATCATGTGAATATGTATGAAAATTTAAAAGTTATTCTATTGATAACAATCCATTATACGAATATGAATAATCGTATGCTTTACTGTATAACTTTGATTTTGTAAATGGGTAGTGGCAACTTTATTAGCGGCAAAGGAATCGAGAGGTAGAGAGAGAACTTGGGTCAATGGAGAATAGGCAACATTTTGGGATAATACGGCTCAAGATTTACGGGACCTTGTTTTCCATGTGAACTTCAGCTCTCTTTTTATTTGTATTATGAAAGTTTTTAGTATCAATAGCAATAATAAAAGTTTAAGTTTACAGTTATTTGTACCTCATGCTAGAAATAAATTCAATGACTTGCATATTAGGTACAAAAATATGTGGTCACTATGTGTGGGCCCCAATGCTTCAGACAAGAGCCTTTGATGTTCATTTACTTCAATGGAATGCATCAAATATTTTGACACCGTGATGGAGTACAGGCTTTATTGCTGAAGGGGCCTTACTAACTAAGGTAAAAACTTTTCAACCTGTACTCGTAAGTCAATCAATCCAGTTAAAATGTCCTCCCTAAGCCTACGTCCTGCTTCCTACTTCTACCTCACATCAACCATCTGTTTTACCAGTTAGGCCCCCACCAAATTCACTCAAGGCACCATCAGGGTTCAGGACAACAGAAAGGAAAAGGCCAAAACTTTGCACTGGTTCGAACAAATCGGATAGAATTAGAAACTCGGGGGTTGGCACATATGGAGCAATCAGAAGATAGATAAAGGAAAAAGGGGAGGAGTTTTTGAATATAAAGAGAGAGATATTAACAATGAAAAATGAAGAGCATAGAGTTTGGAAGACATCATTAAAAGAAAGTGAAAAGATGGAGAGAGGAAAATGTAATTCGATGGAAAACCTTATATCTGAGTAGGATTGGTTATAATTCTCATTCGCCGATAAGCAAAAGTCATATTTCTTCCCATCTTCACAAGTTTTTAATATTTACATTTGTTTTTGACATGCTAACCTAGGCTATTTACTATTTGTTAATCACCATAGTTGTGCAACTACAAGATCCCTGGGCTGGAGGAAGAGGAAATGTCTCATCTCGCCCAGTTAGAATACTCTTTGACTAGTTGAGCGAATACCCTAATTGCAATCAGAAATACTACCTTGATCAAAAAGTTCCCGGAATAACCACCGTGTGGCGCTCCCATCGTTCCGATTTGAGTTCTGTTTTTTTTGTTAAATTGGTACATCTGTTGTTGATATTCCCTTTAAATCTTAGTGTCATAACTTGACATTTGCAAAAGTTACGGTCGGTTTTCGGTATGTCCATCAGTGCTTCCTGCGATTTTTCCATTACTTCCTCTCGGCTGCTAAAACGCGTTCCCCGTAGTGGTTTTTTAACTCGATTGAACAGAAAGAAGTCACAGGGAGCCAAATCAGGTGAATTCGGTGGCTGTTGGATGGTATTTGTTGCATTTTTCGTCAAAAAATTACGAATAATGATAGCACTGTGCGACGGTGCGTTATCATGGTGCAAAATCCACGAGTTTTCTGCCCACATTTCTGGTCTCTTTCGGCGAATTGCTTCACGCAAACGTCTCATAACGCCCAAATAATACTCTTTGTTTACTGTCTGGCCTTCTGGCAAAAATTCATGATGCACTACACCGTTGTAATCCATGAAAACCGTCAGCATTGCCTTCTTTTTTGACTGAAAACGACGTGGTTTTTTTGGTCTCGGCTCATTTGGTGAACGCCATTCACTTGCCTGATGTCTGGATTGCGTGTCGTACTCATAAACCCACGTCTCGTCTCCAGTAATGATCCTTTTGATGAATGTGGGATCGGATTCAGCCTCGCAAATCATGTCTTTTGCGACGTCAACACGGTCTCTTTTTTGCATGAAATTGAGGTACTTTTTGCTACACGACGGAAACCCAAATCATTAACCACAATGTCTTGGGCGGATCCATAGGCAATGTTCAAGTCCTCCGCTATTTCTCTGATGGTTAATTTGCGGTTATTGACCAACATTTCTTTTACTTTATCAATTTTTTCACCGACTTTCGATGTCGATGGTCTGCCACTGCGTTCATCATCTTCGATTGACTCACGACCACTTCTGAACCGCTCGTGCCACTGGTAAACGACCGTTTTTTTTTAGAGAATCGTTGCCGAAACACTTTTCCAACATTTCCAACGTCCGTGCGCCACTAAATCCGTTTTTTACGCAAAATTTAATACAAGTTCGTTGTTGCAAATTTAAATCCATTTCTGCAATTGTAAAAAATCGCCAACACACACAGAGATAGATGTACTCTTGGCTACGTAACTTTTGCAAATGTCAAGTTATGACACTAAGATTTAAAGGGAATATCAACAACAGATGTACCAATTTAACAAAAAAAACAGAACTCAAATCGGAACGATGGGAGCGCCACACGGTGGTTATTCCGGGAACTTTTTGTTCAAGGTAGTATGCGTAAATGATGTTAATCAAGCATGAATTTTAATAGTATATAGTCTGTGTAAAAATCAACTGAGAGGCTGAGTCAACTCCACCTATATTTGCAATCCATGGTGTATGATATATTTATCTGTGCAGGTTTTACAATTCCAGTTTCGCGGGATGAGTAGCACACGAGGCATGCCATTCAAATGTACTCGTTTCGGCTTGTTCACGGTGAACCGCGCAACCTGAATGTAAAGCATCCTGTTTCCTTAACGGAAGGAGTATTGCGAAAGGGGTACGGAATGGGTTTACAGCACTGTTCACTATCAATGTTGGAGGCAATAAAAAAATTTGACGAAGATATGATCAGAATATGGTTATTTGGGAACCTCTAATAAAACTTGCATCAATCCTCTGAAAAGTAAAGCGATTATCGTCGGAAACATGCAATATATTTTAAAAGTAGCTGTTTCATGAGTTTAATCACACTTCTCTTCCTTGAGTGTGATCGCGTGTGATTTTTAATGCGAATGACGGAATAATTGGCGGGTCACCGGCGATGGAGTTACCCTCGCAAACCCTGTTTGTGCGTGTCACTGGTTCACGAGGGATTGTGACTGACGGAGCGGGTGCGCATGCCTCGTTTAGTCTTTTGTCTATTAACCTTTAAAATCTCATTTATTTCGGTACGATTGGCGGGCCACTGGCGTTTGAGTTTTATGCTGTAAACCCCGAGCTTTCATTAGCAGTTGTATACTAACTTAGGGCAATTTTTCTTTTGATTGGCCTTGGAGTTATACTTTATCGTACACCCAACTCCTAATCTGCATGACACCAAATATCCCCAAGTTCTATTGCAATCTAACACCTTGGGCGCGTGTTGATTGTAACTTTCGAGGACCACAGTGCTACCCTTATCCAAGTGTGAGGCTGTGCAAAATCTACATCTACATTGTACCCCGCAAAACGTCCTTAGGACGTGTGGAAGGAGGTTGTAGGTCACCAGCCGTTGTACCGACATATATTCCCACTATTTCATCGGGCACCCCACGATCCACCAAAAACCGCGTGGAAAGGAGGCGACCGAACACCAATCATTCAACAAGCGTACATATACTACGGGTATGACATGGTTAGCAGCTATACCTATGCCTACACAAAGAGGACGAGAAAAAAATTAAAGGGCTCAAGTGCACATGCAATTAAGACACTCATTACCATTTAAAAAGGATAGAGAGTAGGGCCAATGATTACTTAGGGGATGATCAGTTTGGGTTTAGGAAGGGGAGAGGTACGCGTGATGACATTGCAGTAATGAGATTATTAATCGAGAGGAATATAGAACACAACCAGGAGGTATTTGCCTGTTTCGTAGATTTCAAAAAAGCGTTTGATAGAGTGGATTGGGAAAAACTAATGAGCATATTGCAGAAAATAGGAATAGATTGGAGGGAAAGGAGGCTAATCCGCAACCTGTACATGTCTCAGACTGCTCAGGTGCGGGTGGGGAACGGGGAGTCCGGATGGGCAATGTTAGGAAGAGGTGTAAGGCAGGATTGCCCATTATCACCGTTGCATCACAAAAACTAGAGCAGGTACTCGTAGAACAGTTAACGTATCTCGGAAATGTTTTGGATCAACACGGTCTAAGTAGTAGGGACGTAAGGAGAAGAATTGCGCTAGGCAAAGAGGCTTTCACAAGGAGGGAGTTGATGACAGGGACTTGGAGTAAGGATATTAAGAAAAGACTTTGATATGGAGCGTCGCTATGTAAGGCGCGGAAACGTGGTCATTGGAGCACGAGGATAGACGCAGATTGGAGGATTTTGAAATTTGGGCGTGGAGAAGGATGGAGAAGTTGAAATGGACAGAGTAGAAAATAAATGAGGAAGTACTTGGTATGGTGGGCGAAGATAGGGGTTTCTTGGGAGTAATCCTATGGAGGCAGGAAAAGTGGATGAAGGGGGTATTGACGGGCAGTGGGATGTTGAAGACTGTGATTGAGGGGAGAATGTTAGGCAAACGAGGAAAGGGAAGGAACAGGATAGGGATGTTGGACGGGATGAAGGGAAGAAGAAAGTACTCAGAGATGAAGAGGGACCTGATGTAGAGTGGGATGTTGTGTTTTTCTGGGGGTCACAAATTGTTGAATTAGTAGTTTTGTCCTTCCAAAAACCTACCTTAACCGGTAGATTACCTAATAATAATTACCGGTTAGTATTCTGCACATTCCGGACGGACAATTCACGAATGCAATAGACTTTATATACATTCACTTACACCCCACTTATCACAAGGGCGTACGGATGCCTCACTTGGAGAGTGTTTTGTGGGAATTTAATCATGTATACCCCTATTTTCGACAGCGTGTGCCTATTATTTGCTCAGGAGTTCCCCCTTTATTGTTGTCGCGAATAGTGCGTGGAATAAGCATAATACTTGAATCAATCAAGTCGACTGCCTAGCTCTCTAATTTTGTGACCATTGACGACCCTGCCAATGTAATTAGGAGGTCTAGTCATATATCCAATGTTGGATGCAAAGCCACAAGCTTTATATCTTTTTAATAAGTTTAATCTAGCCCCAAGTCTTCGCATTTCTAAAGATTCCCACTCCAGATTCTGTTTTAAATGTGTGACACTTTGTGTCCTTTGGTACGAGTTTTCCATGTACGAGCCATTCTCTGTACCAATTCAATTCTGTAACTAATGTTTTTTGAAATGGATCCAAAATGCTCGCAGCATACTCAATGTGAGGTCTTCCTAAAGAAAATAGCACCTTTACATCACTTTTTCGTCGCCACACTTTCCGACTATACGTTTGACGAATGATGGCTCTTTTGATTTCATTATTTTTCTCTTCTCCTTTATTATTTATTGATTTAAGTACGATTAACTTGTGCGCCACTGACGCAGGAGTTCCTCCTCGCAAGCCTTGAGCTGCCGGTGTGATTGAGACTCACGCAGGTTACGGTGTCCCACAAACTCGAGTGGGAGTGCGTGACTACGATTGCATTCTGTGATTGTGTGCTCGAACCCTCTTCCGAAGGTTATCATTCCAATCTTTGATATTAGCTGTGTACAAAGTATTGTTTTAGAATTGAAGAACGGCTTGTGAACTTATTCTAATTCAAATTTCACGCATCCTATTTCGTTTTGTGCCGGAAACAATGGTGTGTGTCCCAACTTTTGCAGAATATTAGAGAGGGAGAATATGGATTGCACGTAATCTGTCTTATTTCAATTGTGGAAGGAATAGATATCGATGGGTTTTTCATCTTGACGACTCTCATGCCAATTGAAAGATAGCTACCGTATTAACTTCAATGCTCTTGCGCTCCTTCATCCTCCCCTTCCTCAACCACAGCCACCGAGAGTATGCATACCTACCTCTCCGTGGCCTACGCCGCCTGGTCCCCTTCGCTTCCCCCCCCCCTCCCCCCGGGTCGCCGCATGAAAATTTTACCCCCTTCTCTCTCCAATCTTAGCACTCAAACACTCGACTAGACGTGAGAGCATGGTTTCCGGTTAGAATGCTCGCTATACGCCTCGGAATATCTCCCCTGGATCTGGATACGAGATCAGCAGGGCAAATAATCACAGCCCTCTTGCCGTATTTTCACCGCACGGTGTTCTTTGTCGTTAAGCCTTGTCTGAAATCCTTGCGGGCCTTCTATTGAGGCCCACTAGGATTATTATTTTTCCTTGATGGAGGACCTCCATTGAAATAATTTACGGAGGGTGCCCAGTAAAAAAATACCGAGTTCAAGGGAGCATATCCACCGGGGTTTTTGTTTTGATCCCATTCTTTCTCCATTTCGATCTCCTCGCGGAGAGCGCACGGCTGACGTGGAACGGTGTGGTTTCAAAGCGGAAAAAGTGTGCTCTCCACTCGATGGAATACGCGAAAGATAATTCGACGGCTGACGTGGGTGCGCGCGCAAGGTTCATTTTTCTATTAATTATTAATTTAATGCATATTACCTGATGATAATGCATTTCATCTTATCACGTACTTCCACCTATTTGATTCGTAGTAAGAAGTTAATAGTAAAGTAGTCTTTACACGATTAACAGTAAATTTTACTGTTAATACAAATGACATGTGAAACTCTTTTCATATCGAGTTCATTTTGTTCTGAGTGGTTGTCAGCTGTATTTAGAACGATGTCAAGTCACGTGTTAAACCTCTCACATTATAAAATTTGTTGTCTCAGGTGTAACTTTATGGAATTTGCGTAACAAATTGAAATGCAATGAAATAATTGACTTTGTAATTACACTCACTTTATTTTTAAAAAACATTTGAAGTGTTTTTAAAAATTAAGTGTTTGGAATTACAAAGTCAATTATTTCATTACATTTCACTCTCACATAATATATTTATTCCATAAATATAGGTATTTTCTGGTATCTTAGACACCAAAAGAAATTTTAATTACACCACGACACCATGGATCTATTCCCTCCTGACCTGATTTCTGAAACTCTGGTTGGAACAGGGGATGAGCTGTTGTTGCTAGCTACATCCGAATATCCCGGAGGGAGTACAAAAAGGGGAAATGAATAGAGCAAAGGAGCAACACCATTGAGACGAAGCCCACTTATCAATTCCACAGAGTAGCCTCACACTTAACATTAATGATTTACGCACACCTTAAGAGTGGATTAGAAGTGTTTGGTATGATTAAATCAACACGAAAATTGTCAGAGAGAGGGAGAGAAATGATTCTGTTTGTTCTATTTACAAAAGTAGTAGTAGTTTTCATGGCATGCGACCGACAGCTGAGGTCATTTGCGCCATTAGGGATGGACAGGAAAGGATGAAGGGTGGAGAGAAACCCGGCGTCGGCATTAGCCTACTCTTTACAAAAGGCCCCTAGGGTTCCACGGCTTAACGTCCCATCCGACGGACGGCGTACTCACTCAAAGTGTCCTTCACAAAGCACCTCAAGTAGGGATCGAGATACCCCTGAAAAATATTCAACACCGCCGGGATTTAAACCCGGGCCCTCAAGGTGGGAAGCCAGTACGACAGCCACCGCAAAATCTCGATCCCCCTCTATTTACGAAAGAAAGCATTTTTGTGGTCTTACATGCTGTTTTAAGTTTCATTATTTTGTAAAATTTATTAAGCGACCCACAATGTCTTATCCTGCGCGCTTCACCATTTCGGAGAAGCAGTGCCAAAATTAGATTTACCTGGCTCCTTGGGGGACCCCCGCTAGGATACGCCTGGGGGTTTGAATGAGAGGAGTTGACTGATACGACAAATGTTTTTGAAGAGAGAAAGGAGGATATTATTTTTATAAGGTAGAAGGATAGGTCTGTCTGTGCTAACTTGTGGATTAGGCCTTCTGTCCGGACACGGTCGAAAGCGCGTTTTATGTCCAGAAAAACCACTTGTGCTTGCTTGTGTATGTTAAATCCAAAAGTAATATGCTCCACTAATCTTAGGATTTAGTTTGGACCAGTTTGCTCGGGTCTCAGTATGTTAATTCCAAGTAACTCTTCTTGAAGTCGCGTTGGAACTAGTCGCTCTAGAATTTTCCCCATGCATGGCAGAAGGCTAATGGGCCGGGAGGGATCTTGTGGGTCTTTTCCACGTTTAGTCAGCAAGATGATTTTAGCTTGCTTCCAGGCAGAAGGGAAGTAGCAGTGGGAGAGAAATGAATTTAAAATGACTAGAAGGTGCTGGATGAAGGATTTTGGCAGGTTTTTGAGGTGGCAGTAGGAGATGAGGTCGGGGCCGGGAGCGGATTTGTATTTAGAGTGGTTGATAATTGACTGCAGTCCTGATAAGGTTGTCGTAGGGATAGAGGGAGAGGGGGTGCATGCAATGGATTGGAAGGTGGAGTTAACAAGGTAGTCGAGAGGGGAGGAATTCGGGTTCTGGAATACTGACTCCAAAACGTTAGCAAAGATTTGGGCTTTTTCTTTGTCGGAGTAGGCTAGTTTTCCTTGGTAGGAGAGCGGAGCTGGGTCAGTGGACCTTCTCCTGAGGGATCGAGGGAGTGGCCAAAAGGAGTTATCTTTGTGTGACAAATTGGATATCTTTCTCTCCCAGAGTGATTGCTTGTATCTACTCAGATGGGAAGTGACCAGATTTCTAAGGACTCTGTATTTGCGACCGTCTACAGGGTGGTGATTGCGTTGCCAGAGCTGTCTGGCCTGATTTCTTAGGTTCATGAGCCGCAGTATATCTGCCGGGAGAGATGGACCAGTGAGGTTTGCCGGATCAGGGCGGAGGGAAGAGGATTTGGCGATTGAGTTAATTAGGGAGGTGAACTGGTTGATTGCCGAATCAATCTGATCGGAGTCCAACCCCTGGACTACTGCGACCCACTATATATACGGCGTGTGAAATTCACATATCAGGGTAGGGGGGCCAGTTCCTTGGAATGGAGCGTTTGGTGTGATATGAGTGGAAACTGTTATAATGTAAGTATTGTTGTTTGTTGGTCGGTTTTATATGTGCAGAAATGTGGAATTTTTTGTCCCTAAGAGTCTCATCTACTTTGTGTTGGAGATGTGGGGCGGCCAGGGAAATAATTTTAATTGGGGAATTTATTGAGTTTTGATATGCGGCAATGAGATTATTGTACTCATTTCGTATAAAGTGACAGAGGAAAAATGAATGCTGGAATGTTAGTACGTTCAAGGAAGGATGAAATTAAGGAGGTCTAGCCTGAAAGTGGGAATTTGGTGCGTAGACCATTGGGAATTATGCCTAATTTTTATGAATTATGCCTTTATTGTATTCACAGAGAAAAAAATCCTGATAAAGAAACTCCTGAAACCTCTGTTATGGCTCAGATATATCGATGATATTCTCCTTCTTCGGCCACATGATACTGATTCCCTGAAAACGTTCATTACCGACCTCAATGCTTCGTCCTCTGTCCCCTTCAATTCTATCGTTTACTCCTCCAAAATTACCTTCCTTGATGTAAACGTATCATTAGTATTCAAAACATTCCACACTTCTGTGCATATGAAACTGACCAACAATACTTACATTATAACAGCTGTCACCCATATCACATCCAACGCTTCATTCATCATTCCCTTTCCATAAGAGGGCACAGAATCTGCAATCACCATGCCTTCCTTGATAAATTCCTATCAAATCTACACCATTCCCTCCTAAACAAAAAAATCCTGAATCCCTTTTCACAAAAGAATCCTGAATCCCTCCTAAACAAAAGACTCCGAAGACTGGATTACACTCCCAAACCTCCCTCCGCCGCAGAAACCCACCCTCTTTCAATTCCCACCACATACTTTCCTGGCCGAGAGTCTCTGAGAGTAATCCTAAAAAACCTCTACACTATCCTCAAAAACCATAATTCCACCACCAACCTTTTTCCCAAATGTCCCTCTGTTACTTTTAAACGCCCCGCACACTTATCAGAGCTCAAATCCCCCGCCCCGTCCCAAAGCGACTCCCATGCCCTATCAAATTATTACATCAGGCGTTTCGGCCTCATTGAATACCCTCAGGCCACGTCGACCTTTTTTCGAATATGGACCTCCACTTACTATCACGACGTAACCAGTGACTTTAAATCCCCGCTACAGTTTTTGAAATGGTCAGTTAAAACTGTTGCCATTTGATTATCAGTCCTTTCACAGGCTGGAAAATGAGAGGAACTTATGTCATTGGATTTTATCGTGGTTATCCTGTAAAATTGTCGTCTCTCCCAGTGAAACTTACTACGTCCAATCCTTGATTCCCCGTCACAGTTGTTGGGATTTGTTCCTCGTTGGATGTGAAATGGTGTATGGCACTCCCCCAGAGTATATTGTGACCTTAATGGTACTAACCTTTGAAATGTACATGGTCGTAAGGAGCTATTGCTTCTGCCATGGGCAAACTTATACTTTGTGTTCTATAGGTCAGTGAACCAATTAACTTCAATAATGAAGCAGAGTAAATGGAGTGTAAGGCCCTGAGGCAATTTGTAGGTAATTTTAAAATATTAGATAGTAGAGCACAAACAGGTGTAAAACAACATTTTAATTTAATCAGCGCAATTAACGTGCATATTTCACGTTTCATACACTAATTTATATTTTATTAACTACCTGAGTCATTTCCAGGCATACTCGACGATGAGATAGAAAGGGCATTAAGGGAGATGAAGCTAAATAAGGCCGTGGGGGGGACAGCATTCCTGCGGAACTACTGATATGTTTAGGAAAATGTGGGAGGAAGAGGCTATATGGGCTGATTCGTAGTATCTATGAGGAAGGAATCTGGCCGGAAGACTTTGTGAGATCAGTTTTAGTTCCTATTCCGAAAAAGGTAAAGGTTACATCATGTGAGGACTACAGGACAATAAGTTTGATATCCCACGCAGCTAAAGTTGTTCTCCGGATAATAAACAAAAGGACAGAGAGTAGGGCAAATGATTACTTAGGGGATGATCAGTTTGGGTTTAGGAAGGGGAGAGGTACGCGTGACGCCATTGCAGTAATGAGATTATTAATCGAGAGGAACATAGAACACAACCAGGAGGTATTTGCCTGTTTCGTAGATTTCAAAAAAGTGTTTGATAGAGTGAATTGGGAAAAACTAATGAGTATATTGAAGAAAATAGGAATACATTGGAGGGAAAGGAGGCTAATTCGCAACCTGTACATGTCTCAGACTGCTCTAGTGCGAGTGGGGAACGGGGAGTCCGGATGGGCAGTCTTAGGAAGAGGTGTAAGGCAGGGTTGCCCATTATCACCGTTGCTGCTCAACCTGTATGCAGAGGAAATGATTAAAGAGGCATGGGAAGAACTGGAGGTAGGATTGAAAGTGGGCGGGGAATTCGTAAAATCAGTTAGGTTTGCTGATGACAGAGCTTTAGTTTGTCAGTCAGCCAAGGGGTTGCAGGCATTGCTGAGCGAATTGGAAATTCAGTGCGACAGGTATGGGATGAGAATCAATATTAATAAAACAAAGGTTATGCGATTTTCTAGAAAGAAAAAGGCTAAGCTAAACATTAAAATAGGAGGGCAAAAACTAGAGCAGGTAGAACAGTTTACGTATCTCGGAAATGTTTTGGATCAACACGATCAAAGTAGTAGGGACGTAAGAAGGATAATTGCGCTAGGCAAAGAGGCTTTCACAAGGAGGAGGGAGTTGATGACAGGGACTTGGAGTAAGGATATTAAGAAAAGACTTTGATATGGAGCGTAGCTATGTAAGGCGCGGAAACGTGGTCATTGGAGCAGGAGGATAGACGTAGACTGGAGGCTTTTGAAATGTGGGTGTGGAGAAGAATGGAAAAGGTGAAATGGACAGAGTAGGAAACAAATGAGGAAGTACTTGGTATGGTGGGCGAAGGGAGGGGTTTGTTGGGAGAAATCCTATGGAGGCAGGAAAAGTGGATGAAGAAGTTATTGACCGGCAGTGGGATGCTGAAGACTTTAATAGAGGGGATAATCTTAGGCAAACGAGGAAAGGGAAGGAACAGGAAAGGTTTGTTGGGCGGGATGAAAGGAGGAAGAAAGTACTCAGAGATGAAGAGGGACCTGATGTAGAGTAGGATACTGGATTTTGTATTTTGCTAGGAATCACAAAATATGTATTTACCAGCTGTGTCCATCCAAAAACCTACCTTAATCGGTAGATTATTAAATAATAAACCTGAGTCATTGTTCTATAAATTAAGTATTTTGGCCCTCAGTAAAAGAGGAGGTTGCGTCTTCAAAAAGAATATTTGACAGAACTTAGGTAATACAAGGGCAATTAAGTATTTTCAGGCGTGGGGAGTTTATAAAGAAAGTATCGCCTATGCATTTAGAATAAAAAGAGCTTCAATATATTTCCTTTTTGCATCCTTTCGAGAAATGGCGTCTTTCAGTTTATTCAAGATTTTAATGTTTCGCAGAAAACATGTTAATTTTAAGCTGATAAATGGAATAGGGCCTAACTAAAGGATAAGAAAACAGCGCAAAATACTTTCCATGCATCATCAGCCTCAATGAAAACAGGCGTCATGGCTAAGAAATGCGAGAGTAATGAGAACTATTGCTGAAATAATTTTACAGGTATTTTGCACGGTGGGGAGTTGGAAGGTCCTTCTGGTTTCTCTGGCTACTCGCCTTCATAATTTTGTCCCTAATTGAACAAGGGCGTGAATAAGTTGATAAATATATGATATAGATTTCTGTTAATGATAGTGGGATAGTATTGCGTTAGAATTAACGGTTCATTATCCTGCCGAGCGTCACCGCACGCCATCGGCATTTTTTTTTTAAATACGACTGATCAACATCCCATTTCCGAAGTTGAGCACCGAGGTGAAATGAGTCCTGTCCACGATAACTGATAAGTGTCACGAAATAAAACCGCAGGTTACGTCATTGAATATGTTTCATCCGATATTTGAATCACTAATTGCGGTGAAAAGAATATGAAATGGAGTTGAGGATATCTTACTCATTAGCATGAGTTCTAGTAGTAGAGATAAAATTCAGTGGGAAAGTTCGATCTCTATTTATGAAATGCAATGTGCTTTTACCACAGTGTATTCAAATCTTTGACCAAGCGGATATGCAAGAACCTATCGGCTGTCGAGTCGAATGGGGTGCCTGGAACGGGTAGGAAAGTGACGATCTAACCCTGGCGCAATCATTTTATGCGTGGTCGTCACGCAAGCTAAACAAATGGACGCCGATTCTTTTTTGCCTTCTTTTTCTTCCTAATTCTGCTGCACATGGCATTGGAAAGTTCCTGACAAGCTAATTATGTACGCTTTGTACATAATTAGATGGTCAGGAACGCTACGCACTAATTATGTGAGCAAGTAATTATGTACATGAACGATGGAAAAAACAGTCAAAGAAATGAAATCGAAGAAGGCTGAGGGAACAAATGACATCACCACAAAACCACTCAAGCTTTTAGGTAAACGATGAAGGGAGAGTTGTTATGAGCTCATTTGTAGTATTTATGAGGCAGGAATTCAGCTGGAAGACGTTGTTGGATCAGCATTGAAACCCATTCCACAAAGGAAAACGCTGCAGGGCTTGAGGAATACCCACCAACGGATACGTTTCATGCTGCTTGCGGCAAAGGAAGCACTTAGGGTGATCAACATAAGGAAAAAAAAGAGAGAATGTGAGTGAACCCTTAGGCTGAGGAGCGCTTAGAATAAGTTGGGGTTCAGGAAGGGGATGGGGAGAGTGATGCCATAGCAACAATGAGTATAACCAGGATGCATTTGTTTGCCTCGTAGGTTTTGAGAGGGCGTTCGGTCGAAAGAGCAAACTGGGCAAAATTAATGAATGTTTTCAGCAGATTGGATTAAACTGGAGAGTTAGAAAACGTATCCAGAATCTGTACATTCTTTCGAGTAAATACGGGTTGACTGGATAGGTTGACGAAGTTTTACATTTCTCAGACTGTACAAGTTCGGATGGCGATCGAGGAGTCGGAATGGGAAGTGCGAGGCACTAACCTTATCTCCTTTACCTGTATCGCCCCTTCTTTTTGATAAATATGCAGAGTATATGTGGCAATGGAGGTATGGGAAGGGCTGCTGGAGACTGGAGGGGAGTGAAGTAACTCCGTAAATCAGTTGCATTTGTTATGATCAAGCGTTAGTTAGAACCAAGCCGAGGAGTTACTATCATCATTCAGAGGATGGTAGAATCAGTATAAGAAATGAGAAGAAATAAATAAATAAATAAATAAATTCTCATTTATGAGAATTAATCATGAGAAAGCGTATTTAAGATTTTTCGAGAAATAGGGAAGGCCAAAATAAAAATTAAAGTTGAGGAATAAAACTAGAACACGTAAAACAGTTCATCTATTTAGGAAAAAGTGTGGATGAGGATGAACAGAGAAGTTTGGGCAAAAAAAGAAGAATTGCGTTAGCTAAGGAAGCGTTCACGAAGAAAGGATTAATGAAAGGCACCTTGGGTGGAGATGTAAAGAAAAAACAAGTAAAAACTTAAATGTGGAGGTTAGTTTTTGTATGACTGAGAAACTTGATCGTCGGTCAAGAGAATAAGGAACGCAATGGAATCTCAAACCTGAAGGGAGCTGCAACCATATGTGCTCCCATTTCGTCCGTTTTATCTCAAGTTTAATGGGAAGTACTCCTTGCTAAACATTCGCATTTACCTTCAAGCTCTGCCGGCTGCGGCCATCTTATCTAATGAAGATTCGGTGGGTCAACGGATGTGAAATACCCGATCAGATGCCCGCATCCCTCGGCCCCCTGTAGGTAAAACCTACTGCCGGCCTCTCACAAATGGCAATCCCATCCCGCTAGCCCTGAAACGGAGACGCCACTGGATCTTGCACGGAATAAGATAAGTGCATCGGATAATTGGAGATTCGTCACCGGCTCACACTGCTGCGAATGAATAAGTGCAGTATATTATTTATCTCGAAGAAGCTGCAGTTGTTTTTCAAATTTGCTGACGATCTCGTTCTGAAGGCTTGACTTTTCGGAGTACTCAAGATAACACACTTCACCGTCAGAGTTCGGCGAACACGAAAGAAGTTTTAAAACCACTCGACCTAATTCATTATACTGGGTCACCTCAGTGCTGTACGTACTTTTTTGTGCCATGAAAATATCGATTATTTTTTTTAATATTCCGGGAATAACTCAGTTCCTCTCCGCTCAAGATGTCCACGTGGAGGTCACTTTTTAAAATCAGTTCCATTTATTTCCCGCCGCGGTGTTAAATATTCTCCTTGCACGTTTTTATTTCTTTAATGTGGGCTGAAATTCGTCGGAGAATTCTCCCACTTTGAACGAAAGTCTTCGATTCCTGAAAATAAATTATATAGAATTTTTGCTGCGCTCGTCGGAGTACCGATTAATTTCTGCGGAAATCTTAGGAACGATTATTTAAGAATGCAATTACCGCTCCTTGCCTCAGAAAAGCAAGTGTCGATTATTCAACTATGAGAATTTTTGGTTGGAAACTGAGAGTACTCGTATCTTTGGGTATAATAACACTTTTCACCGAGAGGCTCATTGGATTTCTTAAAACCTCTCTTTAAAATATAAATTCGTCGTTTCTCATTGAAATATTCGTCCTCAGACATCAACTGCATTTGCGATGTACCAAAACAAGTAATTCTTCATCGCGCAACGAAATTCGTTGTATCAGTTAATTTTCTTCGTGATCGATAATTTGTAATTAGATGGCCAATTAGTCATGATTGCGTGACATCAAATGTTAATCGTCAGTGCGGAGGATACACCGAGGGAAGCAGATGAATTTCGCCGAAGAATTGGCGAACGAAGATAGGCTAGTCTGCCCGAATGTTGATGGGGTAATAATTCAGTGAAATGCTTCACTGATGCTTTTGTTGAGCGAACGACTACGGATACCGATCGTTTGGATGCATACAAACGCGTCGCGAATGATTTTTATCAACTATTTCCCAAGTTGCAAGTCTTCGTGTGAGTCGATGAAACTATATCGAAGACGGTTGTACGTATTACTAAGGCACAGAACTCTGAACCTCCTAATTTCCTCGCTTAAGAAAACGTTTAAGATCAATAACGTAATACAGTTGAGCGTAATCGCAATGGTATTATGCTCACTCTAGCGGTGTGTGTTGCAAGGTCATGTCATTACTCGCATTTGTTTCGATGGTATGATACCTAACCTTAACTCCGAAACATTTTGCGTGATATCGCGGAGCGAAATAAAAAAAAACAAGTTTTCACCGGTATTTGAAACTCCTCGTTTCCCGTGGAATGATAATTCGAACTCATCGCGGAGAAAACTGGGAGAAGCAGCTTACCATGCAGTATCCCATGATTATACAGATATTTTTACTGATAAATAAATGTAAGACGCTAAATGCTAAAGCGAAATTATAATAATTTAATCGCACTCTTAAGACGTTACAAATTTGACAGATACAAAAGCAACTAAGAAATATCAGGAAGGGAGACATGGGGTATTTGAAAGCGTTAGAACAAAGAGGCCGTTGTTCTCATTACGAAATTCCGAGTGGCAGTGCATATTTATGCACATTTTTTTATTGTGGAGTGCGCTTTCGACATATGTCCCGTATATTTTTTCCCGACGTCTGCTTCTCATTCCAGTCGTTGCTTTCATACGTTCCCATTCCTCGCGACACGCCTGACTCGGATTACTTCGAAGAGAGATAAAAACAAATCGAAAATTCCCTCTTTTTCCTCTCACATGGGCGCTGTTTCGATTTTTTTGGAGCGAGGAAGTGTTAAGGAAGTCGCATTTAAATTATAGCCGTCTCATCGATTGAAATTCTGGCGACTTGTTCGATCGCCTCGCGGATGAAGGGCGAATAAAGTTTCTTTTTTTTCAAAGCCGAGTTTGCCACGCTGGGGTTTTGAATCAGCCCGGTGCGCTATTGGAAGAAGGGACCATTTGGTCTCAATTTCGCCCAAATAAAGACCACTATCTATCTATCTATCTATATATCTATCTATCTATCTATCTATTTCAGCCTACCATCGACGGAGCCTTGGCACTCCTAATCTAGGCGGATGGATTTTGAGAATACTGCTCGCTCTGGAACCTCCAGCGTATGGGAGCGATTCAATGAACGTGGAAAGCCTTCGCACTCGCCTGGCTGCCAAAGAATAAATGATGGTGAGGAGGCGTTTACCACTTGCCGCAGTCTCACGTCAACCACCAACGGCGTGTGGCGGGCGCTGCTAGGAGGACACTGACCTTTAATTCACAAGTAGCGCGTGGTTGCGAAGTGTTCCGAAAAGAATGGAGATGACGAAAAGGCTCTTCTGCCGGGTGCTTGTTGTTAATTTTCTCGCGTTCGAGAATCACGCGAGGAAAGCAAAAATATTTTATATTTCCGGGTGAGAGTTTATTTTATCAATCAGGTCAAACATACTTTTGGCCCGGTGGCCAGGAGTAAGAGCTATCGGCTGCTGACCAGAAGGATCGGATTCAAGCCTGGCTGACACCTCTGGATACCCTCAACTTCTCCCAGCTTGTCTCGGGTTACAGATCTTCCTGGGAAACCGGATGCGGTGGGTGCTGACCCTGCCCCACCCCATTGCTGCATGCCTGTGAATTTAACACATCGTCAAAAGGCAGCGCAAAAAAGTATGAATCGTAAACATTTTTTGGAAAAATATAATAGGAACCTCGTACATTTATCCATCGAAAACAATTGTTATAGTTTTCATAAAATGAAATATTTACACAAAGCATAATTTTGCAATTCTGGCAAATTTTTTTTCAATAAATCTTATTTTCCGTAAAGGTCCAAAGAATATATAACGAAAAAATCGTATCACAATATTCAGAAAAAAAACTTGTTTAAATGAATCTCATCGTAGAACTCAAAATACGAAGCGAATTACATATTTCTTGTCAAGTACTCGGTGAAAAATAAGCACAACCAATGACATTCTCATTCCTGGAAAGTATTCCAGTCTGGCATTTTCTTATCAAGAGTGTCTTTATTTTGGGGCGAAGTCAACTGTTGGGAAGTAACCGGCATAGGGCTCTTCCGCCACGCCTCTCACCCCACTCTCTCGATACTCAAGTGTTACACCTGTCATCCCCCGATACACGCACACACTTCGGTGGTCTTGACACTATTTTCTTCCAGTTTCGATTCTTAGCAGCTCGATACCATGTTTGGTTTCGATGTGCGAAATTCTCATAACGGCGATGGGGTTTTCGTTTTCCATTGAGCCAACGGCGATGAAGATAACGCGCACGCGGCTTCGTCCCGCCTTCTTTACGTTCGTCGATTAGCGCAAATTGTGTTTTGATGCGTTTTAGATCGCTCTAAGAAGGGGAGAGAAATAGTTGCGCGGTCGGCCTCTGCCGATACTCTTCCTGCAACACGAATGTGTTTCCCTTCATCGAACAGGGACCATTTTGTCCACGACGCTAATAAAGTCTGTGCAAATCATACGGTCGATCCCCAGCGTCCGGTGTTGACATTAGAACTTAATTGTTTAATTTTTCTCTCTGGTAACAAGTACAACAGAGTAGCTGATCTGAGCAAGATAAGCAAAGTGACAAAACAATTACGTACTTCAGGTCCTGAGAGGTGGAAATTGAGCATGAAATGGAACATTGAGATGGAAAGAGAAAGACTGGAACAGGTGAAGAGGCACAAATGTCTGGGAACAGAGGTAACGGAAAGTTGGAGGAATGAAGAGGATTTTAAAATAAAGATAGCTATGGCCAAGGAAGCTTTCGACAGGACAAGTAAATGTTATGTAGCGGAATGGACATTGGGCTGCGAAAGAGACTAGTCAAGTGTTATGTATGGAGTGTTATTATCATATGGCTTTGAAACATGGACTGAGTTGAAAAGGGACCGGAAAAGGCCGGAGGCGTTTGCGGTGTGGGTATGGAGAAGAATGCTGAACATTAAGTGGACAGACCGGGTGAGGAATGAAGAGGCGTTGAGGAGAGCGGAAGAAGAGAAAAGATTGCTGAAAACAATCGAAAAAAGGAAAAGAAACTGGCTTGGACAGGTGCTGAGAAGGGACTGCCTCTTGAAGGAGTTGCTGGGTGGAAGGGCCAGGCGAGAGAGTGCGGTTGAGGGTGAAAATAACAAACGATGTGGAAGAGGATGTGGTGATGGGTATAAGGAAATGAAGAGAAGGGTACAGGAAAGGAATACATGGCGGAGAAGAGGCCTCCATGGACATGCCACCCACGGCAGCCATTGTTTATGAAGAAAGAATTTTAAATATCCTTGAACAGCAAATAAGCCAAATTGAAAAACCTCTGCACCTGAATAATTCTGTAACTGCGATTTCCGAATTATTTTAGAATTTATCAATCCATAATAATAGATTAGAAATACTTTTTTACATTTCATGTTAGGCATGCATTCTAATATCACTGAAATATTTTTAAAAATATCTTAAGTTGCATGATATTTCAGCAAAAGCATGCAACTGAACTGAATCAGAAATCGCAGCGAGAAAAATGCGGCCGTTATTCCAAAAGCGCTTTTTTTAAGAAAATAGTGCCTGTCTGACATTGTTGATAGGGCCGATAATTTCTCGAGAAAAGGGCGGGGATTATATCTTACGGACTTACGAATCGGGGGATGGCTTAAAGAAACCGAAAATATACACGTGCATTGAAGGACGGCCCCTAAAACTATCAAGCTTGTACCGATCAAACCAATGGCTCGTTTGAAGACGGTTCCACGCTGTTGGGCGATAAGCTGGCAGCGTGATGTGTTGCATGGGACGGGTGAAAGCTGTGCAGTTTCCACCTGTACGACGGTCAGTTTTCACGTAAACTTAAAGAAAGGGCTCGCGGAGAGTGTCTGCTATCAATGAGAGCGAATTCGTGGCGAGCCTTCCTTATCCCTCTCCAGGCCCGAGACTAGGACGAAGAGTGGCTCGCCGAGGTAGCTAGGTCTCCCGCGGAGGGAAACATTCTCAAGAGAAATCAAGAGCTGACAAAATTCGCATTTTGTCAACTCGGGTCGTGACAGCGAGATTGGAAAACAAGGAAGATATCCTGCCAAGTGAGTGATGGACTGTTAATTCGAGATACTAGGTGGCACTCCCTCGAATTTATCAATTCACATGAGCCATCGGCTGGTACCACTCCCTCCAATCTCTAAGGTTGACGAAATTCAATCAGGTAATAAATAACGAATCTATTGAATTTCGCGGCGATTACCCATTTGCTGTTTTCCAGGTATTCAGAGAGAGAGAGAGCGGATCATATTCCCAAGGAGTTGCTTCTCTTGTAAAAGTTATTCATGTGACATGTTGTTCATGTGAACTTGCTATCAACACTTAGGATTTCCATAGGAACGTGACATTTCCCCTACATCATCGATCTGCGACACCCTCACCTCGCACCCCTGGCAACCACGTGAGTGTCCGTTTCAAATCGATTTTCTCGCCTCCCGAACTCTCTGCATAAAAAGGAGGAGGCCTTCCGCGCCGAGCCGAGACACTCTCTCCCGTGGCTATCGTGACCGCGCTCACCCGAAGGTTTCTCGCTGAACGCACCCAAGAGACTTCGTGCGCCACAGAAAAGCGAACGTTCGACTAACGGGTAGTGTAGAGCACCACTGATGCATAGGCACTGCATTATTAGGTATTTACCCTAACCCAGAGAAATATTTGGTGACCACCTTGGTTTGTGATTCACGGGATATGCACGTACTTGTATCTCATTAAAGTTCCTTTTGGGACGATTTGTTTTAAATTTACGAGGATAATTTTTATCGAAAAGTAATATAATGGATTCATGTTCACTCTGAAATATTATGCACATTTCATGATCTCAAATGACTATCGAAATGTATACAATGCGAGTTGAGGGAAACTTCAATTGCTATATGAGTAATAGTGTACACCCACCAGAGGGAATTTTGGCGCTCGGGACACCGCCAAAGCATTGGATCCTTGGAATGCCATGGCAGGGGAGGGCCCTCATCCCCCCTCCCCCACCCGCACACCCTGCCACGCTCCCCCATGATCTTCGGACGATCGTGTGCTCTGACTGAATATACACACATTCCTCCTCGCAGCGACTCTGCTCAAGAATGGTTTCCGTAAGAGTATTGCCAATAAGTACAACGAAAAGCGGCTTGCGGGGTTGACACCGCGCTTTGCATTGATACCGAATTCTCCTTATAACAATAGATTTGATAAAATCGTTAGCATGCTATAAGAATTAAAATTATAATAATAAATTTCTGGTAAATCAGTATTAAAACCGGAAACCACTCGAGATAGATTAGTGGAAACCTAATTCCGGACAACTTTCTGTAGTAAAGAAAAATTTGCTTAAGCAAAAACTGCCGATAAAGAAATTTTCTTTATACATTTGGGATGGTTTTGAATTTGCATAGCTGTATGCCTCAAGTTTGGATAAAAATGAAATTTGTCCAGTAGACAGAATCATAAGACTCGCAGAAAAATTGGAGGACTAAAACATGACACTGTTGCAGCCGTTACTTGGTGGAATTTCTCCATTGTATAGATAACAGAAACACAGCAATTCCACAGTTAATATTTATTGACCTTATCACCGTATTCCACAATTAATTGATAGTGTCAATAAATATTATGCGTGGAATTGTTGTGTTTCTGTTATCTATGCAAGGAAGACTAAGATAAATATAGTATATAAGTTGGAGGGCACTATAAAAGGTAATACAGTTCACTTCTTTGTTAAGTGTTTTGGATTTTGGTGGTCGGAGTGATTAAATGAACAATTACGTTAGGTGGAAAAGCAATTACAAAGAAGCGGGAGTAGATGACTGGCAGTTTAAGTTAAGACATAAAGAGAAGACGAGCGTAAATTTTTTATGTGGAGCGTAGTTTTACATGGTTCTGGAACTTGACCGCTGAGACAGGAAGATAAGCGTCATTGCCTTAGCAATGCGGAGATGGGGAAGAATGGAAGAAATAAAATGAACGGAAAGAACAAATTGAGTAGTTACAGGCGTGATGGGGTGAAATTCGAACATAATAAAGAACGGATAGTAGCAATTTTCCACTAGATAAAATAAATTGTACCTGTGCAAATATCATGAATCTTATCTTTTGGAAAATTGCTGCTATCCGTCCTTTATTTATTAGAGCGGGAAGAAAAACCAAAGATGAAGTTCTAGGCACAGAAGAGGGAGAGAGACGGCTATTGAGATGGTAATAGGAGCTAGAATGCTGGGAAAGCGAGGTAGAGGAAGGGAAAAGGAAACTCATGTTGGATGGAATTAAGGGAGTTAAATCGTATGCAGAACTGAAGAATGGGTATTAGTAATGTGCCTGGTGCCAAAAGATATTTTTTGTCATGCCATTTGGCGCTTAGGAGTGCAGTAGAGTTTAGTCCCAGGGTCCATCAAAACTTTCCACAACCGTAGACTAATCCGTAGTAATAAATGAAAACATGTAAACTTTCTTCACTGCGTGGAAGTCCAGAGTTAGAGCGCTGGCCTCATAACCGGATGGCTTGGGTTCTGGCTGAACAAATTGCAGTGGATGATAAGCAAACGAATTCTGGGAGGGTTTTGGAAAAGTGCGCGCGCAGTCATGCCAGCAGACAGCTAGGTGCAGAGAGTAAGTTTGTATACCAGTCGGCCACATATTACCTGACGCTCAGTGTCGCGACAGTGGTGCTCATCTACCAGTAAGTACAGAACATTGTGGGTTGCAAACCATGACATTTGGCCTTCTAGGGAGTAAGTTTATTATAGATAGCCATATCAAAGAAGCTCACCTAACATTGCAATCAGATAATTCACGCTCATCATTCTAGTCATGCACATCTGTCGAGGTATAGTCGTGAAAAAGCGTCGTACATATTTTAGATTTGGGTCATCCAAATTTATTCTAGGGCTTAGGAGATATCCATTAGTTAATCATGTAAATTTACTCAGTTTAAATTTTCTTAAAATAGAAATGTAACTCGTTTTAAGTTTTTCTATATTTTGACTGCGGACTTGGTGAATATGTCTACTGCGTAGTGGACTCAGTACGATTTAAATAAGGTCATTTGAGCTGCTCCTGCAAATCGAGTGAGCCTAAGGCGGGAAGCCTGACATCGCGTCAAATATTCATTAAATACAAACCACAGAAAAGTTAACTAAGGGCTTTTGGGTAAACCATCAGTTGTAGTCACAGTAACTGTTCATGAGCATAAATGAAGCGCTCAAGAATTTCACCAAACAATAAAAAATGCGAAACACGGCATACTGGCGAAATCCATAGGTTTGACAGGTTAAGTTCAAGCGATGAAAACAATCTGCGGATTAGGGAAACAAAAATCCTTTTTACGGCAATGTCTTTCAGTAAGGGTGCGCCAAGTTGAGGGAACATGTTCGCTCGGCATTGGTCACCGAGGAAGTGGACGAATTTTTCGGGTGCACATTAAACGCTGATGCATACAGATTGATCGATAAATATAGGGGAAAATTAACAAAACCAATGATCGTATTGAAATTTCCTTAAAATTAATGACGAGGGTAATTTGAACAGTTCTCGGAATGGAATAGAAATAAACGACTTACCTTGGTAAAACTTTTATTTTTCAATGTAGTCTCCCTGTACACTGATGCACTTGGTCCAGCGATGTTACAATGCTTTGATCCCATCTCGAAAATTAGATTCCTTCATGCTTGCAAAATACCCGTCTACTTCGGCTGTTAGTTCTGTGTTTGAAGAGAATATCCATCCACCGTGGAAAATTTTAGCTTCAGGAAGAGATAGGAATTTGATGGAACGAAATTAGGCGAATAAGGCGGGTGTGGCGGCAATTCGTATCTCAGTTCACGTATTTTTGCCTTGACTACGACATTTGGGTGTAGACGTGCATTCTCTTGATGAAAGGTGACTTCCTTCCTGGCCAAACCTAGCCTTTTTCTTGTATCTTTGGCTGTAGTTGTTCCAGAAGGTTTGCGTAGTATTGTCCAATAATTGTATGATCAGTGGGAAGATAATCCATCAGAAGAATCCCTCTCACATCCCAGAAAATTGAAGCTATCACCTTTCTTACTGATTATATTACCTTTTCTTTCTTTGTTGGTGGTTAATCAACACCTTTCCTCATCTTTGACTACTGTTTTGCCTCTGGTGTATCGTAGTGGACCTAAGTGTCATCTGTGGTCACCAACCGGAGGAGAAAAGCTTGTTGGTGGCTCTTAAAATGGGCCAGACGTAGTTAGGAAATTTCCATTCTGATTAGTTTCTGATCCTGCGTATAGAGCCGCAGCACCCATCTAGCAGATAATTTTCTCAAGTCCAATTCCTCTGTTAAAATATGATTTGCCCATTCAGATGACATTCCTATAGCTTCAGCGATTTCTCGCACTTTCAGTCAACGATCCTCCACGACCATTTTATGCACTTTTGCAATAACTTCTGGGGTAGTGACACATTTTAGCTGACCGCAACGTTGATCATCATCTAACCTATCCCGACCAAATTTTGTCCACTTGGTTACAGTTGAATATGAAGGAGCAGAGTTCCCCAGAGTTTTCTGAAACTCAGCATGAATTTCCTTTGCTATCATAACTTTCTTTACGAAGTATTTAATCACTGTTCAATTCTCAATTTTCCATCTTCACAAATCACTAGACAGACACAATGGAGAGGCGTCCGCACCAAGGATCTCTTCGCAGAGCACTGACGCGTCATGTGCTTGCAAAGGATGACCTATTACTACGCGAGAAACTCAATTCGCTAGCGTAGATATTCAGTGGTGATTCTGAGGACATCTCAAACTATCCTCGTATAATAACACACGTTCGTAGACGTAAACCACATACGGGTGATAAGCACGCAGATCCCAGTAACAAGCTCCTCAGACCTCTCGCAGCCAGTCACGAATACTGACGTGCAATCCAGTCCCAGCGAATAGCTTCGAATGATGCGCAAACCCAGTCAAGCTACCTTGGCTTATCTTCTGTTTAAGATGGAAGCGACTCTCGCTCATGCTCGAGCTTGCCCAATCAAAGAGCATAGAAGTGTTCTTATTTGCGCTGCTACGGAGATGGTCTGGTGCGCTAATTCATCAGTACCCTCTGGTCTACAATATGAATTGAAAGGTGTCACAAAAGGTGAGATCTTATGAGTTCTCTTTTCTTGTCGTTTACCCTAGCGATTAGATCACTTTTTAGTTCAGTGTCCCTGGGAGCGTTTGTCGTTTTCCGGAGAGTCAAAGGTTCCTGATGATAATTGATATTACCAGCATAAATGAAACCGGTTATATCACCAATGTGTATATATCACCAACCACCATGTGATGATATGCTTTACCTTTTAAATCTTGTTTGCATATATTCATGTAGGTGCTCTTAAGGGTTGGTTTCTTTAAGGAATGCATTTTAAAATCACGTTAATAAATACTTTTAATCAAAGTGAAATTGCTTAAATTTAAATGTAAATACATTTGTGGTGAGCTGATCATGTTTACATCGAAATGAATTTAGAGCAAGTGTGTGTGGAAATAAATTTAGTTAGTTGCATCTGGATAACAAGTATTTACACGTGATGCTGTTATCAGGAGATATTTATTTGGTAGTTGTATTCATCCAAAACCTACCTTAACTGGTAGAATACCTAACAATACTACATCTAATATATATATATATATATATATATATATATATATATATATGTATGTATATATTTATAGTGAATGGCAACATAACTTCCTTTTTTAAAGAAAGGGGTATGAACGAGCCAACTGAAATTTTACAACGACGAATTTCTGGCGTCAGCCCTTCCACTGTCCCGCCAGCTGCGACGATGACGCAGTCTTAAACCTATACAGCACGAGGATTGCGTTATTGCGATCATGTGTCCTATGGAGTGATTAACTGACCTCCGAAAGTGTGGCTGTTTTGAAAGGCTTTCGTTCGCAAAAAACTATTATTGCAGTCGTTTTGAGTTACCTCGGTAGCATAATTGGTGCTAAATGTCCGCCCGTCCGGTGTGCGGGTGGGCAGTTAACCAATGCTCGCTTGACGCATTATCGCGGCTGCATTTCTACTGTTTCCAGGTGGTTTCGGGTGGCCAGTCCCTCTCCCACCCCCCTTCCACTCGTCTCTATGCGAGGTCCTGCATGAAGGGAGCGACCTCGCGACATTTTCGCGATTTTAATTCGCTCTTCACGACCCGGAAGAAACTTGTACAGCCCTCGAGAGAGATGCTGCCACTCACCCAGGTGGAAGAGTGCTCCCTATTGTTTCGCGGTCGACGTCTCACCGCACTGCGACATTAGTGCCTGCACGAATGTGGGTGCGCAGGCAACTGGACTGGACGGGGGGAGCGGACGGGTGGTGTGATCATTGTGGAGGGAGAAGGGGTTGTGAGCGGGTGGAAGAAGGAGGAGGTGCATATTCCGATAAGTAAGTCGGAAGGAGCTCACGCAATCCACCGGGCCATAGAGCACTTGGAGAAGTAATCTTGGGACCAACACTGGGGACGGCGGTTGAGGGGACTCTCAAAACACGAATTTCCACATTCGAGTTTTCTGCGCGTGTCCATTAACGTAATCAGTCCGTGAGGAAGGGGGATGGTCTTGCTCATGCTCCTGACCTCGTCTCGTATATCCGATAAGTTCAAGAGCACTTGAAGGTCTCGTCCCAATGCTCGCCCTGGTGTTTCATGAAATAAAAAGTAGCAAGAATCCGCGTTTCTCGTTAATTTTTCATCGTAACTTCAATGGTGGAAATGAGAGATGACATTCATCTTCTAAGACTGCGAACTTTCTTAGATGAAAACCAAGTTTTATATTCAGCGTATAATGTAGCAACGTCATACGTTTCGATTTCGCATTACGGTTACTTTAGGTGGAAGCCCCGCTTTTCTATTTTATTCTATTGCGTTATTTCCGCGACATTGTCGTCCCAGAAATGTTACCCACGGGGTGGACTATCATGAATATTTACTGACGCGAAACTGGGCATTATTCCTTGGGAATGGTTCCTGTTTTGCGGATTGCGCAAGGAACACCATACTTCGCCAACTGTTCTTCACAGCCTTCCATCCTTATCACAACTGTTATCACGTATTTCAACATAACCTGGCGCTTGCAGTGTTTTGAAGGATACTTGGAGTTAGGTGCAGTCAGGACGCGAAATTCACGCCTCCTCGATTAATTATTTTGAGGGTATTTCCTGCTACTTCGAAGAGGCACCAGTGATTCTACTCCGCCCTCACTCTGTGAACGACTTAAAATCTCAACTCGTTTCTCTTCTTGAAGTTATCCCGCCACTGTATCTTTCTTTCCTTTCCGACCACTTGGGTCGTCGCTTTCTTTCCTAATGGTGCGCTTCACCTGTGTCGTCACCAATTGCCCGCTGCTAGAGCTGTATTGTTTCCGATTATGATTTAAGAAATATCATCACGGTATTTGTGCCTACTCTTGTAATGTCAGAACTATTGAAAATACCAGGTATCAATGCTGGGAATCGGAAGGCGGCTAAAGGAAACAATTAACTTTACATCGGTTTGATTTCTGTATTGGTATAAAGGTAAGCGTCCAGTTCAGCGGTACCTAAGCTATATATTGCCAATTATTGTAAAAATATCGAGGACTACTATTCCCCATTCTTTCCCATGATTCTCCCTGTTTTATAGGCGTATGTTCCAAAAAGTAAGTAGGATATTTTTTATCCACCAACGCGGACCGCTGGAGTGGGGTGAATTGTGGCGGCAAAAGTGGTAGGAGGCCTTAGAAAAACAACGCGACCCGCGTCAATTGTCTGTGGGCCGTTATTGTATGCTGATCGCTGATAGACTGGACCCAAATTTGAATTTTGTTGAAGCAAATCAAATTTTGTGTGAAGCTCGGAAAATTGGGTACGGAGACCATGACCATGACGAAGATGTTCCGGGAGAGTAGAGAGGAGGCTGAGGACGGGGAACTACCTGGGCGTCCGTCAATTACACAGTGCTAAGGGAATGCGTAAAGGGTGAGAGACGTGCTCAATTCGATCGACGCCTGAGTGTCAGAATGCTAGCGGAAGGGTGCAACAATTCGAAAATCGCATTGGATTGTATTCTTAGCGAATATCGCGTCAGGAAGGAGAACTTAGCCAAATGGAGGCTGCGCAACGACAACGCGCAGTCCCACGCCGCCTTCCTCGTGTCCTCGTGCAGAGCCCGCCATCGGAGGAAGCAAGGCTTCCGTGGTTGTCATCTCACCATATCCGTGCACAACCGGGTGTATAAGAACAGAAGGGAAGATTCAAAAGAGGAACGCCACCGTGAAACTAAGGACTTGGAATGCTAGGGCGATGCTAAAGATAGGGAAAAATATCAAACGACGGATGGAAAAAGGAGATGTAGACATATTAGGGTTGTGGGAAGCGAGATGGAAATATAGGGGGGATTACTGGACATTTGAGAATATCGGGGTTTAAAAATTTTCTTTTTCGGTGAAGCAACTATAAATGGTGGTTTTTTATCTTGATACGTTAGAACTAATGCTCTTTCCTCAATTGGAAGAAGCTGAACCAGAGAACTGCATTGGGCAACAAGATGGGGCGCCGCCTCACTGGCATAACTCAGTACGCAATTGGTTAAAACACGTTGTACCTGACCGCTTGACTGGCCGCAAGCGTTCGAATGAAAGAGCTTATTTCGCATAGCCTCCGCGGCCACCCGATCTCACGCCATGTGATTTTTACCTTTTTAGGTTCGTAGAGGATCATGGACATGTGTCTCTTCTACCAGCTCACCTACCTGGCTTAGAAAACAAGTTTGAAGGAGTTTTTGCAATTATTACTTCTGACAACCTGATAAAGGTTTGGGAAGAACTCGCATATCGACTCGATGTGTGCCGTGTGACAAATCGTTCTCACAATGAACACTTGAAGATAAACTGTTTGAGTTGTCCTTTTATTTTATGTATAACTCATAATTGTAAGTTATACAGGGTTCGTCCGGAAAATAAGTGTACTGATTTTTTCCCGCCGCTCCAGGCGCGCCCAGCACCGCTCTGACGGGCTGCGATTGGAGGGGGGTATGTTGGCAAGCGACGCTGAAAAAGGCAGTCGGCTCTGAGCTGTGGTGTAGTGAGGAGCTCTGTTAACGCGAACCTCCACGCTCGACCCACGTCACGGAACGCGATGCCGAAGTTTTTGGAGCAGCGTTATTCCATCAAATTTGCGGTAAAGCTTGGGGGGAAATCGTCTACCGAAACTGTCGGTATGATTAACCAGGCTTACGGGGAGTCAGCCATGTCCAGAAACATGATCTTTCGGTGGGACAAGATGTTCGTGGAGGGCAGAGAAGAGGTCGACGACGAACCACGGCCTGGACGCCCATCAAAGACACTCACCGACGAAAATGTGCGAAAAGTTCGCGATGTACTGAACTCTGATCGTCGTCTTAGTGTTCGGATGATAGCAGAGCAGTGTAATGTGCCAAAAACAATAGTGCACTAGATTATTAGGGAGCAATTACAGATGCGAAAAATTTGTGCAAAGCTGGTGCCGAAAGTGCTCAGTGATGATCAAAGACTCAATCGTTTGGAAATCGCGACACAACTTGCGGATCACTGCAAAAATGATCCACATTTTTTAGAGAACGTTGTTTCGGGTGACGAGACATGGATCTTTGAGTACGACCCGGAGTCGAAGAGACAAAGTGCGGAGTGGCACACCCCATCATCACCCCGTCAAAAGAAAGCTCGCATGAGCAAATCTCGGATCAAGGCGATGCTCATTGTCTTTTTTGACAAAAGGGGAGTCGTCCACTACGAATTTGTACCTGAACGACAAACTGTAAATGCTGCATTTTACGTCCAAGTGCTCGACAGGCTTCGAAAACGAGTCGCCCGCGTCCGGCCAGCGATCAAAAACATCTGGCGGCTGCATCACGACAATGCGCCGTCTCACACCGCGCTTGTCGTGTCGGACTTCTTGGCCAAGCACGGCGTGGCAACGCTGCCGCACCCGCCCTACAGCCCGGACTTGGCACCACCGGACTTCTTTCTGTTCTCGAAGATAAAGAGGAGTTTGAAAGGAACGCGATACGGGACTTAGGACGCCGTCAAAGAGGTCGTGACGACGTGTCTTCGAGAGGTTCCCGATGATGCCTTCGCGGGAGCGTTCCAGGAATGGGAACACCGCTGGAACAAGGGTATCTACTCACAAGGGTCCTATTTTGAGGAATATTAGCTTAAGATATGTAAAAGTGTAATAAATATTTTTTCCTGAGCTCAGTACACTTATTTTCCGGACGAACCCTGTATGTAATAAATACTAACAAGTTTTAAATCCCCGACATTCATTTTGAAACTGCCTGTAGAGTTATTGACGTGAATATTACTTGTATTGGTCGTGGTAGTTCAGAGTAGAGCGTTTGACTACTGACCGAAGGGCCCGCGTTCGATTTCCGGGCAAGTATCTCTGGGCACCCTCAGCTTCACCCCAGCTATGTGATGTTTAGGGTACCACATCTTCCTGGGAAGCCGTAACCGGCACAGGGAAAGTAACTGGCCCCTTTACCCTGTTTTGTGAATTTCACATGCCGTCCGGCTTAGTACAAGGTGAGCTCTACCATCAGGGTTATTCTCTCATCGTCACCTCATTTTATTTTTCAAAGCATTGTTTCATTTGCTGGTCATTCCCGTTTTGGGCGACAGGGAGTGTGACGTTCGTCAGGAGGCCACCGAAGGAGCTCATACCGCAACTTTGGCCCCTTATCCCCACCGCACATGAGCCATCCCTTAACCCTCCTCGAAATGGGGCCCCGTACGTTTCCTGTCAGATGATATCCGTAGTTCCTTGTAGATGTTCTTCCTCCCCATACGCCATCATGAATAGTTAGTCTCTTGCGATCTGGCACACTGCCTTCCCGACGGTTCAATTGCGTTTGAAGGAGTATTCTCCTCTCCGCTCGACAGCATGTGTCCTCCCTAATCATGCACTTTTTTAAGGAGTTGCAGTAGTTAGCCACGTAGTTCGGGTTTATTGGGCCCCCCTTGCTCTGCCGTGAAGCGCTCTTTGATGCTGATCTGCGCGAGCGTGATGAGGAAGTTTCTGATTCGGGTGGCTAGCTCCGTTTTATCTACTTCTACGACACCCGCGCAGATCGTTTGCCCCGGGAAAGTGTTTTCGAGCATAAACTTCCCAAGTTGTGAGTTTACCAGGTCCTAGATCTCGGCAACCTGCCCACATTCCATGATTATATGTTACCGCCCCTGGGCATCTCGAGCACTCATCGCTTGTTCTCATACTGCATTAATGAAGGAAGCGGCAGTCCGCCAGCCCGCCGTGTGCGAAACGGCAGGCCACTTCTCCGTCCCTGCTGAAGGAAGGCGAAGCGTGGAAGGTTCCCCAATTCTGTACTTTGGGGGGTTTCCCCCCTAAGCGGCCTGGTCTCTCTCAGCGGCTAAAGTTTGTAGGCAACCTCCCCGTAGGCGGCACGCCTGGGTTGGGGCAGTAAGCATTCCCTGCCGCACAGCCTACCCCGGAAGTACGCCGTCGCTTCGGTCGGCGGTGGCAGCCATCCCGTCGGGAGCATTGCGCACCTCCATGAGGTTCCAGGCCTCATGCTCAGGGGAGTAGAAATGGCCCGCGGAGCATCCCTTCGCTGTATCCTCACCCGTTTGGCCCAGAGTTCTTGTTTGTCCCCTAATAGATACCTATGAGCTTAGAGGAGCTAGAAGGTGTGTATTTTGGTCTCCACTCCAAACAGGCCCAGTCCTCCCTCCCGTATCGGTGCGCACACGGTGACAGTCGACCCAATGGGTCCCCCTGCCACATTCTAAACGGATGGGCTTGGTTTGGAGCTCTCTTGCCGACTGCTTAGACGCGTTTGTCGTTTGTAGCCGGTGCCACAACTTGGGTGCCAGGAACTGGTTGGTGACCCTCACCTTTCTCCTCAGGGAAAAACCGCACTCACCCCCTTCCACCTCTCGATCCCTTCGTCTAGCTCCTTTTTAAGGCGCGCGCGTGTCTCCCTCTGGTCGTTACACAGCCAAGCCCCTCTCCTGCTCCACCGGCTCCATTTTCCTATCCTACCACCTGCCGCACCACAACCCCGTGGACTTCTCCTTATTCACGGCCGCACCACTCTACGCGAGGAAAACGTCCTCCGTCGTCTGAAAGTCCCAATCGTCCGTGATGAAGACGTAAACGTTGTCGTCGTAGGCGGAGATTGGCAGCCTTCTTTCCCCGTCCCCAGGAATCGACGTTCCCGGCAGCCGCTTCTTAAACGCCCTCAGTAAGGGTTCGATTGCAAGAGTGTAAAGCTGCCCAAATAGGGGGCAGCCCTGGCGTATGCCTTAGGAGAAGGGAATGGGGGGGGGGGTCAGGCTTCCTCACAACCTAACGAGCACCGTCGCTTCATCATAAGGGTCCTGATTCGGTTGGCGAAGGCTTCCCCGAATCCCATGGCTGTCATCGTGACGAGTATGAAGGCGTGATCGACCCTGTCGAAGGCACCCTCCTGATTCAAGGAGAGGACGGACAAGTAATTGTTCCTCCTGCTGGCATATCTCATGACGTCCCTGACGGTCGACAGGCTGTTGTGGATGCTCCTTCCGGGGACGGAGCAATCGAGTTCGGGGAAGACAACGCTTCCCATGGAGCCGTTGTTTGGTGGAGATGACTTTCGCCAGGATTTTATGGTCCATCGTCGTTAAGGACATGGGTCTCCAGTTGTTCAGCTGGCTCTCATATCCCTTCTTGTGGTTCAGGACGAGTGCTGCCCTTCGCATCGAGGGGGGCAGAGGTCCTCTCCGGAAGCTTTTGGTGGCCATATCCTGGAAGGGCCCCTTCAGGTGCTACCAGTAAACGTGTGGGAACTTGGCCGATAGGACGTTATGTCCCGGAGACTTTCCGTCACAGAAGGAACGTAAGGGCATCTCGTATTCCTCGGCCGTGACGTCTTCCTCCGTGTATTCCCGCTCCTCATTGGGCGCATCCAGGCCGGTGGTCAAGTCGGTCGTGTACCTGGGGTCCAGGGAGTCGTGTGGCCCGTATTTTCGCGTATAATGTTCCCGCACTTGCCTAAACAGGTCGAACTGTGTGTGAACGTTTCCATTTTGATGGAGGAGGCGTAAATGGAGTTCCCCTACTCCTCTCCAGTCTCCTCCCACGCATTCTGGAGGTTCTCCGCGGTTGTAATGAGACCGGAGCGTTCGCCATGTACGCGTGTTCTTCCCCGACGTCATCCTCTAGTATGGCCACGACCGTTTGCCATCTACTCAAGAAGGTTTTCTGTGTCTCCCTTTTCTCCCTACTCCGGACGGATCTGACGTTTAGAGTCATGGTGCGAAGAAATGTTTCTTCTGAACCACCCCGATTGTGGGTGACAGTCATCCGCTGGATGAAGGATGAAATACTTGAAAGAAAAGGTCGCACAGTATTGGGATTCTGGATTGGGAGATGTATGAATGTTCGAACTATGGGTCGTAAAAGGTAGGAAGGAAAGGGAAGCAAAGGAGGGTCAAAACAGAGGTGCTGGGGATGATTCCCACCGCGTACCACAGCATCATACGAGTTCTTCCTCCGAACCGCTGTCCGCAGGCTCTTTATCGGCCTGGCCATACGTATTTCGAGGGCCGGGTCGTTGATGACGTGGTTCTACCCCAATAGTCGTAGCTTTTTCCGGTCGGCTCTATGGCCCCAAAGAGGGATCGTGCGACCCTGTGTGTTTCGGTTTTCCTTTTTACGTCGACGAGGAATCCCCGCAGTTTTTCCTTCGCTTCTCGCCGATAGAAATCGGCGACGATTTTAAAACCTTGTGAGTCCGCTCCCGTCCTCCCCTTTTTGGCCGCCTTTCTCGTGCCTTTTCAAGAGGAGTCTGGAGGCGAATGTGTGACACCCTGCTTCCGTTTTCTTTTGACGTTGGTCCTCATCTCTCCCTGTTCCATCGTGGGATCCTGAAGATTTGCTCCTTCCCTATCCGGCGCCTTGGCATCCTTGATTTCGTCCTCAAAATTGCGTTCGATCGTTTTGGCCGCGTGCGCCACCGCGATCCCTTCTACATCCGCGGCCTGATCTGGATAGTCGACCTTCCCCTCCTTACCGTCATCTCGTGCGGGAGGAAGGGAGGAAACGGGCATGATCCCACCTTCCTCAAGCTTTCCCAATTTCGGCGGTGACGCATCATCCGCTTGGGATTCAGTAGCAGAGTCGACCTTCGAGTGCTCGCTCTCCGTTTGGCCTCACGCACTGAGTCGGGTCGCGAAATTCACCGCGACCGCGTCCCCCACCTCCTCGTTCGGCACCAACGCTTTCGATGCCCCGGATGGCGGTGCCATCCTCTCGGTCCCTTGGGCAGGTTGTTTACCATTGGTGGGGCATGTGTTCACGTATTATCTGACGTTGCCACAGGGGAAACATTTCAAATCCGCAAACTTGACGTAGATGCGGTATCATCCCTTTCCAAATTCTAGGAGGCATTTGGGTTCCCTCGCGCCGCACGAGGAAGCACTGTCTTCTCCAATTTTTAATATAGCCTAGCGCGGGATTTTTCGAGCCTATCGAAGGGCCTGCACGGGGTTTACGGCCCCCCCTGCCTGGCTCACGATTACCAAGAGGTCTGCCTCTGGAAATCCAGGAGGGACGTTCGAAATTACCAGCCTCTCCACTTTGCTGGTCATCCGGCTTGCGATTGCGAAAGACTCTTTGATCACCAACTCGCCGCATTCGTACATGAATTCCTTCACTGCGGTCTCGTTTTTCAGGTATATGCATATACGGCCGTTTGACAGGTGGGCGGCATGAATACTGAAACGAGAGTGGAAGGGGAACTCTTCCAATCAGTTAGATTTTCGGATGTTCGAGCCGTTGAGCCAAGATTTTGCAATAATTTCTCAATTCATGGCATAATTAGTGTGATGGGTATTGGATGAGAATTAACCATACGAAAACGAAGGTTATGAGATACTTCAAAAGTGGGAGGACGAAGATAAGACAATGTTTTAGCCGTTACTCGGTGGAATTACTCCATTGTATAAATATTAGGAACCCAGAAATTCCACAATAATAATTATTGCCCTGTTATCGTATTCCACAATTTGATTGTGTTAATAAATATTAGCTGTGGTATTGCTGTGTTTCTGTTTTCTATGAAAGGAAGACTAAGATAAATTTTGAAGTTGGGGGACAAAAGAAAAGTTAAAACTGTTCGCCAATTATTTTGGATTTTGGAGGCCGGAGAAATGGAATAATTGCATGAAAAATTGCGTTAGGTGAAGAAGCGAGTACGAAGACAGGATAAATTTAACAGAATTCGAGAAACATTTATTGATATCATGGAAAAAAAGTATTTCCTAAGATTATGTGGAAATGGTATGCCACTATTATAAGCCTAGGATGGAATACCTAGGATTCCTGATATGGGCAGAGTTGTGTGCTGACACTTAGTTTCCTTGTCTAAATCAATTCTTAATTTTCAAATGGTTTAGGCCAATGTCAGAAAAATAATTGTGATTAATATGTTGTCCATATGTACCAATGTCAGCAGACATCAGCGCAAGATCCTTACCGTCACGATATTGAGGTGCTTGTGCGTACATATTTTTCATGCCCAGGGCGATCATCAACCCTTGACTGCCTCGCGGAAACTTGTCATTACTTCCTGTAGGATAGCAACTGCATTTAGACATGCGGGTTGTGGGGCCGCGAAACTATTTACAATGAAACACTTGCCATTGTGGCGAATGCGATTGTTGAATTTCTAAGAAGTCCTTCAATTTATAAGGTTTAACACGACCTGGTGTATTATATACACCATCAGTGCAACTAAATGCTTATCACATTTTTTGTGAAAATTACAGTTAAAATTTATTAGTTGAAAGTCAGTATTTAATATTTTACCATAATTGCGGTAAGTAGAAACTAATCCAGGTTAGTCCATTAGTGCGAGTAAGAACAATACAATCTCTGACTTCAAAAATGTGTTCAAACATTCTGAAGTAGTAGTAGTTTTGAAGGGAGGCGACCGACAGCTGAGGTCAAATGCGCTATAGGGGATGGACAGAATAGGTTGAAGGGTGGAGAGACCCGTCGTCGGCATCAGCCTACTCTTTACGAAAGGCGCCTAGGGGTCCGCAGCTTAACGTCCCATCCGGCGGACGGCGTACTCACTCAAAGTGCCCTCCACAAAGCACCTCAAGTAGGAATCGAGATACCTCTGAAAAATATTCAACACCGCCGGGATTTGAACCCGGGCCCTCTGGGTGGGAAGCCAGTACGTTAGCCCCCCACCATTCTGAACTTACCCTTCATACATTCATAAGAATAATGCTGTATTCTGAAAAGAATTTAGCGATGAATTGACACCCAAGGCTTGTTAAAATGCAAGTATGCCATTTACAAATCATATCCACTTTTCACAAAGACAAAGTTTCGAACGCATACAAAATCTCTTATAAATCTGACAAGAGATTTTGGGTCTGGAGAAAGCTTAAGTAAAAGGCTTCCCGTCGTCCAAAAGAATAGTATTAAGTACCCATTTTTCTTCTATTATTGTCTCCATGATTTTTCCAAAATTCGTAACTGAATAAATCGCTGGGATGTTAATCCTAAGGTTTACCAAGGAAGGTACAAGGTTTCCCAGGAAGAGAGAATAATGACGTTATTACCTCTGGTATTCACCAGCTGCCTCTGCCTTTTCAGGTGAAACATAGGAGAGGGTGAGTGGTCCTACAAAGACGGGCGGGTCGCAGGGCGCTGGCGAGGGAGAGATGAGGGGGCTGATTTCCCGAATCGCCCCTCGAAGCAACGCATGCCTAGCCACCGGGTTCTTCGCCACTGTCTGTCTACTCGGCCTTTTCGCCGTAATATGGGGTAAGTGCCACTGAAATCTGAGCTATATATGCATATATTATATGTATAATATCTATTTATTATTTTTATCGGTAATCTGCTGGTTAAGGTTAGTTTTTAATGGAGAAGCTACCAAATGGTACAGCGACACTTCCCTTGTTTCTCTTAACAAAATCACAAGCCGATATGCAACCTTACAATAGGCCCCTCTTCAATTCTTCATGCTTCCACCCTTAATTCCATTCAACATCCTATCCTATTCATGCCTCTTCCTCGCTTGCCTAACATTCTACTTTCTGTCTTCTGTATAGCAGTCTTCAACGTCTCATCACCAATCAATACGCTCTGCATCCACCTGCATTCCCTACCTCCTTTGAATTTCCCCCTACAAATGCCCTCTCCTCCCCCACCATGCTTAGCATTTCTCCGTTTATTTTCCTTTTAGTCCACTTCACTTTCTCCATTCTTCTCCACACACATTTCAAAAGCCTCCAACCTACGCCCATCATCTTGTTTCAACGTCCATGTTTCCACTCCATACAAAACAACGCTCCATATCAAGGTTTGCTCGAATCTTTTCCGAACATCCTTACTCTAAGTCCCTGTCATCAGCTCACTCCTCCTTGTGAAAGCTTCTTTGCCTAACGCAATTCTTTTCCCTTTCTCTTTACTACTTCGACCATTTTGGCCCAAAACTATTCCGAGATAAGTAAATGGCTCCACCCACTCGAGTTTTTGTCCTCCTATTTTAACATTTAGCTTAGATTCCCACTTCCTAGAAAACCGCATAACCTTTGCTTTATTTACTTATATCATCATCCTATAACTATTGCACTGAATTCCCAATTCATTCAGGTATACTTGCAACCTCTTGGCTAGCTGCCAAACTATAGCTTAATCATTAACAAAACTGACTGATTATTTGAGATCACCATCGTCTTTCATTCCTCTTTTCAGTTGTTCTCATGCTTCATTGACCATTTCCGCCACTTATACGTTGAACAGAACGGGACAGCCTAGCACTGTCCATCCAGACTCCCCATCCCCCATTCGCACTTGAGCAGTCGGAGACATGTACAGGTTGCGGATAAATCTCTTAGCCCTCCAATTTACTCCTATTTGCTATTTACTCCTTCTGCAATACGTTCATTAATTCTCCCAATTTCAATTTATCAAATACTTTCTCAAAATCTACGAAACAGACAAAAACGTCCTGATTTTGTTCTGTGTTCCTCTCTATTAGTGAACTCATTACTGCGAGGACATCACCTGTGCCTCTTCCCTTTCAGAACCCAAACTGATCATCACCTAAGTAATCATATGTCCTGACCTCTATCCTTGGATAGATGATCCTTAGAACCACTTAAGCTGCGTTCGGTATTAGACGTAACGCACTGTAGTCCTCGCATATTGTCGATTTTCCCTTTTACAGTATGAGGACTAATACTGGTCTGACGAAGTTTCCGGCCGAATCCCACGCCCTCATAAACGCGACGAATCAGTCGATTTCTAATTGAATATTTTTTCTAAACCTTAAAGTAGTTCTGCGGGAATGTTGTCCACCCCCACGGCCTTATTTGATTTCAATTCCTTTAATGCTCTTCTCGCCAGCGAGCAAACCTGGACCTAAGCTATCCTCATCTACTTTATATTCTTTCTCAATATCTAAGCTCGCTGGTCTAATTCCTTTATCATAGACGTCCTATTTCCACCTCTCTTGGATGTTTTCTGATTCAACTAATACTTTTCCTTATTTATCTTTGATTGTCTGCAATGATTTTTCCTTCTTACTTCCTTAACAGTTCCAACAGGTTTGTTCGTAGGTTTCAATATCCCTCTTTTGATGTACGTATTCCTACTTTTCCTCTACAGTACCCAGCTTCCTCACTCCTGATTTTCTCTACAGCCGGCTTATACTCCTCTCATGCCAATCCCGTTAATGTTTCTATGCTCCATTTCCTAAACCGCCTTCCCTTCTTTATCATTTTGAATAGAACGCTGTACTTCATACTTACAAGATTGTAATCCGAGTCCGCATCCTCTCCTGGGAAACTGCAAAGTTATCACACTATTGTTAAATCTGTGCCTAATCATAATATAATTCCACTGATACCTTTCTGGTTCGCCTGGCATTTTCCATGTATATCTACGCCTTATATGGTGTGTAAGCCAAGTGTTGGTGATAAGTGACTCCTGTTACCTGCGGATCTCTATTGCTTTATCCCCACGGTGATTCCTTGTTCCTGAACCGTGACCCCCCACCTCACTACCGTCTATCGCTTTGCCTACTGTCACATCCCCATCTCTCATCACGATCAGATACGCGATATCGTCACTATCAGAGAATGCCCTCGATGATATCCTCTAAGTGATCGCATGCCCTATCGTCTTCTCCCAATGGTTGCTTGTTGGCATGTACCTGTATACCTGAACAATGACCAAGTTGGTCGGTTCTGATTTTACCGCTACTAGTAATATTCTATCGATTGCTTTTTCTATACGCTTCTTCCTACCATTTGATTCTATATGATTAACACCCATCGCTGGCTCTCGTCCCCTGTATAACTATCATTCGAATCCTCCAGCTATCCTATTTCATCTCTCAGTGACCTTTAACATATATAATGCCTCTTCGTATTTCTCGCTTCATATTCTTTAATATTCCTGCCCTCAACATTGCCCTAACATTCCAAGTTCCTATTCCAACTAATTTGGCCATTTTCTGCGTTTTCTGTGTTGCTTCGTTGATGCTTTCTGTGATGCCGGTTTCCCTTGGCAAAGGAATGCCGGTTTCCCTTGGTAAGATGTCGACTGCGGAAGCTTAGTCTCCCCCGCCGCAGGGCACGACACAAGGCCGATTAGGCCGAGTCCCGTAGTTACCAGGACTAATTTTCTCTTTACTGTCCATAATTATATTCTTGGGATTAATAATTGAGGTGGTTTTCCGTTGCCTCCCTCAATAGTGTTTCTAACGTGACGCCATCACTCTATGGCCGCCCCACTGTGATCAGATGCCTTTGCAGCCACCTCACTACCGAACAGACGCTACGCGACTAACTTTCGTCTGGGTCCTAATCCTACGACTGATCTGACATGGATGACCGTATGTGGAGAAATTATCATTGCTCCCACCAGTGCAGCTCTAGGGGTACCACTGGAATACCGCGGCCCACGGTGGTAGTCCATGGGAGGGAATTTGGACGTACCTGAAAATGTTTTAGATAAAAAACCTAATTTTTTTAAAGCAAATTAATTTTTTTCGCGCAAAGATGTCAGTACACGTTTTACTCAGGATTAAAATTAAAATCCATTCGCTTCAACTGGGAGGGACGAGTAAACTGCCGCATTCTTTCTCTATCAATTGTCTTTTACAAACTTATGTTATGATTTATGCCCACAACTGAGCAGATGCCTCGTACATTATAAACAACTACTGAGAAATTTGATTGTCTCGTATTTTCTCAGAAGTTAATTTTTAAAGGGCATTATTTTTTCATGGGGCCGCTCGAGGGCTTCTACCGGTAGGCTGGAAGATATCCTCAGAAGAGAGGGGACCGTACGAAATCCCGCTGTCTACGCAAAGGGCCGTCCCATACACTGGTCAGTAACCCAACGAGGTGTGGCCCTGGGAAACCGGTCCCCGGATTAAGGGTCAGTGACCGGTAATTGAACGACATGCTGAAGAGTCCAATGTATGTCTATCAGCAAGGTAGTGGCACATGTTACCGTCAAAATTTAGATTTCAAATGATTCACTTAATGAGGACCGACAATTTTCATTTCAAAACAAGCATCCTTTATCTAGCAATTATTTAATTTGCAAAGATATATTATGATTTATGCCAACAGCTGCGAATAAGCTTCGTACATTGTGAACAGCTGTCGCAAAATTCGATACCCACGAATTATTTCTTGAGGAGATGGCTTTTGAAGTGTATCAGTTTTTTCAAATCCGGTGTTCGTTATGCCATTAGGCTTCGCATCTAAAGCTCGAAAACCAACCGAATAATGTCACTGTGTCGGTTTTCACCATCGATTGAAGTACGATTTAATACTGTATGCTTATCAAAGTCTCTGAAGAGCGATGTAATAGGATTAGAAGCCGGTCGTGTGCGTCAATAAATTGTGAATTCCGGAATTGCTGAGTTTTTTCACCATTCCTTGCAGTAGAAGCTGAATTTACTAGAGTTGGGAAAAGGAGGTCCTGGTATTTTAATATTCAATGGGCTCGGCCCATCTGCAAATGAAGAAGGCCGTTCGCCCAGCGGACTTCGGTTGGTTTTCTTTTAACACTCGTATTTGGTATTTATATGCCGCAGTTGCACAACTACGTGGCACTCGGCGCCGCTGGCCTCGTTGGAGCCCGTTTCCAGTCATCACGACAAGCGGATAGCAGAAGAAGCCAAGGAAGGCCTTCCTCCGAAAATTCGGTCTGGTCACAGAGGAGGAGAATTCCAGACAACCAGTTGTTAGGATTCTTATGATATAGTGCAGTTTATGCTTTGCGTGCCTTGCACTTCTCAGAGAGTGTGTGTGTGCGATGGCTCCGTGCCAACAGATGGCCGAGTGGGCCTCGTGCCCAAGAGGATGCGAACTAGGAGGGGACCAGAGCCCTCATCCCTTGCCCACGCCCAGCCTTTACCCTCTTCCCGAACCATCTCCTCGGCTTTAAACGGCTACTTTGCACGACCGCAGTCCTCCAGAGGGAAACTGGACCGATAGATAGGGAAATGGGACTGCGGGGAATGAAAGGGGGTGCGGGAGACCCCCTGCGTAGGAAATAGTGGGACTGCAATATTCCGTGTGATGACAGTGGAGGTGCTCTCTATGGAGTAAGTGACAAAACCGTTATGTGCGGTAAAATTACTGCACCGATGATATGAACCCGTGTTATCGACATTCGTCGATATAATGATATACCTGTAATGTAATTTTACGGGTAGTAGGCAATACAACGTCGGTACCTTGATATTTTCTTTATAATTTCGTTGGAAAATAAATATCGTACAACAAAAAAACAATGATGACTGTACTGGAAGGGAGAGAGCTAGGCAAGTAAGGGTAAAGAATCGACATTTCAAAAGGCATAAATGGAGGTTGTTAATGTGAAGAGCTGTAGAATGGTACAGTGATAGTGGAATGCAAGTGGTACACCTTTTACGCAATACCTTGGAAGAGTTAAGCTCCCCAGTAAACCATATGTCATAATATTTTTAAAATTGTTTGATAAACTTAACAATGATATATAGTTGACTAATTATGTTATCATTAGTTGCATTTATTTAACTTATTAAATGAATTAAAAACGCTTTAAGATACGAAACTTGAGGTGTTACTTCTCGCTAATAGCCGACTTTCGCGGGGATTGGAAACGTTGCGCAGAGGTCGAGTCCCTTATCCATGAGAACTTCCTCGCGCAGTCCTTGCTAATTACTCCACGTAGATACTGTTCTGCAAGTAATTGTCATATTCTTTCGCTGTGATTAAATGCTGTCAAGCTATGATGAACGGTTGCTGTACTGAAGAGCCCTAAACACTACCAAATCTTCATGGCGTGCAGTTTTCCCACGGTTTTTAAGTGTTTTATGATGAAAACCTGCAATGACCTAAAACCTGTGAAATGTGTACCACGAATAAATTCATAGCATATTGACTTAGAAAATGGAATTAAGATAATTGTTTAAGAGCTCAATTCAATTGTGCGTTAATTTTTCCCGCCGGTGAACTTGGATTAAGACGGGAGGAGGGGAGAGAGGAAGAGTGGGGGGCCAGGGGCGTTGGGAAGGGAGAGAGTGGGGGTAGGGTGGGTTGGGGGAAGGACACGAGGCAAGCTGCGTAGCTGAGGGGACGAATAGGGAGAGGGAGATGGTATGGCGACCTGTGGGGATTGCAAAACTCCCAGTGGGGGTCACAAGAAGGCATGGTGGGGAGGGTGGAATCGGTCCCTCGCCCCCCTCTACTTGATCTCCATCGCTTTTCTCCTCAGCCGCGGCAACTTCCTGATTTTCAATAGCTGATAGACGTAAGCACCGTTTAAAACGGTCTTTACCACCACGATTATCCCATTAGTTCTATATTACGGCGGCCTTAATGACCATCCAAATGGTGGATGTTACAAATTCAAAGAACTGCGGGAGATGCGCGAAAGTAACTTGTACCGAAGTCATCCGAATTACAATGCAACAATTTCAAAGTGTAAAAGACATTCGCCTTGACCGGGATTCGAACCAGAATCCCAGTGAAGGGGAAATATTTTTACACTTTGAAACATTCAAGTTGCGGAATATACACTAGAACAGGCAAAGCAGTTTACTAATACAGGAAATGTTTTGGAGGAAGGTGGGTGGAGTCGTAAGGGTATAAAAGGAAGAACGGCCTTAGGGTTAAGAAACTTTCACAAAGATGCGGGAATACATGAAAGGAACCTCAAGTAAATTCGCAAAGAAAATATAAAAGGAAACAGCAATTTGGAGCCTTTTTTTAATTTACATGTATGGTATCCTGTAATCGGGGAAAGGGAATACTCAAGTGGATGATATGTAGATGATGTAGTTTTGTACTTGTATAGCTCGGAACATTGGTCGTTTAGGCAAGAATATTCACGTAGATTTGAATCTTTTGATAAGTGGATGTGGTTAAGAATGGAAAAGTAAAATGGACGTAATGAAAAACGATCGATGAAGTTCTAGGCATTTTAGAAAAAGGCGGCTGTTGGAAGTAATTCGGAGAAGGCAGGACAAGTTGTGTCAGGAGATATTGAGAGGAAATGAAATGCTGAAGACGGTTAGAGATGGGAAAAATTATGGAAAAGGGGAAGTTGGGCGAAGAAAAGATCAGTCATTTTAGGTGGAATTAAAGGAGGTAGGAAGTATCCAGAGCTAAAACATTGGATTATTTTAATGTGTAGCGTGAAGTTCCAGGATACAGGTGGATCTGTATTCTGTGCCATGATAGTCAGGGCATAGGACATTATTGTGTATGGCCAAGGTCCATCAAAATACTACTTTAAGCTGGTAGACTTCCGCTGATAATAAGATTAAACAAACTTAGGAAAAGATGCTAATGCTTATGCATATTTTGGTGCAATGTTTTTATGCTCACCATATCATATAAAACATATCCCTCATGGCATAATGAGGTAGTTTAATTATCACGAGGTGAGCTCTATTTTATTTCATCTCATCAAACTTTTCTGGATCGGCGTATTCACGGCGTGGCCAGAAGGTGATACCTTAGGGTGGAGATGAACTTTCTTCACCGCCATGGACTTATTTTTCATGTGGAAGCATGACTGCCGCTGGAAGTCACAGATATTTACTCTCTTATTTTGTTCAACTTGTAAAAAACAAAGATTATGGGGAAGTCCAGAAAGAAGACAGGAGGCTTTTGAAATGTGGGTGTGGAGAAAACTGGAAAAGGTGGAATGGACAGAAACGAAAACAAACGAGGAGGAAAGGGGATTGTTGGAAGAAATCCATATGAGGCAGGAAAGTTGGATGCAGAGCATTTTGATTGGAAATGGGATGTTGAAGACTGTGATAGAGGGGAGAATGTTGGCAAGTTTAGGAGAGGGAGTGGACTAGAGGATTGGGTGGAATTAAAGGAGGAAGGATGCGTGCGGAAACGAAGGGTTTATTTTAGTGTGGGGGTCAGATTAAGTCTTGGAAGAGGCTAAGAAATATACTTAGGGTGTGTTATGCTTTTGTCCTGCCAAAACTTAACAATTATTTAATAGCACACCAATCAACATTTATAACCAACATCACACTCGTGATTTGTATCTAGTTATTTGGTTAAATAGATTTCAGGAAATGACAAAAATTTTTCTGAATAAACATTTCAATTACTCGGGGTTTTCACATGAGTGATCGTTATATGCAATAGACTGTCCCTATGTGTCTTGAGAAGGAAGTCATCATGGGCGGGAATGATGCCTGACTAAATCCGCCTGGTGACGACTGATCGTATCCTACCGTAGCCTTTAAGTGGAGAGCTGTGAACTATTTGAAGATAGACGTTATCTACGACGCTCAGGTGATAAACCAAACCGGTCACACGACATACATCAAAGAAGAAAGAAAGTCCCCACACCCAGAGAATACTAGGAAGATAGATACACTTACAGGGCGGGAAGTTCTCCTTCATTTATGGGCACCCTACCAATTTAAGAAGGACACCAAATTTTTCTTTGCGTCTAAGGCAGTGATTGACCCACGTTTATCTCGGGTACCTGATTCTGCTCGACAGCAAGACTTGAGTGGTTTCAGTATATTGATTCGAGAAACAAGCTATTCCGCGACATTACTCTGGTGGCTATATTAGCAGAGACACTAGTTACTAATGCTCATTTAAAATTTGGATCGGACATTCATTTTTTATCACCCAGAATGAAAATCTCCCTCCCCAGACTACGGGAGAGAGGGAGATCCCCGTCTTAAGAATTCCCCCTCCCTCCAAATTCTCTGGACGTGAACTTATCGGCAGACAATTAATTACACAGTTCACCAGCAAAGAATGGGTGGGAGGAAGAGAAAGGGAGGCGAATGGGCATATTGGGCGCAAAGTAATCACCTGAGGTTTTGAACTGGGATGACACGTATTAATTTAGAGAGCGCTTTGCCAAAACTTTGTCATTAATTTTCAGTAAAATTATTACAATAAATTGAGAAATCGAACTAGAAATTTGCAGCTAATTCTGGACATTTTCACAGTACATCAACATTCACTTCCACCTTCAACTATGTTAAAGATAATAGAAAACGATTGTAAAAACCGAACTAAATACATAAAAAACAAACCTATATATTCGTTTCATATTATGCGTAGAATCAATTTTCTCAAATTCTCCTTAAAATATGATTCTCACCGTATTAACGTTAGGTAAGCTTAATTTTCGGTCATAAGGGTCATAATCTTATCCTTAAATTTCGGTCCTAATCAAAAGGGATGACGGAAACTGGAATCAATTATAATGTTTGTATTGATGTTAAATTATACCCATATTCACATTCGGAGAGTTGTCAGTGCAAATTGGAAACAGCGCCGGAAGAGAGATATGAGGGTAGGCTGAAAACTAATGCACACATTTCAATGTAACAATTTCAGAGTGTAAAAATCATTCGCCTTGACTGGGATTCGAACCCAGATCCCTCAATATCCGGTCGAGTGCTTTAGCCACTCAAGCTACCGAGGCGTCCTCTTAAACTCTGAAATTTTGGGGCTTTTAAAGGAACAAGATGTTGTGACGAAATACCGTACATACAATGTCACCGGCATTCGTAGTCGTGCGCGAGGCGCCACAGTCCACGAGGTTAAAGCCAACTTTAAACACTTATGGTGTTTTCACTTTGACACTCTGAAATTGTTGCATTGAAATGCACATTAGCGGATGACTCCGTTAAAAGTTACTGTTGCGGCATCTCCCGCAGTTTCTTTGGAATTTGTGGAGACGGGTTCTATTGCTATATCAACGCGAGTTAATAGCGTGACTTAAAAAGTGACTCCAGCTGGGATTCATTGTCGTTTAAAGGTTGTTTATGGTGACGATGCTGTTGATAGGTCTACTGTAAATCGATGGGTAATAACATTTCGTGGTTGCGAGCCTGGAAAAGCCATAATTGTTGATAAAACACGCAGCGGAAGTCCGATCACTGCCACAGACGATGAACATCACAAACTCGTCGAAGATTTCATTCAAAACGACCGGCGAATCACACAAAAGCGTATCGCAAACCAAAGCGGTCGAGTTTGTCGTTTTAAAGGCAGCCTGACCCCAATAATCTTGCAACATGACAACGCTCGTTTGCCTAGCGCGCAACTGGAGAGGCTCTGCCAAACCTGAAACTATTAATTTTTAGAGGGGGAGTATCGAAAAAAATTCCTGCGATGTTTCTATGCTATCCAACGCAGGCTAACGGTTTTAACGAATTCGGAAAGGTGTAGTTAAAAAATATTGCAATCGCTTTGATCCTTCAATGCATTTTCGCAAGATTGCATAGGTTATCATTATTTCAATAATTAATAAAATACTGCCGAAGTAACGGAGAGTTAGATGCTTTAGTTCAAATACTTAAAGATTATACCAATTCGCTTTTAACTTCATTGGGCGTGGAAAATGACGTGAAGGTGATGTGAAAAATGTGTATACGAGTATGTACCGGAAGGAGAAAAAGCATTAACGAAAAATTCTCATTCGTTGTTTCGCAGTATATTGTTTTTTCCTTTACAGCCCTATACGAGCCGGATTTGTCAATTCACCGGGGAATGAAACCCAGCCAAGACAGCGTTGACTTTCGTCGGGAAATTGCGGAACAGCTTGCCAGAATTTCAAAGGAACTTATAGGTACGTATGCAATGATTGAAATAGCGTTTAATCTGAACTCATTCTGAATATATCAGTGGAGAGGTTTATACATGTAAAAGTATTTAACACAGTATAAACACTAAAGTTTATTGAATTAGAAGCAGGGTAGAGCCCACCTCGTACTAACCCCTATACGGTGTGCAATGTATACATTAGCAGGGAATGGATTTACCGCCGTTGTTTTCCCAGGAAGATCTGGTACTTGAAAATTCGCACAGCTGTCCAGTACATAAGAAGTTCAAAGTCATCGGAAAGAAAACTAGGGCCCTCTTGGTCAGTAGCCAAGCACACTAACACGCCGCTAATCCATTGCGGACTTTTGGACTACATTTAGATTTCAATCATAAACACAGTAATCAACCCGAAGGTCGGTTTGGTAGGTGATGGTAGAGTTCACCGAGTACTAAGCCCGACGGTGTGTGAAATTTACATATGTCTGGGTAGGGGGGCCAGTTCCTTTCCCTGCACATTTAGATTTATTGGGTTAATTTCAAAATATCCTTTAGTATTCATGCAAAAATCAAGTATTAAATGTAGAGTCAATTTTAATGCAAGGTAGCTCTTCTGGATATTCTCTAAAAGCTACACGTCTTTGTTGTTTTCTCATATACGACTTTCTAATTACAATAAATGGTGTTATAATATTTACATTTTCTTGCATATAGCACACATGTAATTAAGGAAGTTTTCCACTGTATTAATGACTGTTGCAAACAGCCCATGCACTATTGAGCACTCTGGGTGGCCACTTATTTCCAATAATGCACGATGGACAAGCAGCTCTTCCCCGATTTCTCTTAGCTTCTACCTGCAAAGCTGCCACAGTCCGTGAGTGCGATCATAATTACGAATAAGTCATTAGATAGTTCGTAATTCATTTTGCTGCAAACGCGCTACAACATTTTTTTAAACTCGCCGGACACTTAAATTTCGTAATTTTGAATTTGAAATAAAAACCGAACTCAACAGGAAATGCTGGTGATGGAGAAGAATCCAGGACACCGATGTACGAGGGTCATCCGGAAAGTAGTACCCGTTCGTGCCGCATGAAGTGCTGACGACGCGAGTAGCCGCTGGACGAGGTCAGATAGCTTCAGTGGCTTGTCTGCCTTCTCTGAGCCAAGTTGCGTGACGCTAGCATTGCCTGTGTTGTTTCTGTGATTGTTTACAATGTTTAAAAAAATTGAGAACGCCGCCAGTTGTGAAGTGAGGGCAGTGATTAAATTCCTCAATGCAAGAAACGTTCGCCCATGTGATATTCATCGCCAATTAAAGGAGGTGTATGGAGACAATGTAATGGACGAGTCGTCTGTTCGGCGGTGGTGTCGCAACTTCAACATGGGGAGGGGGAACACACACGACGATGAGCGTTCGGAGAGACCGTCTGTCATTACAGACCAACTGGTGAGCTCAGTTGACGAATTCGTGAGGAACGATCGACGCGTCACAATTGATGACATCTGTGAGCATTTTCCCAATGTTTCTCAAACAATTGTTCATGAAATTGTTAAACACCATCTGCATTATGCAAAAATTTGTGCAAGATGGGTCCCTCGCGTATCTCAATGAGCTGGCGGCGAAGGACTATGCAGCAGGAATACAGAAACTTGTCACACGTTATGACAAATGCCTTAATTTGCTTGGAGATTATGTTGAGAAGTAGTTTAAAGTATCCTCTTTCAAATAAAATTTTTTATGTTTGTTAATATTTACTTTTGTGTCTTTATTTCACGAACGGGTACTACTTTCCGGATGACCCTCGTATGTTTGTGCGGCCTTGGGACGCGAGCGTAACTGATTACCATCTATGTCGAGAAAATCTTTTAAGTATATTACTTGCCTTAATTCCATTCCAAAATACGAAAACCCAAAAAATCAGTTGGCCATCGAAATTGATGATATTCATAGTTTACAGCTAGGTCAAAGTTTACAGTGTAATTACTTGAATTACACTGTAAACTTTTACAAGTAATTCAAAGTTTACAGTGTAGTTCTCGATAGTGCTTTACCGGACAATTCGTTGAAAATTAGACATGACCACGGAGACATTTCCGTTGAATTTAACACGAAATAATACGATTATATGGCGCATAGCAGACTTGTCAATTTGTACAGAAGGGACACTAGCACAGAATATTCATGATTTTACGAAATTTTCCCTGCAGTTTGATGAATCAATATAAGTTGGCAACTGTTTTAGATGATTGCACTTGTTCGAATTCTCGATGAGAAAGTGTTGAAAGAGCTTGATTTCACTCTGCAAAGATATTCAGAAATAAGTATCTTGGGAAGTTGCCTTGGAAGAGATCGAGGAATTCGTTGAAACAAACAACATTTCATGGATAAATTGCGTTAGAATATGCACCAATGGTACGGCTGCAATGGCAGGAAGGGTCAGAGACTTGTGTCCTAAGTTCAGTCTGAAAGCGCTGTTGTTTAAATATTACACGGTTTTATTCTTAGAGAAGCTTAATCACGTTATAGAAATGGTTATTGTGGTCTACTATTGACCAATTCAATGGCGCTTATTTCAATTCTATATGATTAAATGGGTTCCGAGGGATGACCTCCTTAGCTGACCTATTTTAACTCGAAATGAACTTGATCGAAAAATGCAAGGACCGCTTGAGAATACATGGAGTTGCACTTTTTTTTACAAAATTGATGGGTTCAAAAAATAAATTCAACTGTAGGAAGATGTGGTGGGAAATGGTTTCCTTGTCATTTTAAGCCGGTGCTGTCTTTTGAATTCTTAAAATGAAAAACAAGAACTTACGAATAACACAAATTTCAGGCGTAAAATGGTGGAAATCCTTCATGATGAGAGAAGACATATGGCTTTTCCTCGTAAAATTTGAGCATATTATGTAGTGGATCAACACATGATTTCTTTCAATTGACGGATAAAAAGAAATTGAATAGGGTTCGAAATCCATTATCTTCTTCATCAGATCACATGCCGTTCCATTTATCAGTGATAGAAAATGATTAGACTGAAAAAGTGACAGTTCCTTTTGAGTTGAGCCTGAGGAAGTTAGAATATCCAAATTCTGGGCAACTTCAAAAAAGGAATTTCCATCAAACGGCGAAAAAGCAATAAACATTCATATAATTTACCATTTGCAACAATGCATGTTTGTGCAACGGATCTCTTCTGTGCCCATCGTCATGAATTCAAAGATAATATCTTTGAAAAGTAATCATCGTGAATTACGTGTAGCTCATTCGACCATAAAATCAGGAATAAAACAGTTGTGTTCACAGAAACACGCTCAAGTATCTCGCTAAAATGGAAAGGCCAGTGGCAATGGAATATTATCGATAGTTATACTCCTTTCAATACTGAACCCATTTTTATGCTATTAAATTATTATTATTAGCACATTTACGCACGTTAATTCTCTTTTGTGTGATTAATTTTAATATTGTATTTTCTAAGCATAATTTCATAAAATAAGTTCACTCAGTCATATCTGACAATTTATTCATAGATATAGTATAAAAACTGTGTAAAATTCTCTAAAACTCACTGCGGGTGCATGTTCTTCCTTAAAGATGGCCCCTGTTGCTACGCGTTCATGTATTTGCTTAAGGATGCCATTATGGCATCCTACGTGAAATGGCATGATTCCTTGAAAGTCGCCGATGTCATATCTGGATGCTATCTGAGTGTAGGGCTGACGATGCCTTGACATATAGCATCGCTGAAATAGCATCGTAAGATTTGATTTCTGACGAAGAAAAAGCAATTGCAGCTGACCCCATAAGAGGAAGTCGGCAACGCAGTTTTTTTAAACTCTAGTTTTATCATTCGATGGCTATGATGTATGTAACACGAATGACATAAACACTCATGTATTTCACTTAAGAAAAAGTTTTCTAAGTATTGGTTAAAGACCTCCTGGACCAATGCTGCTCATGCGATGTGCACGTATACCATGTACTATGTACCAGTACTGCTTCTGTGTTCGCAGCTCCAGAGAGGGAAGGATTGGGCGACATCGTCCTTCGACTGAGCCGCATTGTGTCTCGTCTCGACCCGAGATATGAGCTGAGCGACGAGGAGGCGATACCTAAGGAGCCGAGGAATTCGTCATTGGCCGGAGATGCGCGAGGGACGGTGGGGGCCCTGGGGCCCGGATGGGGCGGCGACGGCAGGGAGCTGGTGTGTGGTGAGCACTACCTCGGTGAGCGGCACGGCTACCCGTTCTTCGAGACGGGGTTCGTGGCGAAGGGCGGCTGTGCCGGAGAGCGACCCCTGCACCTGGTTGTCACCATCCTACTGGTGCTTGGGGAGGATGGGGAGAGGGACGAGAGGAGATTGGAGACCATCCTGAACGGCGTCAAAAGCTATAATTCGGAGATGAAAGTGCTGGTCGCAGCTCCAAAGTAAGTTATCTCCCCACGGGAACGTTTTTCGAGTTAAAAAATTTGCAGGGGCACTGCCGAAAATTCATTCATCACAGGTTAAATAGTCCATGTCCAATTATTGAACTGCAGGTATTCATCCCACTCGCAGCATGCGTTGATTCTCTGGATGTAATTTTCTGTCTTAACAGTTTGACACAACATAAACAAATGAAAAAATCGCTTTATGTGACTAGAAAATGAAGCGAATATTCATATAATAAAATTCCGGACTCCCGGTCCCGGTCAAGGCAAATGATTTTTACATCTGGAAATTGTTGCATTATAATGCGCATTTAGCAGATTCCTCTGTTAGAATTAAAGTTGTGGCATCTCCTGCTGTTTCTTAGAATATTCAAAATGCCATCGGGTTTGGAATAAATTACGTGACCATTATCCTTGGTATTCAGTAGAGGATTGGAGAATGGAAGTGAACTTTTCCTGCCAACACCTGGAAAATTGGCACAACTCAAAACCCATTCATAGGAACTGATTTAGTGTCCAAATAGTGGGTTTTCATCCATTCATTTGGGCACTGATTCACACTCGTGTGGGTTTTTCCAAGCTTTTGCGATATCATCTGTTGCATTATTGCTTGTCTTTGTATTTTTTTCAATCAAAAATTAAAAATGAAGAAAATAATTCAACAAATAATTAAATATTACAATAGAAAAATGTTTATGAATGAGTTACAGTAATGTTCCTGGTGTCCAACAATTATCCTAAGTAGAAAGTGCAGCTATTTTATCCTTCTGAGGCAAATGCTTTAAAGGAACCAACCAGCATTATTATAATAAGGTCTGTTTTTCTTCAAAACTGTCACTTAAATCATTGGAAAAGACTCCATTTGGCCTGTAAACTACATTACACCAACAGGTTGTGAATGATTGAAATTGCAGAGTGATTTCGGCGGAGTGCTCCTCTTTTGTTTAAGTGAAAGCAATATTCAAAATGATCAGGAAGGGGAGTGTGAAAGTGAAATGTTGAGCTTTAACGGGAGTAAAAAGGAAAGAGTACCAAGAAAAGCTTAATAAATATCTCTATGTGGATAGTGGAATTCAAGAGATCAGTGTGAGAATATGGAGAATTTTCTGAGATAGGAGAAAGTTGAAGCACTATAGAAGGAGATAAGAGAATTGTCAGTAAGGGAAAACTGTACCCACTATAAGAGATTAGATAGAGAAATTGATTATAGAGCCAGAAGAGATTCACAGAGGGTGGAAAGAATACACAGAAGAGCTATATGGTAAATATATTAGGTCAGTCAGTTCACAAATATAAAGGAAATGTAACATACATGTAGACAAGGGTCAATGAATTCTAGATAAAAAAATAAAAAAACGTGTAAGATGAAGTAAGTCAAACCAGGTTATAGTAATACATAATATCCCATCAATCATTGAAAAGTATAGGAACAAATCAAAAAAGGGATTGTATGCCCTCTACTGCAGTACATACACACGAAGAAAGAATTTGATCAGAGTTTACATAATTTTCATTGCATATATTTAAAGATTTTTTACTGTTGTATCTTTTGATATAGATTTTCTCAAAGGTATTGTAAAGTTATGTGGTTGGCACTTTTTAAGATGCAATGTGTTTTCTACTTGCCTGAACTAAATGAAGTTGCTCATTTCTGCAGCCTTTTTGATAACCATCTTTTAAGAAGACACTTGTTTTTATTGTCTTTTGAAAAAACATTCAAGCTCAGCTATCATCATTCAGAGACCTTTAATGTTGTTTCAACTTCAAATCTAGTAGTGTTGAGTTACGGAATATGAATGTCAGTTCAAATGAGTAGATTAGAAATTAAGAAATGACAATGGCTAAAAAAAGGAAAGCTTATGAGAAGAAAGGAAGAGGGAATGAGACCAAATGGGTTTCTACATGAACATTTCAATGGGAAACAAAATTCTATGAATAGATTTGGTGAACAGAAACAAAAGTACCTAATACCACATAGTCATGGCAAGTGAAACTGTAGTGTCTTTCCATTGTGTCCTAAACTGCATTATTGTCTTAAAAAGTTTTACAAGCATCAGACAGCCAGTTTCTAATCATTTTTTCAATACGAGTAAATCATATATGTAATATAATTTCACTAGTGCTGAACATTTTCATTGCTGCAGGGTGACGGAAAACATGAACACCTTGGTTAAGAATACTGGAAATGGAGTTCTCTACAAATATGGAAAAGCCTCACCTGGAGAAGCATGGAATATGCTGGCTAGGCATGCCGCTACCCCATTCGTACTGTTTGCTCGTGGCATGACACACTTTCATCCAACCCATTCACGATTGCGACGACAGATACGCGTTATGTCCGGAGCTGTAGTTGTAGCTGGAGGAGCTGCAAGAAATGAAGAAGGTACCTGCAATCAATTTAATTTAGATTAAACTACTTTTAAATTATAATTGTTTTACATGATTCTACATTTGCATGGCATGTGTAACTCAGTTAAAGTTGATTAATGACTTTCTGTTAATACATAATTTTGAATTCCTGTGAAGAAAATGTACTTTCAATTGGCTTAGGTAAGTACATGAGTGTTTTGTGGTGAAAGTAATTTACTTCAACATTATTTGGGTTAAATGCTGAATTTTCAATGTGCTGCACTTCCTAATAATTCAATCAAATGCTCTCATACATATAGTGATAAATGCTCTATTCTTCATCAAAATTAATAATTATAAAGCTATCATACACAAATTGAAATTATGCTAGTTTAAATATTTCCAAATTTGGAGGTGATGAACAAGATGTGTTAAAATATTTTGTTATGATACGACTGAAAATTGACAGGAAACTGTCAGTGCTCCAGAATTCCATTGATAGCCATAAAATATGAGAATGTAATTTCTGCATTCAAAACGTTACAGCAGTGTTATTTTTGCTAATAAAACATAATGAACCAATTTTTATTGTCTATCTTGGAAACATTGCTCAGGAAATGTGAGAATAGTGTTGAAGAAAAACCACATTGTTTCCTCATACTTTCAAACACTCACACATACCCAGCAAACTCAAAACTTTGGAACCCTCGGGAATATCCCTCAACGCCACTCTGGGCTAGGTAAACATACGCTGTAGAAACCTTCCCCCAGATCTAAAACGGTTACTTCAATAATTAACCCCTTTAACACCAAAGCCCCTACAATACTCTTAGGAGATTTCAATAGCAAAAACATAATGTGGGTCTGTAGAAACACCAGTGACCTAGGAAGAATTCTGCTAAAATTTACGCAAGAACAAGACATCAATACACAAGTTCCCATGGAATTGACACATATATCAGAGTTCATAAACACAGATATATCAGTGACATGACTATCCCTACCACATTCCTGCCAAAGCCATTCAACACTATTCTTCCGACCACCTTCCCGCCCAGTCCTCTGCGCTGAAACTACTCCTCATATATCCCTTCTGCTACCTCCTGAATGCCACATCTGGGAGAAATTTAGGAAAAATCTAACATCCCTACTTCCTCTCTTACTCCCTGACATCTACCCCACTTCCACTTGAATTGGAGAAAATTTATCTACCCTAAATACCCTTTTATCCAATTCCCTTCAAGCTTCCCTTAAACTCGCTCCAACTATTCCTCTTTTATCTGCAGCCCTTCCTCCTCACATAAAAACACTTGTGAAAGACAATTCCAAAATTATTTTTAAGAACACGATACACACACCTTAAATCACAATTCAACACACTAAACAATGCTGCCAAACATGAATTACATAAAAACAGAGCAAAAACATGGAATACTAAACTAGCCTCCTTATCAAGAACTGGAAAATAGCAAGGAATATAAGAAACCCAACCAAAACTTCCCCCCCACTAATTGTCAGTAACATAACACTTAACACTGACACAGAAAGAAGGAAGGCCTTGCTACAAAAATAAGACACACGTGCATAAAACACCATCAAAATAGTTCTAATAAACCTGAAGATATCATTGTGGTATCGCTCCTGTATTCTCCAACCCCCAAACATGTAACCTTTACTACCCATGGAGTTTCCACAATCCTTTCCAAACTACCCAATAAATGCTCCTCTGACCCAGATTACATCCCTACCAAGGCACTTAAATTTCTTCCCCCCCTCATGTTACCCTGATTACAGACATATTTAATACCTGCCTTGCATCATCTTACTTCCCTTCATCCTGGAAATCATCTGACGTTATAATGTTACCCAAACCCAGCAAAACTCTCACTGAAATCAATTCATACTACCAACTTCAATAACCTCTACTCTAGGCAAGATACGTGAAAGAGTAATCCTTGCCTGTCTAAAATCTCCCCCTTTTCCCCTCTTCTCCAGTAAACAATTCGACTCGACTGAAATGACCTGGACTGTTCATCAAATTAACAGATTCACTGAATTAGTTACTGCCAGTTTCAATAATAAATTAGTCATGTCAACTGTCCTTCAGGACTTTAGCCAGGCTTTTTCCCGAGTCTGGCATGAGGGACAGCTATTAAAGTGCTGGCTGAAAAATATCCCCATGTATCTTATCAACATTATTCAATCCCTACTTCAAATGGATCCTTTTCCATTTCCCACAACACCTTTCACTCCTCCTCAACCCTTTAACCAGTGTTCCGCAAGGCACTGTCCTCAGATCCCTCCTATTTAACATACGGGTATTTATCGATGACATCCCCAAAACCAACCCAATCCACCCCTTTCTATAAGCTGATGATGCAGCCATTGCCACGCAAAGCTGGTGCCCCAGCAAAACCGACGAAGCTCTGCAGGCCCATCTTTATCTTTTTGAAGCCTGGCTTTCAGAGTGCAGGTTATGGGTCAATACTGAAAAATGTACCAAAATCTGTTTTTCTAACACCCGATCCAAATTCACCCACACCTACCTCACCCTAAACCAAAAAACCCTTCGCCAAAAAAATTTGGTTACCTTCCTTGGAGTCATTCTGGACGAAAAACTCTCCTCAAAAGCACATATTGATTTCAAACTTGCTGAAATATATAAATCTACATTTGCTCTCCAACCACTGTTAACCCATTCTTCCTTGACTTCTCTAAACTCCAAACTGGACATCTTCCACTACATTCTGCTTCCACAACTCCTGTATGTCTCACCCATTTGGTCTACTATTCCTCCATCCTCCGTGAAATGCATCCAAATCTGGCAGAACAAAATCTTCAGATGCATTGGGGGTGCCCCCAGGTATATCCCGAACAGAAATAAATATACAAAAAGAATTGGAGATACCATCAATAGACTCAATTATCACCAAATTCTTATTCAACTATGCTAACTAAATAAAAACCTCCAAAAACCCTCTCATAGCCTCCCTCTGGTCCACCTCACACCCAAAAGGCTAACGTCAATATCTCCACCAAAGTCTACCTCAACCCTTCTAATCCTGCAAGATTAAAAAGTGCATCAAAGTTCCCTCCGCCAAAACCCTTTACCTGGCACTGAATCTTCCTCCTGCTTCATCCCCAAAAAATCCCAGCAAGAATATAGCACCTAAATATACTCCAGCTGGCTTTGGCACAGGATCCCCTAACCTTCTTTACCTACTTCCCCCATTCCCTGATTAATAACTTCTCCAATCTTGGCAATATCCCATCCAATAACCAAGGAATCTTACTGTCAACCTCCACACTATTTTTGCTGTACCTTTCCCTTTATAGAGCAAAAAAAATCCATTAAATAATAACTAGCAAAAAAATGCTCCTTTACTTAAGCCCCCTCCCAAAAGTTCATCACCAAACTTACAAAAAAAACACATTCCGGCAGTTAATTTTCACACCTCCCCAACAGTCTTGCTGCAAAAGGAACTACATATGTTTCAAGGGAAGATAACAGGATTACTCTCAAGGACTCGGACTTGAAGGGAGCTTGAAACGACATATGCAACCAGGTTGACGACTAAGCATGAGGGTTGCGTGTCGTCAATGATAAGAGTGCATTGTGAAATTATGTGTGCCCCCTCCAGCAGGGAGAGCTCGCTTTGTTGCTCTCGAGGAAGGAGGCATTGGAACATCCAGACGCCCTGGACATACTCTAAAAGAAGCACCCTAGGCTGGAGCGAAGAGGGGCAATTTGCCATTCCCCTTGGCCACCATTGGTGGTGGCAATCTTGCCCATGATGTTAGTGGGCCATCTCCACAGCTGTCGGGATGGGAAGTCAGGCCAGAACAAATTATTGTTATACCAAAAATTGCCCCCCAGATGTTTACTGAATAACCTCCTCCATTAAAGCAAAATTTAAGGTGGCAGCCTTTGCCCAAAGTCTCTGATTACCGGCAAAACATATGGGTGTATCCATCTCACACCTCGACAGTGGTTCTTTGCAGTATACTCGCAGCAATCTTCATTTCATGCAAAAGCATGAAGGGCTGAAGATGTATCATGTAACCGACATTCAAGCCAAAAGGGTTAATACTAATACTGCTGAATTTGTCCTTAACTCCGACCAAGGGTTAAAGATAGTACTAAAAATGTCCTTTGAGTTATGACTATTGGTGTCAACATTTGAATATGAAGACATTTTTCCTTAAAAAAATGTTAAAAAGTATTATCAGCAACCTTTCAGTTAACCATAACTGGGTGTATTTACATAGTAAAAAAAATGTTTTCATGAGTTGTAAGAAATTCATTTTAACAGGATGAGAAATGGCTGTGTAAAGAGGTGGAGTTTCATTTAGACTGCAGCATTATAACCAGACAACCTGCAGCACCTCAAGGAAAACAATTTGCACTTTTATCTTGCTTTAGTGTGTGTGTTTTACCTTGTGTCTATCCTCTTGATATTTAGTGCTATATAAATAGTTTGGAGTTCTAATCAATTCCTCTCTTCTCATTTAAGGAAAGTGGAACATGGGATGTTTGCAGTCACAAATGAAGGGATATTCACTGCGATACACCCGAGGTTATCATATATCAGCCCGAGACTGTATGATTTGTGATCACCTAGAAGGACCTTTTGTAGCGAGGACATCTTTGCTTCATACTCATCCATTCTCTCATGTGGACTCAAAAAGTGATATTAGTATTTCATTCTTGGAGGCAGTCACTTTTGCTGATTGGTTTCTAAGATTGAAACAAGCAGGTTTCCTCACATTGGGGTGTCCAGACGTCATGTACTACGTTTTAGGTGGTACTGGAATGAACAGGGGTGAGCTATTCTTAATTAAACTTAACTATCCTAAGCTCTAAGAAAAAGAACAAATTTCTCTAAGTTCACCAGCACAAAATTCAATTAACTGAAGTAAGCACCTCTGAAGTCTTTTCAAATAGGTCACTATTTAAGGATGAGTTTTTGATAATGCTAATCCTGAGTTTCATTCCATCCTTCCTCTTCTTAATTCCTTCTATACCATGACCGCAACTGCTATCTCATATGGTGAAAAGAGTTTCAAAAGGTTAACAACTCATGCTTTTAATTTATAATAACATCATGGCATAGCTTGTGCTACCTTCAAAATCTATGATTGGGTACATGAAATATTGGTGCAAAATCTTCCTTACCATAATTGGATTTCTCATAGCAAATTTCACTGAGTTTGAAGGATTGACTTCAGAACAATTTATTAGGATATTAGTAAGATTGTTTTTTTAGTTCCATAAACTTCACATTTTCCAATCTATTTTTAGGTCCAATAAACTATCAAGCTACTTGGCTGTGGCTAGCAGTTCAATGGCAGTTAACGGCCATAATTAATCCTCCTTTTTCAAATCCACTTGAAACAAATTCACCCAAGTCCATAAACTTCTCCTGTGGTGAAGTGGGACTGTCATGCAAAGTTTCTAAGCTGGCCAAAAAAGGTTACTTGGTGCCACCCTGCTGTGCCAGGCAAGTGGTGGCAGCCCTTCGTGCATTTGACCAATTTTCAAGCAGTGGGGGCGGTGGTGATCCAGTCATTCAAGGACCAGACTCTTACACAAATGGTAGGTGAGGGAGGGAACTCAAATGCTTAAAAAAGATACTGTATACTTTATATATCATAATGCTCATGCTGTAAATTAGTAAACTTAAGGTGAGCTGTTGTTATCAAGGAATAAGTATGCTAAGTTCTCCATTATAGTTAGAAAGCATAAATTGAGGTAGGCCAAACACTGCATTCATAGGTCTACCATCTGATTGCTACAAATGTATGCAGGCAGCCTGAATTTTCATTACTAAAGGTGTATCGCATGGAATTCAAGGATTTCTACATCTTATATGTAATGATTATGAAGGATCCTATAACTAATTGCCTTGATACCCAATACTTCCATTGCTATTTTGCATAAAAATTAGTATGTTTGGTGATGCTCATCATTTCAGTCATATCTCTCTTCCCACTGAGTGAATACATTTGTAATTCCAGGGAAGATTAATTATTTCATTCTTATTAATTTTTTAATTAACTGATAGGTTTTCCAGCATTTATTAATCAAATTATTCATGTATATGTTTTCTCTACATGCACGTACATAATGGTAGAACACTCATGAGTATGAATATAATGAATAATAGATAAACTACTTTAAACACAATCAAAAAAATAAATGCGACACTTACAGAAACTTCTAAAGTCATAGTGGCTGCACAACCACCATCTTCAGAAGGAAGACTAGGTAGGAGTGAAAGAAGGGGTAATGAAAGTGGGAGTGTGTGACAAGAGCAGTAAAAATGAATTGTGGATGGGAAGGGGAGTAGGGTCATGAGGGTAAAGGATATTATGGGTACTGAGATAAGAAGAAGGTCAAGGAAGGTTGTGGATGGGATGAAGTTGGGAAGGCAAGTAATTCAATGGAAACATGCAAAGTAAATGTGTGAGAGATGGGCATATAGATTAGGTAGGTGTAATGATTGAAGCTGGACCTATCTCCCTCTATGCCAGTGATAGGTGTGTAATATTGCTGGACTGAGAGCTCAAAAGATTGAAAGGGAATCCTGCATAGCTTTAGTGAGCTACCAGAGGATGCATTTGAAGGTTAATGTATCTAAAACAAAGTAATAGTCATGCTTCAGAAGGAAAATGAGAATAATAGCAGCCTTTGGTGTAAATGGTGCGGTTCTGGAACTATAAGTTGATTTTTATGGATTTGGAGAATACTTGTATTCATGTAAGATATTTGCTAAAGAGATTAATGGGTACAAATTCTGAAAAAAATATTTTTGGGGATTAGGAGTATATTCATCACCAAATGAATGTTTCTCTCAGGCAGCAAAAAAGGTAGTGTATTAAAGTGTACTCCTCACATTATTGTTTGGGATCACGGCTTGGGTAATAGAGAATAAGTATAAATATAAGCAAATGCAATGGATGCCCAGTACTTGAGGAGAAAATAGGAGAGATAAGGTGAAGAATGAGTGAGGCATGAAAGCATCTGGATTGTATGTGCTGATGATGGACAGGTATGAAATAATTGTGCTGCATTTGTTATGTTAAAAGCATTTATGAAAGTCAAACAACAAGACAAATGTTTTAGGGAAAAATAAACTACTTGAGGAGTATATCGATAACATTTTGGGTTAATATTGTCAAAGAGACTCTCCAAGCAATGTTATCAGACATCTCATAGAGTGTATGTATACCACAATGTATTGGAGGATTGTGGTGAGTTTAAATGAAAAAATACAAGGTCAGGGCAGTGCGAAAGAAATTAGTAAAATGGTAGAAAAGGGTGAAGGTTACTTAAAACAATTGAAAAATCAGACTTTTTGCCTTTGCCTAACCAGGAAGTGAACGACGTGAAGGGTATGTATGTCAGCACAAGGCATCAATGTTGTCATATTTAGAATCCAAATCCACTACAACTGGTATACCAACGTCATCTCATCCATCGGCCTAACTTGTATTTTGTAATCTGAATTATTTATATTATTCCACATTAGCATAGATATTTAAGTGGGCATTGAGTTATTCATTTTGACTTTATGGAAAAATACTATTTGTAAAAGGCTAGATCCTTAGAAGTTTGGTTAAATGAAATATTTTACAGTGAAAACATTTGTTGATATTTTACTTCCTTTCTTAGTGCTCAGGTATGAATTAGAGGCTGGATCCATTCTTGGTGCAGTAAAAATGGGTAGTTTCATACCATGGGATATTGATGGAGATGCAACTTTTGAATCAAAAGATTTTCCTTTATATGTAAGGGGGAAATCCTGGTTCAAAGAACGTGGTTTTTATTTATCTTCATTTGAAGATCCGGTTCCAATGCATAAGGGTGAGTATTTTGAGATATATTTATCTTTTAAAATTCATTTTTTTATTTTTGTTGTTTTTCCTTTAACTGCCATTAGACGTTTTTCATATAGTCAAATGTTTTAAGAAAAAATATTGATGTAATCCTTCAGCTTGGCCTTAATTTCTTCAAATTGAAATCCTAAGTTAATCTATCTTATCTAAATTTTATGACCAACCATTCATAATTATATTTACCCCAAATAATTTATCATATCTCATGGCTTTAACCCAAGATGTTTTAAGAAGATTAAAACCCTTTGGCAATATTAGAACAAAAAATACATTTATTTTTTGTAATATTATGATTTTTTAGAAAGGACATTAGCCTCTCATCAAGTACAGTAAAGTTCCACCTTTACGCTGACTGCCTATAAGTCTGATGTCAATAATCCTCAATGTCCATAAGTACACATGTGAAAAAAATTCAGTCTGGAGTTAATTACTATAATAGTTTTTTGGTACCATTTTTATGTGCTACAATTAAAATGATGTATTTTGGCATGAATTAAAAATTGTTTGAATCAATAAGTTACCCAACAATGTACAATTTAGTTAATATTCCATACTATTATAGGCATACTCTTAATTTTTTCCACCTTTACTCTTTGTCAATATCTAAGAAAAATTATGAATAGATTTCTTTCTTTATTATTAATATAAATTAAAGAAATAATGGATAACCCGAAAAAATAGAATAATCTAATAAATAACAAATAATAGGATAACCCAAAAATTATGAATAGATTTCTTTCTTTATTATTAATATAAATTAAAGAAATAATGGATAACCCAAAAAAATAGCAGTGGGATTTTTAATGTTAATTAATGATATCTTTCCAATTAAAGATGTTTCTAAAATTGTTAAATTTATATTTTGATGATTATTACGGTTTCAATTTTGATCAAGGTAATTTTATAGTACATAGTATTTAAATTAACCAGATGGTTTGGTTTTAAATCAGGGACTGGGAGGTTTCAGCAACGGTTCCAAAAATATTAAACTATGACACTGGCTTATGTATTTAATCCTTTTGCAAACCTCTTTTGACAACAGAAGATTTACCTCTTCATCAAATTTTTTTACTTATCATAATGTCTCTTTCAGAATCACCTGAAACCTCAGTGAAAACACGGGGCTACTTTTGTCTCAACACACCAGACATATATATAGAGATGTGGGGGTACCACAATCTGAGCATGGACATGGACTCCACACCAGAAGCACTCTCGGAGAGGAATGACTCTGTAGCAAACAAACCTTGGCGAAGCTTGCCAGCACCAAACATGCCCCCAACAAGGATACATTTAAAAACCCTGGGGGATTCTGAGGGTGTGTGGGCTCGTGTAATCACTAACCCTGGTTTGTATGCACGCAATCGTTATGGACCTAGATTCCTAAGACATGCCCAAAGCTGGGTCAACCTTGGTTTGGGAGACAGTTGGCAGAGCTATGCCAGATCTGCTGGGGGGTGGTGGGGTGGGAGCCAGTGCTCACGGACGTACCATCATGCATGTCTCGTTCACTACCCAACGGATGGTAATCTGAATTTCTACGATGATGAAGGAATGTGATATTTTGCAATCCTGATTTCTTTGTGAAAGGCTGTCAGTCAGGAGGGTAATGCATCCATTGTGGAATCATGATGATGCTATTTCCTTCTGGAAATGCAATGAAGTGATAATGCCATTTCCTTTGTTGAATGAAAAAATATTTCCAATAGAGTCAGATGAATTGGATCTAATATTTCAAGTGAAATGCATAAATCAAATTTTCTACCTACTCTCTTTCTAAATTTTTTGTTCTTTGTAAATTGGCTGAAGCTGTGAATTGGGCATAGGAGACTCAAACGTCCAAGTGCATACAGTGGTACAATATGGAATTACTGTTCACCATGAGCTCTTGGGTTAAATTGCTGTGCAAACAAGAAATTTTGATGAGTGAATTGGAACTTTAATGAATTTAAAAAAATTGTTTTCAGAAAATGGTTTTAAGTTAGAGGTGGTATATACTCAGGTTGAGTTATTTAAGTTGACCAAGTAAAGGTGTGACATCAGTAACTTGGTAGTAAAAGAATAAAGGCAAGTATACAACCATTTATTTTTTTAAGGAATCTTATGCTCAAATCCAACAGAAGGAAGATTAATAAAAATGATTTCAGGTACTTAAATCATGTTTCATAGCTTGATTGATCTCTATGTAATGAAAAATCAACAAGTCATGCAATGATTAGTGATCATCAGATTCAAATATGATTTTATCTTAGTGAAAAAGAAAACGTGGAATTTTCTTCACGATTCAATTATTTGTGCTTATTTTCTGAAATAACTTGTTAAGTATAATGCAATTATGCTTAGCACTAGTGTTTAGTGTTAGTGTTTCTAGGCAGGAAAGGCTGATGCTCTTTTGTGAAAGCTAGTTGTCTCCATGTCAATTGTTTTGCCAAAGACATATTTTTTATTACAAGAAGAAAGAAGAAAAGTGAAATGATTTCTTTTAGTTTTTTATACTTCCATGATCATTCACTTTTATGAGTACTTCTCAAAACTATGATACCTATATATGTGTATTTTAAAGAAATTATTCTGAATGAAGCGTCATATTTGCAATTCTGTAAATTGTGCATGAGATTTTAAGAATGACTATGGGAATTCAGTTTAAAAATACAAGAGCATGTCAAAAAGATTTAGGCTTTATGTCTCATGTAAAATCGCCTAATTACTGGTGCTCTGGTCACATTGTCTATTGATGTTATAATTTTTTCTTTGCTTGAAAAATGATAATTCATTTATATTCACTTTAATCTATATACTTACGTACAGGTAGGGTGCCCTCTTCATTTTCATTTATTTGCTTTATAAAGAGTTTATTAAAGGGTCCTAGGAATATGATTAATGGGTAAACATATTAGTGATGGCCAGTAATATTTGTGTAAGATGCAGGAAATCAAATTGCTAGATGTGAGTTGGAAGGAGGAGAAATGAAACGAAGTAAAAGTAGGAAGGTAATGGATGCTTGAGTACTTCTTGCCCATTATGTTCAATACCAGAGGGTATGTCAAGTGGGTTCCTCAAAAAGAGAGAGCTTCCAGATGTAGAAAGCTTCATCCCTTCAACCTCACCATCAGCAGTTGCATTTTACACCTTCTACACTTGCATCCAACCCCTTGAGCTCCCTCATCTTTAGCTCTTATTTAAAGGTTCAAAAAGGATTGACTATCACTGATGTTTTTGTCAGCAATCATAAAATTTGATTATCAACAATACTGACATTAAAATTTACAACTCTTTGTACATTCTTCATTGTTATTTAAACAACAAATATATTTTCATTGATTTCAACGTATCCTCAGAGCAGCTAATTAATTTTCCAAAGGAACATGAACAAATGCAATGCAATAAGTGCATACATATGATAAAATGTAGGGCACCCATATTCAAAATTGTTCCAACTGCTCTAATACTATGGAGAAGGAATTAAGTTTACAAACCACAGCTCCTAACATAATATTACTGCAACAAAGTAAATGGGTAAACTACTAGTACTTTTCGTTGCCAGTGGACAAAATTATGGCTGAAAGTGAATTTGCACTTTTTTGAGAAAATGTACAAGTTAATTGAAGTTACTAATGCCATATTGGAATTTAGCATTTAATCAAGAAGATTTTAATACGTTATCTCTATGCAACTGAAGTTTAATTTGCCTGGCCAAAATGTTTCTTCTTAGAATTTGTGAGAAGTTCATCCCTTGGAAGGTTGAAATGTCTGCCAAGAAAATTATGGTCTATATAATGCTACTAATTAAACTTACATAGTATGAAATTTCTGCTAATTCCATTAAAGTAAAATATTGTAAAACGAAAAGTACTTAGATTTTCAGATAAATGCCCAATGTAGGAAAAAAATATTTCCTTCCATCCTTTCAGCATGATTACAGTAATAAGCATCAATGTCAGTGAAACTAGTATTCTATGCCCTTCACAGCTTCTCCTACTCCTTTTCTTGAGAAATTAAAATAATTTGTGATGTCCATTGAAAAGATATTGCAATCATAGATATTTCTATACCTTTGTTAAGAGGATTCAGAAGTTTTAATGCCAGTAGAAGAATTAATGCTTTCATATTATGAGTTTATTATATTGAAATTTACTATCATAGTACTTTCGGATAAGGGTAATTGAGTTTGCCTTTATGAAACCATGAAGCACGCCACTAAGGAAAAAGTATTGAGTATGGATGGTCATTTCTGTATTTTATTAAAAACTTGAAAATTTTCTATGGAAACATTCAGAATTTTTAAGCTTTGAGTGAAAATTTGAAATAAAAACATATTCATAACAAATTAAAGCAGATTTTTAAAATGTACGGCAAGATGCTGGTTCCTATACATTGGGAGTTGAATTTTTCAATGAATGGAACTTAGAAACATGAAACAAAAAATTGCTACATGCATTCCTTGTATCAAATTTGCACCCATGGATTATAGGTCAGATTTCACCTTTTTCAAATAAAGTTCAAAGTTGTAGTGCTAATTGAAAATGGGTAGCGTGCCAAGTTATTGGCACCAATAAGCAGGATAGCCCTTGTCATCTTCAAAAGCCTGGATGCATTTTAAAACTCTTCAGTTGCTATAGGGGACAGCTGTTGTTAGTTGCTGTTCTTTCTCCAGAAGATATATTATATGATTTAGTAAACTATAGATAAAAAAGCTGGGGAAAGCTTAAATTCATAAAAAGAGCTATTTTAGGAATACTGTTATCATGACTGTTCCCCTTCATTTGGATCTTGATCCCGAATAAATCTGGGGTTGCACAATGTGTAATTCTTATGCCCAGAGAAGACAAAAGGTGACACAAATGATTGAACAGCTGTGTTAAACCACCTTTTTCCATTTATTAACCAATAAAATGTTAAGAGGATACTCAATGGTTAAAACTACAGTTTGTCAAGCCAAAGTGACCATAAGAATGAAGGAAATAATGCAGCCAATGCTATCTGCATACTGTAATGAAACAGGTCCGTCAAAATCCTCTTCATGATTCTCCTAGATTTGTCAATCTCTTCTTTTTTGATAGTAGTACATTATATTATGAGATTTTCATACTCTGTGATAATTTTGGTGCTGCTAAATATGTGTATACTGCCTTAAAATGGCTTTGAGCAAATTAATACCATAGTACCATTTAGTGCTTTATTTTATCTGCCATATTCACTCATTTTTATAGATCGAGTATTAAACGGAAGTTTACTAAAATGTGCTTCGGCAAGGAGATTTGCTTCCATTTTAAAAACTCATAGATGCATATAGTGTTTTTCAAGAGAGGTATACATTTACTCTTTTGTTTTTTGATGCAAAAGTTACTATGCATGTTAAGAGCAGAAAAAAGAATATTATCTTCATGAGATAAAAGTTTTGTTATTAATACCAAAGTATCATTGTAAGAACCTGCTGCCTCAAGGGAATTTTGATATAATTAAGTCAGACTTGTAGTCAGGTAATATTTGAATAACTAAACTGTAAGTTGTGATTGTGTGCCTTCTTAGACCTATTGTAATGCTACTATAGACAGAATGATGATGAGGTAGGTGTACATGTGTGAAAGCCTTGCTGTCCATCTATTTTAAGGGCTTCCGTTATTACTTAAGCAAGATTTAAATGACAATCACTGATATGTTGACTATTGCATAATACTGCATGAAAAATACTTTAAATGCACAGTAAATAGACAACTGCTAAGTCAATCCTTGTATTAAACAGATAATAGGTGATTTAAGCATTAGCCGTCCATCCTAATTGAAGTAGTTCCTCAATAATGGCTGAATATAATTAAATTGAAACAAATATACTTTTACAATTGCTTTGTTGAGCATTAAAATCCAATTAAAAATTACCGAAATGGATTCAGAAGACAGAACTTTATAGACTCACTTCCTCTGCCTCTTCCAACAAAATTTGAATATTCTATTTACTTTCTTCTTCTAAGACACATATGCTGGCCTTGTTAACAACTTAAATTGCATGGTATTTTATACGCAATATTTACAAAATTGTATCTGAATTTTCCCTCAGTTGAATTTTTACCATTAAAATTCTTTTGCTGTAATATAAATAACTTGGTTTTTAATCACTGTGGGACAAGTCATCAGAAAGTATTTTTTATTGCCTTTGTATTCGTGAACATTTCTTCACTTTATTCGCAATGCAAGAGAGTTCTTTGTCCCAAATTATGTCAAATATGTGACGGTGAAATCAAGGAACTTCACAACACATGGAATACTTTCCATAATTCATACTTAGTTAATATCAGTCATAAAACATCAAACAAGAGTGCAGTCTACTTCATCTCAACTGAACAAACAAACACATGTAAAATTGGCTCATGGAATTAAAATTGAGTTTGTAGCTAGAGTAATGAAATGGAAAACAGTAATTAGTTTGTGTTATTTAGGTGGCTACTTTATGTATCTACTCATATTGAGGTACTAAAGCAAATAATGACCCTCATTCAATTTTTAGGAAATTATCAATAAGAATGATGCAGTAATATAATGATGGATGCAAATATGTTGCTCCAGATTTATATTTTAATGTGGCTTGATCATTTAGGCAAGTTGAGAATGATTGATTACGGACATGTCATTCGGAAAATTTCCAGTTTCAAAAGGATTTAATTTTTGACAGTTGGAAAATGTTGTGTAATAATGAAATACACATCACTATACCCACAAGTCCCTTGATTATTTTGATGTGGATTGGCTTAATAATAAGAGTAGTATTAGGTGAGGTGTCATAACATTAATATAATGATCATTTGTCTTCTCTTGCCTGATTTTGAACTTGTTCCTAAAACTAGGGTTACTCTTTTATGAGAATAAAATTATCTTAGGATTATGCAATTATGGCTAGGAGAGATAGTTAAACAATGTAAACCTCAATTATATAGCAATAAGATATCGATGAAGATGTAAATTTAGGATTTACTTATAATTCTTAATTGATTAGAAGCGTTTACCGAGATAAAGATCACTCTAGGAGATGTTTTAATGGCCAATAAATGGTGAAAAATTATATTATGCTGAGAAAATAGTCTTGTATATCCCTTAGGTTATAACTGCTGATTAATACTATCCACCCTAGTATGTGAGAATTTTATATTATTTTACTTGTATATCGGAGAAATCCCTCAATAGTTACATGATGCTATCTCTGTTGCCAATAAATATGTTTTAATACCATTCTCTGGATTACAAAAATGCTGTTGAACTTAAAGTAAGAAAATAAAGGATGGACTGAATATGAATGGCACAGCAAAGAAAAAAATTGCATACATTGCAATGCATGTAACAGCATCCTGCTCTTCAAAGTCACATTCATAATTATGATGGATTATTATTCCAGAACTTATGGTTAAACAAACATTTAAAGATGGAGAATGAGAAAATTCTTAGACTAACTCTAGGATATATTCTAGGACTTCATTAAAGATATATCAGTTTTTTCACTAGAATCATTTAACCCCTAATGACCCACAATACTGTGAGTATCAAAACTGATATTACAACATGTATTTGGCTGGCATATTTGATTTCAGCATTGCTCCAAAAACTATGCTAAATGCTAAATGACAGAATGAAAAAACATGTTATTATGTTATGGAGCAGAGGATTAATCATAAATTAAGAAAAGTGGGCATCATAAAGTAGACTAAAGTGGTACAAACAGGACATTATTTAATGTAACCAAAAACACTTAAGTACTAATGCTGAGGAGATTTATCTTTGGTCAATTCTCCAAACACTGCCCTGACATACCTATGTATATCAAAATCTTAATCTTTTCTCAGCTGAATTTTTACTGGAAAAGTGGATTTCAATCAATGAACATAAGCATATTAAAGTGAACAAACATTTAAACAAACTATCTGATATTCAAGCTATCAGATTCATTCACATGATCAGTTTTGCTAAAATGGCCTATGTAATATCTTTCATTAGTTTTGTTCAAAATGGTCTATAATGTTTTCCATTTAATAACCTCAATATGGCCTATGTAAAAGTTTTGATTAATTTTGCTTAAAATGGCCTATTTAATATTTTTTATTAGTTTTGGTAAAAATGGTCTATGTAATTTTTTCATTAGCCAGTAAATGGCAATATGCCACATTGAAATTCTTAAATTACTCTGGGATGAGTGCTTATGTGTAACCTAAGTAGAAAAGTGAATTCTAAAAATAAAATTGTTGTACATTATTTTGCACATTAATGCAGGTTCATATTACTTGACACTGTTCATCAGATAAGGTTCTCCATTTTTATTTTTAAAAATATGAGAAGAAAATCATGGGTATGTTATAATGGTAACCCCATAGTACAGGTGTCCCACATTGCGGCCAATTGAGTTAGAGGTGGATGGACAAAAATGAATGTAGAGACTTTTATTTGCATGTGCCTTGAAATTTTTTTCAATCCATTTACATATATTGATGAAATTCTCATGCGAGTCTCTCTGTCTGAGGAAACATTAACTCTCCAAATGATATTCATCAAGTATAAACAAGCACAGCACAAGACCCTCCAAAGTCAGGGTCATAGATTCTGCTAACCAGTTCCCATGATTGTATACTTTCTTATGAGAATTTGTCACCACCCTCAAGGGCTTTTCTACAAAGAAAAAACTCATAAATTCTATCTACTGGTTACTAAATGGAGTAGGCACGTTGACAGTGGTATTTCATACACCAATAATGGGTGATCTTTGGGAAAATACACATGCTTCTGTAATAGTTCGGAGAATTATTGGATGCATTTGAAAATGTCTGATAGAACCTGTACACACCAATGGATTAATCAAGGAATAATTCATAACTGATTTACTGCCACTCTATTTGGCACAGTCCAGGCTCCTGGGGGATCCAGGGACCAATCTTAATTGCGCAGCCCCCAAAAGCTTGCTAATTTGTTAATGTTGCAGCCTTTGAACTCAGCGCATGCCAGCAAATGTCTGTCCCATCATTTTAACATACCCATGGGCACATGTGTCTTTGAGCAACACCTGTGATCCTGGCCAGGGAAAGGAGGACTTGAATTCTTTCAAGAATCAGTGTCCTCAGGGTCCAGTCTCTCCGTCATTTCTCTCCCCTTATCCCTGCCTCACACACTGAGACTCACTTGGGCAGACATGTTATTGTTTCTTTTCCTTTCTTGTCTTTTTTTCCCTTCCAATTACCAGATATGACAAGGCTGCATCCCAATCCCACAAGGGTGTGCATGCTGCTACCTACCTCAAATGGTTACATAACAGATTTTTATGGTTCAGTTGGCTGGCATTCTTTTTTATAAAATTGCCCCGAAGGATAACTGTGCCTTAAGAATACCAATTAATTTTTTATCGATTGCCTTCTGGCATCAGCCATTTTGGTTAGGAACATGCAATTCATCTCAAATGTTTTTGATGAAACTTGAATGGATAACATTTACTGAAAGTATAAATGAGATGCAATGTAAAAATGGAACATTCCATTGCAAAATGGCTTTGTTTTTAGGCCAGGACGCATTTGATGATATCCGTAGGTCATTTTGATGAAATAGTTTAGTCAAAGGTTGCAAGCACATTATCAGGATCATTCTGGTATCAATCCCACTATTTACTAGTACCAATCCCACTCTTAACCTGTGACATCAAAAGCAATGTCCTTCGATCATTTTTAGACAAATCATTGCTTATTTTAGGGTAGCTATGCTGACAGTCAACCTCAAATTGTTTAAAATTTAACATAAAGCAAAAATAAGTAATTTTTAGGAATACATGATGAAGTGCAAAAAAATAAATCATTACTATCGACTTACCATGATTTTCTATGGATTGATAAATTTCATTATTTTTAATGCTTGTTGCAACAAATGAATTATATTATACCAAAAGGTGCCCATGAAATATTCCTCACGGACCAAAGGAAGTAAGAAATTTGATTCAATGTTTGGTGCACAAAAATTATGAAATTATTTGTTGGACAGAATGGCATTAAAGGTAAACAGTTCATGACCTAATTAACACATTTCCACATTTTTTTATATTTAAATGAGCTAATACATCAAATATGCACATGTTATATACATTATTGATTCATAAACATTAAATGGGATGAGGAGAATTTCCCTCAGTTTTTCTAATTGTAAATGTTCATTAAAAGCTAAAAAAAATATTTAAATTAAATAACATTGATGCAATTTATAGAGTACCTACATGATCAGTGAGTAACTGCAAAGGCATTGGAAATGGAGTCTAAATTTGGCAAATTTTGGATTAGGTGCCAAATGCTGAGGGAGAGCACAGTGAAACCAAGGACTGTTTGTCAGTATGGTGGTATCATACACCAAAGGAATACAGGAATAGATTTTTGTGTGGCTCATTAAGAAATATTGCTGTAAATGGTTTTCATCAAACTGGGATGTTGATTCAATAAAATGAAGGTAATTCATAATTCATAAAATTCTCTTTCCTGAGTATTGAGTTCAGATTTCACTCCCTCAAAAATATTTAGGTACATATTTAAATTCAATTTTGAAAAATTTGGAATTCTAAGTAATTAATCATTTTTCTGTCATCATGGCATCATAGATTTTAAAATGTGTATGTAAGCAATGAAATCAGTTGGTAAAATCTCAGGATACCTTATGATAGCGAACACTAGCGGTGACGACTATTTGTTAAATCATAGACTATTTTTCTGCCTGAATATCGATAGTTTTAATCTAATACAGCATATAAACTATGCAAATAAGCATTCCAAAATATTTTTCAGCTTATATTATTGGTCTATTATTTTTATATGCAAGTAATGTGTTGGTCTATGCATTTGATGCTAAATTACTTAAGCACAATGTAGAATTGAAGCTTAACATATGAAAGAGCAAATTAATTTTTTTTATTAAAAAATCTTGAACATTTTAGCAATTGTGTTTTAGTAGGTATAAAAAATGATTTAGGGAAGGATAATACTTCACACCTACAAAACTAGACAAATATACATGTAGTCTCATGCTGTTACGGAATAAGGACTGCTGTTAAGAAATTTTATAATTTTAGCCGGCAGGGATCTTTTTATTAAAAAGTAGATGGATATAGTTTACACTGACTGATCTCTTGATTTATTATGTCCACCACAAAATGCTTAATTAGGTAGATGACATACGTATGGTGCACCTAATATAGAGGCTTGTGAAATGCTTGGCTGAGGAACCTAACCTTCATCATGTGTGCTTAGTAATGGATATATAGTATAGTGAAACTGGAGGATTAAAACAGACCTAACCTTGTAGAGCTGTGTTTTTGTGATATGGTAGGAAATATTAGCAGTTGGTTTGGGCATAAAGAATGGTGATCTCTGGTATTAAATGGATCATTATTGATTAAATAGTTAGGTATCCTAGTGAAATGAACCAAGTTTAGAGAAAAGCATGGTTTGTTTAGCTGCCAATATTATAGTTAGTACCAACATGAAAATATTTAATGAAGAGTACATAGTTATATGTCTTTCAGAATTTTTGTAATTTTATGTGACTTGTAACATATGTATGTTATTTTATATTCCATTAAAAATTGTATTATAAATTCAATTCATCAGAATTTGTCCACAAGGTTTCTGTAGGCAACTATTGAAATATTGTATTTCCAATCTCTGTTGTTATATAAATAATCGTGTGCATTTTTATTTTGAATGTGTTTGTTCAAATAATTAAAATTATTGTAAATGATTTGAAACAAAAATAACACCAAACCAAAGTTGATAATTTAAAGAAATGTTAATGTAATGAATAAAAACATCATTTTTAGATTTTTCCAAAATCAAGTTTTTTCTATTCTGTGCTTCAAAACATTTACAGTTGAACTTGAAATGCACAGACAGATACAGAATTGGGCTGTGGTATGGCATGAGCTAATAACTTCTTTTGAAATGAGATATTTTTACCATCCTGGGCCAAAATCTTATGTTTGTAAGTCAACGATAAGAGCCCTATGAAAACCAGGTAGTATTCATAATTTTCTTGTTTACGTATAGTGACAATTACTGTTCACATGTTGGCTTAATACCTTGATTGTATTGAGCAATATTGAATACCATATTGGCATAATATTACAGCAAGAAGGGTAGCGTATTCACCCTTAAAAAGTTTTCAATAAGCCTATAATGAACTGTCATTACAGCTCTTAGTCAGGACATAGCATGAGGCATTATTTAAGAGGGTACCGTATTATTTCTAAACTCACTTTTATGTAGTTTTATCCCATGGAAGAGATCATAATGGCCTAGGTGGGAGTTAGTGAATGTTTTCAACTATACAGTTTTGAGAGTGACCTCAAACATGCATGCAAAAATTTAACCAAAACATTCCTAGCAGTGAAAATTACAAGACTGATGCAGGGTTAGCATTGTTCAAAACTAACAAAAAGCAGCACTCATATTTTAGGGTAAAAAATAGTGACAATAATCTTCTTAAATATACTTAAATGATGTTATAGTGAGCACTTGCTCTTTGGCCATTCTTGGTCTATTTCAAATCTCATTACACCTTAGACTTTCTAAGCACAAAATTGTAACTAATTGTCAAATTAAGTTTTCAGAAAGTAAAGAAAAAAGTACTAAATGGATTAGCTATGTAACATTTTAAATATATAACTTGAGAAAAATATTAACAAAGGTATTCTTAATAATTAGAGAGCACCATCAGTTGGTCACTGGAATCTATCACCTATCATTATATAAAGTAATCAAACTTAGCCTTAATTTGCCTTTCAGTATTTCCATTCATTTCTCATGCTTCCTGCTCCCATTTGTGTCATCAATGATGCCCCATTTTCCTCCTTTCCCATCCGTGCTATCCCAATGCTCTCTCTTCTATCACAGTCTTCAGAATCCCACTACGTATTAAATGAAGAATACAATGTATCTTTCCCCTGTCCTTCATTTACGTACAACTAGTTTTAACGCTCAAGCGTCATCAACAGGTACAAATTAATCTAGTCGCAGTCCATTTATATACCATTCATGAGGGAGAAGAGGGGTGGGTGAGAGAGGGGGAGAAGGAGGGGAAAAAATGGGGTAGTGATCGGCATTGATGGGGAGGGAGGAGAGGGGTGTTAGAGGGAGGGAGGAGAGGGGCTTATTCCAAAGAAACTGCGGGAGATGCCGCAACAGTAACTTTTAACGGAGTCATCCGCTAATGTACATTTCAATGCAACAATGCGGCATCTCCCGCAGTTTCTTTGGAATTTGTCAAAGTGAAAACACCATAAGTGTTTAAAGTTGGCTTTAACCTCGTGGACTGTGGCGCCTCGCGCACGACTACGAATGCCTGTGACATTGTATGTACGGTATTTCGTCACAACATCTTGTTCCTTTAAAAGCCCCAAAAATTTCAGAGTTGAAGAGGACGCCTCGGTAGCTTAAGTGGCTAAAGCACTCGACCGGATATTGAGGGATCTGGGTTCGAATCCCAGTCAAGGCGAATGATTTTTACACTCTGAAATTGTTGCATTGAAATGCACATTAGCGGATGACTCCGTTAAAAGTTACTGTTGCGGCATCTCCCGCAGTTTCTTTGGAATTTATGACTTCCTATTTATTAAGAAATAGGATATTGCTATTCTATCTATTCTCATTTATTATCTAGGCTCAAATTAACGAAGCCCATACAATTATGTACTGTTCTATGGCAACTAAATCTATCTATCTATCTATACCCAGGTTTTGAGCTACCAATACATTGTGGTACCAACAGAACTGCCTCCTCAATGGGCTCACAAGTCACATTAAAATTACGGACAAAATCTGGTTTGAGGTGATCAATTGAGGCATCATGTCCACAAATACACATTTCAAATGTTTTGGAGCCAAGATGGATGACTAGGAATGGCCCATAATAAGGAGATTCAAAAGAGCTTTGGATCTTATCATTCCAGCAAATTCATATGATACACTTGGCAGGACTTTGGAAGTAAAAATGTTATTGGAACCATGGAAATTGGATGACTAAGCTATTTTGAAGCATAGGGGTATAATCTGCCAAATCTTCATAAATGGAGACTGCTGGTCATTGTACCATATGCCAATGGTCTCATCATGGCTCTGCCATCAGCAACATATAATGGCTGGTATTCCTATGGTCACTACAGTGTACCTACTGCATTCATACCTTGAGCTTTGTCTTATTATGTTAACAAATAATTAACAGTTTATTTATACAAGTATTGGATATTTTCCTTACTGAACAAATGCATCGGCATTGTCACACATTTAAGTATCATAAGCAAATGGATCTTACGTTTAGTATGTTTGAGGTAATTAAATATTCTTTTGGTATTTATTTATTTCCTTTTGTAAAAAATGTCCCAAGATGAATATAATCTGGCCCTCCAGCCTTCGCTGCATAGGGCATATCTTCATCTGCTCCTAACTTCTTAATCCCATTATGTTTTTAATATCCCCTCTCAAAATGCATGCAAGCCATGTCTTTTTTGGTTCTACTTTCTAACAGCAGAGCACCCTCCTCTGTGTAGCTATCGTTTGAGGTAATCAGACTTTCTGCGTAACGTACTTAAAAAATTCCGCCTCCTCCAATTTATTTCCTTCTTAGCAAGTATTCACTACATCATCTTCTTTGCCCATTCTCATACCTCTTGTATTTATATTTATTCCAAATTCAGGTCACAATAATACCACTCTTTCCCTCATCTCCTGTTTATAAGTTCTCCTCTGAATTCTATCACAGTCTGGTCATTGGCATATTTATTTGTCATAATGTTTTCTCCTCAAATTATTGCATCTTTTGTGTTTCCATTGATTTCCCCAAAGGTTTGTACCCATGAAAATAAATTGAAAAGTGTTGACGACTTGGAGGATCCATGTCTTACAAATTTTCCAATATTCACTTCTTCTGTTCTCTCATCATCAACTCTTATTACCACTTTTGAACACTATACTCAATTTAATATTTGATATTTCCAGTCAATTGCTATCCCTTTCACCACCTCCAATGGTATACTCCAATGATCTCTATCAGGTGTTTTTTTGGAATTGATATGCCAAGCATATTCATCCCTCCTAACTTCCACCATCCTTTTCTGAATAATTCTTAAACAAGCCATTGCATGCCTAGTTCTTCTTGGCCTTAGTCACAGACATGTGACTTTTTTCAGTAATCCTAGCTCTGCTTGGTATCAGTTTTAATACAGTTTCAACAAGATAATCTGGCTAAATGCACTTGCTATATATGCAAAAGACTAGTCAATCTCTTTATTTCACTATTCTTAAAAGCCTGCAGTACCTCCAATGGTAGATTACTGTACCATACCTCAATGCTCTCCTTCCTCTAAGGTCTTTAATGACTACTTCTACCTCCTATTTCCCTATCTCCAGTCCTTTATTATTTTCTCCATATTCCCGGTTGTTTTCTAGAAGTAAACTATCTCCATGACCCATTTCAAAATCACAGTGATCTTGGACATTTTCTGTCCAAATCTTTTTATATTCCTCTATACCATCAGACCAAAAATAATATCCACAAAATGTGCAAAATGCATACAATATTTAAAAATGTATATCAAAATATCATTTAATTGGAATAGCGAAGGAACTTAAGTTGTAAATAAATGAAAGGACTAACTTTGTAGTTCCACACGAACGTTCGTGTGGAACTACAAAGTTAGTCCTTTCATTTATTTATAATGAATCGGTTCCATAAAGTTACGACAGAAACCATCAATTGAACTTAAGTTACCAAAAAATACTGTTAATATAGTAAATTGTGCTTCCATTCCAGCTAGTAATTCGGTTTTTACTGTTCTTCAAGAGTGCAAATAAGTCACATTTAACAATTAAATATAAAATTTTAAAATAAGCATATTCCTTCTTTTCACACCTTCAGTTAGGCCGCCAATAGCCTTATCATTGCTGGCGCTCGACGCGCCAACCGCCCGTAAAATGCGACCGGCATGAGATCGACGGCAAAGATCCTGTGACGACGTCGATGCTACGCCCTCTTCGAACAAAACCGTCATTTTTCAATTTCGACAATTTTGATTGACCGCCGTTCTTGATCCCGCACCGGTGGTCGGTTTTGGCCAAGAGCCGGTGTAGGATGTAGTCTGCCAGGGGATATCATATGCTGTCACTCAACGATGATGATTATCAAGTTCAACTCTTTTAAGGTGTCCATCCTACGCTGTTCACGATCTATCGGCTCAACACCGCGTTGGCCCTTAGATGCTTTCATTCCTATTCTGTCGATTCTAACACAACGCTTAAACGGCTGAGTGAAACGAGATGCACTGTATATCATGCCTATTATTCAGAAAATAAAATACGCGCTTGAAATTAGAATTAAAAATTGTTTGAAAATATATGAACAAAAATATAATTGACAAAAAAGTTAATTTTAAATTACGTCACGTCAAAATCAATAACACTACCCAATTTATGTCTCGTTCTCCTCCTAGGCACCAATACCAAGGTTAACAAAATAGTTTATCATTACATTTAAAAAATAAATTAAGCAATTAAAAAAACCCACGATCACTCTCAGCCCCACGTAATGCCATCCAATGGATGAACTACTCTTCAATGCTCTTCCGCAATTGCGGCATCTCTAAGTGACCCTGTAATGCATTTAATAATAAATGCAATCTATTAGCTATCCGAATCTTTATCATCATTAAACACACCACGCTTAATCATCTCCCCACCTAGTTTCGTTCCTTAACCTAGCCCGCTCTCCGAAATTCTCCCTGTAAAAGTACCGATGATTTTTCACAACCTTGTCTCAATGCCATGCGTATGACTTCCCATTCCGTTTTCCCCTTTGCTACATTTACTGTGCAGTCCGGGACATATATAGGTTTCGAGTATTTTGATTGTCCCACCAGTCTACCTCTATAGCGTGAAATACTTTTTTTTTTAGCTTTGTCAGCTTACGTGTACTATGTCGAACGTCTTCTCTAAATCTAACAAACCCACAAAGCTTCCTCGTTTAATTCTTAATCCCTTTCTGTTAATGTTCTTATGAGTAGTACATTCGCGTTTCGTGCTCACATATCCTTCCTAAGTCCTGACAGATCTTCTAAAAGATTGAACAGAAGCTAAGTATTGTATCACGGACTGACATGCAAACTAGAAATATATATATATATATATATATATATATATATATATATATATATATATATATATATATATATATATATATATATATATAGTATGGATGTTATGGATGGGAGTGAACATTTTTTCGAAAGATCTATTTTGTATTTTTCATTTCATTTCCATACATAAGTGATAATTAAAAAGACATTAATAATGCATTTTAATCGTGAGAGTATTATGTAAAAGGTATAATTGTACTTGTATACTAATTAAATGAGAGAAATTTGTGCACCACTTTTTTCGGTTTTATATTATGTACCTCTTAGTAGTAGTATCATCTGTGTTTGTAAGTGCTTGAACGGTTTAAGCTATTTCGCACCGTGATTTCAACCCAACAAAATTCATAAAAATATCACACAAGAACCACAATGGAGGTGGCATTGCAATCCGCGAACTGGAGTTATTCTGCACAAGTGTTATCTCGATTACCAAGCCAGGTTCTTTATGATTGATTTGATCAACAAACACGATAACGCATTAAACTTTTACAACTCTTTAATTAATTAATGTTCTGATTTTTATTACTTCTCTAAATTATTTCACGGTGCTAAAAGATTAGTATACATTTCGCGCACTACTCAATTGGGCGAGGTCCAAATTTTCGTCATAAGGCGTTACATGTGGAAGATGGGGTCGCGCAAGTAGAAATGCGTCAGGTTAGCGTCAGGTTATTTATAAAAGGCTCCATTATTGGCAGAAAAATATCACGCAGATATCTGTTTAGCAAGAACTCCGAAATAGGGATTCAATCTTGTGTTATAGGGAAGCAGATTCTCGAGGCACTCCTCCAACATTAATATCCAATGCCCAAACATCACAGGTCCCAGAATTACAGTAAATTTATGTATCTGTGATATTATGCAAATGTTTTTACATTGTAGATTTACTGGGTGAGAAGGTGCTAATGCCTCATTTGCCGTGTTCCCAGGAGTCCGCATCTCCAAACTACACATTCATTTACAAATCGTCGGTGCTTTCTTACACAAAGCCTTCTCTGACCATGAAGACCACCACAAAATTTATTACATGTCTATGTTTCAGAAAAATTGATTAAATGTTTTTTTTAGATTATGGTCACGGTTGATTTTAAATGACTTGCTAATTGATTTGCGTATTTAAAATGCGGGTCCTTGACCGAGAGGCAATTTCAGAACCTTCAACAGAGAAATGGAATATTATGAAAAGGAAATATGGACGGACATATCTATACGCACAAGAAGTGAATTTAATCACAGCTCTCTGACAGGCACACCCTTCAAGCCATCCGACTGTACATGCGAGTGATGTGTTCTGGTATTTTACTGGAGAGGAACGTTTATGAGACAGGCTTTTGGTTACTATGGTCTAGTTATTTATTTTAAAGATGAAGTAAACCTTTTCAAACGTCTTCTAATCTCATGGAACTATGCCTTCTGGAATCGGATTTTCATAAATGAATTCAAGAACGGTGCGACGCTGGGTGCTCGCCTTTATAGAACTGATACTGGATTGCTCTTTCATTTTGTTCGAAGAAGAAAAACTTGTTCGAATACAGAGGAAAACTAAACAAGTCTCAACAAATGTTGAGCAAATTACAGCAAATTTTAAAATTTCACTTCAATAATTCTAGGTTGGCAACAAGCCATACTGCCTCCCCGTTCCCCGTTACTGTTGTGTCAATAAACCCATTGCGTGGCAACGAGCCATCATTATTTAATTCAACCCAGAACGCATGATTGTAGCGTAATTTTACCTCATGGCTAAGACATCAACAGGAAATTTACAATGTACCCCAGGGCTAAAAAAATCGGAATGAATTTATGATGAGATAAATATAATTCATCGAATCAGATGGACCTGCAAATGCAAGCTTTAAATCAAGTGTCAACAACCTGCGGTGAACCGAGTGTAAACCGATACTCATCACTTGGGGGTGCAAAAAGTACAAAGCCGTTTTTGAAACTGCCATAAGATTAAAGGGATGTATGTGGCCACCAGCACATCAGAACTTGATAGTTCAGTGAAAAAAGAAAGAATGAAAAAACTCACTGTAATTCTTTTCTTTGGTATTCATTGGAACATTCTTTTGACCACAGTTTCTTTGTATTTTATTCTAATTAGCAAGTTACCTGAAACAAATATTTACAGAATCTTACACATTCACGCATAACGTTAAATCACTTATAGGATTACAGCGGAATAGAATAAATGTTTCGTTGACCCAAGTCTCGCCATGATAACACAACCTACGTAATTTCACTTGCTCGTTGGGAATAAATAAATTCTTATTTCAATGTTATTGATTGATAATTTAAAATATTTTATTTAAAACGCAAAATTAGACGTGATCAAATATGTCGGTGTAATTTTGATTCGCGAAATGAGGTGCAGAATTAGTTGATGGATATACTGTCAGAATGAACCATAAAGTTGATTTTTTGCCAATCAATTCCACTTTAGCCATACCTTCCGTTTCCCACATCTGTGCAACGATACGCTGACATTCCATTTTACTGCGGCTCACTGGTTTCTCTTATAAAATAAGGAAACTTTAAAAAATGTTGCTCATCAACGGAAGGCATATTAGCAGGCAAATCCAAATAAATGCATCAATATATTTAGCATCATAGAGCAAAATTGCTGTTTATGCATACCAACTGTAACCTTTTGTTACATCTACCTTCTTCAAACCTCTATCCTCTTCGCGTGTTGAGTTTGGAGAACGTCACATCCTTTTCACGTGGACTAAATGACTACAGGAATTAATTTACAAGACTCTTTAATTGATGCCAGCAAACATATGGCAACGGAAGAAGGGAAAATTCCTAATCGGCCCTGAAAATTAAATTCTAAGTAAGTGCGACTATTAATCATTTAACGCAATTAGCATTTTTCTATTAGAGAAGAAGAGGAATCATTATTTAATATGAATTGTGAACTCTTCAGGAGAAGGAAGTATTTGATCTCCAAAATACAGGGAGGAGTGGAATAAGTTTAGAAAGACTGATATTTAATCTAATCGAAGCGGACAAACCACAGCATGACATGCTCGAAACGAATTCTAAATTCATGGGACATGGGCAGAGGTGTCTCCGAGACTCTGAAATCGTAAGGTGGATAGAGAAATGAATCAACCAAGGTGTCTACCGCTACTGCGAAGAGTCTGATCCCATGTCCGATAAGCGGAATAAAAACTCTTTCCCTTTCGAATGGTGGACTATAAAAATTCGCGTTTTACTGCTGGACTATGGCAATATACGCCACTTTTACGAGACACGTGGGGATCCCTGCAAATCAAGCGATCCTCACTTATCGGGCCAAAAAAAAGGAATGACCATTTTGGCGAAAATTTGATCGTACCATTACAGACGACGGATTTCAGAAAATATTGAGAAGACAACATGGATGTGCACTCAACATGATGCATCAATTGGCGAGAGGGAGTTAGACGAACATCCATTCATGCTGAATGAGACCAGCCCATCGGGACACGTCTTCGCTCGTCTCCCACGCTCACATAGCTTTGTGAAAGCGCTTGTGTTCTGGTGGGGGAATTTTCGAACATGTCTCAGCACAGATACATCTGGATTTGCGCAGAGAAAAGCTCCTGTGTGCGTGTTCCCATTCAAAGTCATGGAGGAAAGGAGAGGCTATTTGCTCTGCGCCCAAGATTACAATGACGTATGATCCTGACGGTAGATAGACATCCAACCTGGGATCAGGGTTCCCGTTAAAATCTGCGAGAAATGATGAATGAAGTAGAGAATATTATCTTCACCCGGAGACTTCATTGTACAGGTATCTATGCGAAATTTCGCACTAGCATATAAAATTCATCAAACTCGTCTCGTTCAAAGAAGATAGGTAGGGCTGGTGAGAAATTGTGAGGAGATGAATGTTAATGTCGAGAAATCCCAAGAAACTGCGAGAGATACCACGGCAGTAACTTTTAAAGGAGTCATCCGCTAAATAAGCATTACAATGCAACCATCAGAGTGACCTTGACCGGGATTCGAACCCGGATACCTCGATGTCCGGCCGGGTGCTTTAGCTGCCGAGGCGTCCTCTTGCACTACGAGATTTTGGAGGCTTTTAAGGAACAATATGTTGTGACGAAATGCCGAAAATAGATGAATAAATACCTATACAAACATGTATGTACGGTATTTCGTATTGCTTCTTATACATATATGTATGTATGTACGTAATTTCAAGGTGAATGATTTTTACACCCTGAAATTGTTGCATTTTTAGTGTTGGGATTGGAGAGACAGTGGTGTGAGCCGGTCAACCGCACCAGGGGAGGTCGGCGCTTCTGGAGTCCGAGCGGTAACGCACAGAGTTTAGCTCCTACTATTTCGTACCGTAGGAGATGTCGCATAGAAACAATGGACGGTAATGTTGTGGTGACACTGCTTCTGTGACCTCAAAGAACACTACTCATTGCATTATATACAATTCTATTAATTCTATTGGACCGCACAGTTTCAATGACGTTGGAAATGTGGTATCTACTGCAGTGAATTGTTTCAGCAGACCCACTCTATTCCTTTCCAGACGACGCAACATCCCGTGTAGTTTGGCACGAAAGATTATCATCGTGTCATTTAAAAGCTGCGTGTCGCCTCTCCGGTAAAGGTGCCTTCAAAATAACAAATTCGCTCTCATGAAAAATCAGATGATACACTGAGTGTCCAGGAAAATCCTATGCTTAGCACAATGTAGAACGGAATGTTCCCAGCCTGCTATTTCTGGGCTAGGTGATAAGTTTACCGACGATTCTCCACTTGGAACGTAGGCGTGGGGATGGTGTATGACGATTCACACATTATTTTATTTAACAGTTTTGTCCCTGAAACTCTTTCTTTTCAAAAGTGATTTTTTATGCTTATGGTGATTTTTAGATTTTTAAACGACTAATAAATTCTCATGGTGACTCTCAAGATATGAGTTCCCTCGCCACTTCTGGCACTCTTGATCAGGTAGATTAATTCAGGGAAAACCACAAAACTCCCAGGAAAAATAAAAGAATTCCCATGAAAAAACTCAGGGAGTTCTTGATAAATGGATATATTGAGCTACGAAAGAAAGGGAAACACTTCACTTTGAAAAAATAAACGAGTAAATGTTCTCAAAGTTCCACGAAATTGTAGATGATAAATTCCACGAACAGGTTTAGTTTTTTGATCACACTTTTGACTCAGTTATCAATAAAATTAAAGCAAAAAAATGAATGCAGAAAACAATAACGTGAGGAAAAAGAGAAAAAATAGCCAACAGGCCATAAGAGCGTCAAGACAGTAAGAGTAACCACACATGAATATTCATATTTTTTTCTCACAAGCATGTGAATGCTGTGGTTTCGGCCATTTTCCGTTTATAGCCGTCGGATGTATGCGTACTCTCCTCCTGTGATTGGTTGATTTTTGGTCTCGGCATTGAATGGGTTCGTTTTTTCTCCGCCAAGCGATTGGAGCGTTTCGGAAATTTTCCGCATGACGACCGAAAACTCTCTCCAATCGTCCAAAATCAGGACCTAGAGATGCCTAGTGGTACAAGCGAAGTGGCTCACTTAACCAAAAGAGGCAGAATCAGAGGAATCATTTTGCAGGAGATATTTCTAATTGGTTGGCTTGACGTTTACCCTTCCGCTATTGGCTACTTCATACTTTCTACCTGCTTTCACGCTGCTCAAATATCTCATTCTCTTCCTTCCTCCTCCCTGCTTCCTCGACATTCTCCCCTCTATAAGGGCCTTCAACATTCCACCACCTCTCAATAGCTACTCCACCCATTAATTCTCCTCCTACGAACTCGATTGCCAAATTAGATCACGTTCAGCGTAGAGGAGCTAGATTTGAGAAAATCTGAGTAGCGTATCAAAATTACTAGAGGAGCTATGCTGGGAATCACTCCCGGAGCGAAGGTCAAATTTCAGATTGTCTCTTGCATAAATTGCAAGGATGTGTCCTTAGCGATGATGTTGAGAATGTATTATTAACCACATTGTACAACGGTAGGAAAGATAATGTAAATAAAATTAGAGAGATTAAGGGTGGAACAGACAGATTTAAGATGCCATTAATCCCACGAAGGATAAAGGATCAGAATAACGCTATTAGACCGCACTAGGGGGGGAAAAGTGTTTTGGATCAGAAGCAGTCTGGTGTGTATCAACCCCCGCCACACTCCATAGCGGTGCTTGCATAGCGGTACTTTAAAAAAATAAGAAATTAAACTAGAATATTCCTCTTTTCTCGCCGCATTTAACACTTAATCCTGAGTCCGACATTTTTGTTAAACTTATTCCCTGCATACTCGCTCAGATCTATTTCTCAATGTCCTCCAATTATCACTCATTTTCTTGCCTCAAATACTAGATTTAGGATCTCCAGAGCTTTTGGAATCCTTGTCTAATCTTTCATTTGCGTACTCATCTATTAACGTACCTGTCATCAATCCTCTTAATGTCCTCATGGTAATGTAATCATTTTCCTCCACTCTAGTACTCAAATATTTGAAATTTTTCACTTCTCTTTTTTATTTTTCCTACTTTAATAAAAAAATTTGCCTAAAAATTTCTCGAGAATCTCATTACTTTGGTTTTCTGTGATAAGTACCTCATGCTTCTCGAGTTGATCCTACCACTCACTCAACAATGTCTGGCTGGACTCTTATTTAATCATCTTCAAACCTGAATTAATCACCTATATAATATTCTCCGCACCACAGGATACACCAGCAGCAAATGCCCGGTTCCGGCAAACATGTGTATGTATTCTGAAATATATGCTCTTCAGATAATATCAGTCTAAGCTGCCGTCGTCATCTGTGAGTAGCCTCTCTGAAAATAATTCTATTTTTCCTGGATTGATAAATGGGGATTGATGCAAATATCACATTCGAGACTAGCTACAACTCGCACTATTTTTGAGAACACCACTTCTTCCGTCAAACAAAAACACGAACACTTCAATGCCTCATTGCTCCCGCCAGCACAGATTTCGGGGCCATTAGAACGCACAATCTCCTCCGCCCCGTCCGCAGGAAGGACTTGCGGGTGAATTAAGAAGGACATTCAGAGATATTCAGCAGAATTTCTGGAAAAATTAGGAACATTCATATTCGGCATTACGATATGTTGTAAATATTAAATTAGTAAGACATCTATACAGACGATTACGTGATGAAGGTTCGAGAATTTCATTGAAATTTTGGTCTCCATTGAATTGTTTTTAAGAGATGTGCTCCATGGAGAACCGGTGCGTTTCCCTAGAGGAAGCCTATTATCCGGTGAAGCCGGTTTTATCCTCACCATTCCTCCTCTCAAACAGACCTTCGAAACTCCGACGTCGGAGTTCCTACTCTCTTATTCCAAACGCAGTAACTACGGTTGGGTTTTATGGCCACGCTCGACCATAGTGCCCACTGCTATAAATGAATACCATTTTGAGGTAGCTATTTGGTGAATTGGACAGATTATTGACATATAAATAAAGTCTTGAAATTAACAAAAATCGGTAAATTCAGCGTTTATCTATTGTACATATTTTCGATTACACTTTCTGTAAAAAAGGCAATAATAAAAAGCGCCATGAAGAAAATTAAGAAAAATGACACTGTGATGATTACTTTCAATTTCATGATTTCTTGGCTTAAGATATCTTTTAACGCTTGCGCGAATATAAGAATGAAGCTATATTCTTAATTAAATGGAAGTCTTGAGTAAGAGGTGTTCAATATCAGTAAGAACAATCATTTAATGAAAATAACTGATTCATCGTTGCAAGTAATGGTCTAAATGATCTGCCACAAACACATTTTATGATGAGGATAACAAATAATGTGGATTTTCAATACTTAAAGTCTTGTGCCCTCTGATATATACGTATTTTATCGGATGGACTATGAAGTGAACGGGTGAAGAGGGTGCAGAAGGCGAAAAACAGCTCCAGAAAGGGAGAAGTAAAAGTTGTTAGAGAGGCTTTTGGAACGAAGATTTAAGTTTGAAAATCTATTAAATAATGTAGATTTAAAAAAAACGAAAAGATTGCCCACGAGAAATATCACATAAAAGCTAATAAAGCAGATAAGAGACTCCAAATACTTTCTTTCCTATAGTATGAAACGGAAGCTGCACTTTCAAGATTAAGAAGTGAATAAGATTGTTTTTTGTTTGATGCCATAATTTTTCCAAAACTTGTTTTTCCTATAACTTATGCTTCTGAACTGTCTCCTGAGGTCAAAGAGATACAAGAAAGTGGTTTTAAAAATATTTATGAAGCATGCATTACTCAAAATCGTGGACATCTGAGGGGAAATGTGTATAGAAAGTTTGGAAATGTGTTTAAAGAGAATAATAGAGAGAAATATATCTAATGAGAGAATGAATTATGCTTTTCAAGATAATGGAGAAGAGCGTTGTGAGAAAATGGTAGGAAAGAGATGGGCTAACTTGTTAGGTCATATTTCTTAATGAGATATCCCTGAAAAAGGCACAGTAAAAGGAAAGATATGCGAATAAAAGAGTCGAGGAAGGACAAGAATTGGATTGGGGTTATGAATGTTATGTGATGCAAAAATTCGTACAGAGATCTGAAATAAATTAACGCCAAAGCCAGATAATCTTTCGGTAAACATTTAGGTCTAAATCCTTTCAAGAGCAGGTACGTTGATGAAGATGATTTTTTCGAGCCTGAGAAGATCACGCGATCCCAATTTCTCATGCTTTGAGCTTCCTTCCATGTAGGCCCCAGTCAAGTTTCACCCAACACGAGACTGATTTAGTATTCTTAGGTGCCTTGAGTACATTTATTGCTATTTTGATGGAATGTTTAACTATGCTCACCACTGTTCAGGGAGACCGAGTACCTAAGCCACTGAGTTTAACTCGTGTTTTTGCCCTTCCCTCCTCCTCTAGTCAAATTAATTAGACTATTATTAGGTCAATGGCCTCGGGCTTCTAGGGTGACTAACCATCACCTCGAATTGAAGTATTTCGGACTCTACCGGCGACGCAAACGCACAAAGGGTGACACTGGGTCGCTCGGTAGATCACTCGTGTAGTCTCACTAAACTAGACAAATGAATTTCAACGATATAAGGGAATTTGCAGATGAATGTTGAGAAAATTTCTGATATATGGATGGTAAAATTATGAATCGATATCATCCACAAAGAATGGAATGGATGGATGATACATGTAAATCGATACATTTAAGGATTAGATAGCACAACTTTTTTCACAGTATGATCGTGCAGCACAAATGTAAAGTGAATATGTCATATGTGATGGAAATGTGTAATGGTGCATGTTTTACGCGGGATATTTAATTCAACAAATTCCATTCAAATTGAAAGTTCGATGCTTCAAAACGTTTGGAAACCTATTATACTTCCATCCTTCTGATATTTCCAAATTTAGACATGTCGCGGCCCTAAATACCTCCAGTCTAAATTGGCGCGGTGAAGTAACCAGTTAATGGAATGATTTCGGTCTCTTGTCCCCCGAGAAACGCTTAGTTTTGGTGCCCTCATGGGGAGAGGAAACAGGAGTTTGGGCACGTACCCACCAAATTGAGGACGGACTCACATTTATTATATGAGAATTCCTTAAACAAGAGATTCAGGTTCGGAATACGTGAATGAATAATATGAGCGCGTGGCAGTTTGGAAACTAGTTTGCGGAGAGGCCCAAGTTGCTACAACACCGTCAAAGAAGAGATCGTAAAATGTCTATCTAGATGTGTTAATGTCGGGACATCGAGTTTGTAGGCCCACTTAAATGTGAGCGAAGACGGGGAACGATAACAAACATGGGTGTCGGGTATTTAGTTTACGGAAGAAATGCGGAAGTCATTTAGCGCTCTTGAAGCTGCCTTTCAACGGCAATGCAATATTTAGGGAAAAATAATGGCGCTGGTTTGTTGATAAAAGGATCGCCGATCGCAGAATGATACGTGAATCAACTATAGGTGTTTTCTGTGAGTGAACATAAAAATGTACCCATCCACTAAAAACTCGAAAATAAATGAACATCAAATTCACCTGCTCAGTATCATTATTTTCAATTGACTGAGATCCAACCTTCTGTCTTTGGTTTTCATAATCCCAGAAACCAATGTGTTTCTAAAATTTAAACCATACTATTACGAATCTAAATTATTCCAAGAGTTAGTGAGGCAAGCAGTAAAAAAGTACCCTATCTCAGTTATCACAATGCCCTTTTATCAGTCAGTAGGCTCTGCTTTCATCAGTCGTCTTTAAAGTCCACGCACCGACGAATACTGCAGTCCATACCACCATACGATATGTACTAATAAACGATACTTTCCTCTGTTGAAACATTGTCTGTCATCCGATTAAATTCACTCCCGCTTATTGCTTATCAACGAACGACTCTGGGGGCCATTATTACAAGCATACATACCCTTCACAACGTTCCCGTTCGAGGGATTTTAAGAATGAAATGGCTGATTTTTAGTTTCTTCAGGGAACTTCACCCATTTTACATATTCTCTCCATACTTTTCTGTCTTGGCCATACACTTATTTCACCTCCGTCACATTTCTCCCAACGCCATTTCGTACACACTCTTCGGTTGCTGATACTTTGAACATTCTTCGTTTGAGGTTTTCTTTGTCTACGCTCCCCCATGACTTCCCCAGTCGAACACTTCCAAACCATGCACTCTCCCCTCTCTTTGTTACCCTCATTCTTATCTGCTGAAGGGCGATTCCATTATCATCTATTCTCTTTCCTGACAAGACCAAACCTGCATAGTACAATCCTTTCATACACTTCTCCGATGTATGCAATCCACATTTTATCATTACTCAATCGTTCCTCACCCTATCCTTCCAATTTTTACCTCAGAAAAGAACTTTCCTCCTTGTTAATTAACTTGAAAAAACTCAAAAGATCTGTAAGACAAAAGGAGTAGCCATTGCTACTTGAATTTCAATAAGCTTCTGCCGGAGATAATCCTTCCATAACTAATTAGTTGCTATTTTTCCCTCGATCGTTCACTTTTTTGGACCACCTTTCGCAAAGCTACAAGCTAGTTCCCTGATACAGAACGCTCTACTAACAATAAATATGTTCCAAAAGTTATTAATCATCCTTACTGTTACTCTATTTGTGGTTTAGAATGTTTAATACTGAATATACTTTTCGTAGGCATTTAAATATATTTTTAGGCCTGAGAAGAGGACAACAGGGATCATAGGCATACCAGGTTCATCTTAAATTTGCTAGCGTTGATCACGGAGGAAATGAGCTAATGTCGATCACGGACAAAAAATGAGAAATTACGGCCGAAATATTATTGAAAAATATTTTTCTGCACAACATAACAAAGTAACCTTTGGCCCAGCTTAAAACGAAAAAATACAACGCTGTTCCGTTATAGTGGTACCTGATCAGATTAGAGAAGCTTCCCGAGACCAGTGTCCTACCTACGTACCTATAGCTAATTTAACGCGACAAGGCTCTTCGGACCAGAGCGCGGAGACAGAAAGAAGCCTTCGAAGGAGTGCTGTCTCCACTCGGACCGTCAAGGACCAGTCCTGGTCGGCGAATGGGAAAAACCCTCTCTTGTAGACGCAGGCTCCGGAAATGTAAAGCTTCGAGACAAAAGGAACAGAGAGAGCGAAATGTTTCAAATTCCAAACGCGTGAGCATCGCAATGCGTCGTCATCCGAGGGACATCGTCGTCGCCCAGCAACGGCTGTAAGTGGTGCGAGGAGGGTGGGAGGAGGAGGGGAGGGGAGGAGGAGATGCTGCCAACTTTGGGGATAGGCCACCAAGCATCCTCCAATTCAGAGAATGAAATCCACCGGCTTCGATCCTCATCACTGGATCAAGCCACAATCATACATTTACAATGAGACTTCAACGAGCGTAGAGGATCCAGCTTTCTAAAACGTTGTTGTGGCAATCTGAGAGGTGTATAAAAATTATTAGAGGATCTAGGTTGGGAATCACACAAGGAGCGAAAGTTAAATTATACATTAAATCTCTTGCATGCATTGGAAGGATTTATCTATAGCGATAATGTTGAAAATGTATTATTGGCCCCATTTTACTACGGTAGAAGATATGTTAATTAAATTCGAGAGATTAAGTGCAGAACAGATAGATTTAAAATGTCATTTTTCCTACGTGCGATAAGAGATCTGAATAACGTAAAACGACCGCTCTAGCGGGGGATATAATTGTGGGCCAAATGTAGTCTGGTGTGTAATCACCCCCTGCCATACACCTTAGCGGGAGCTTGCAGGGTACTATGTAATGTAATGTGACGAGATGCGGGAGTGCAATCGCAGTGCGGGAGTTTCGAAGACGAACTCAATGGACCGCATATTGAGAACTGTCTCCCATTGGCACCTTGAAGACAAAGACAATGGTACAAAATGAAATTAATGATTCATGAGAGGGTCAAGCCAAGAGTCAGGAATGCTGTGAAGGGACATAGGTCTGTTTCTTCCCAAAATTTTAGGCGCAATTAACTTTGTATCTGTTTTAACTGGCCAGCAATTAACGTCATAACCCGTTCGTGATAACTAAATTGTCATCTATACAACTGAGGATGATGATATTATGTTGATACCGGATTGGGAAAAAAATTGTTTAGTTTGGAAACGAAAACAAAATCAATTTTCAGCTATACTCATAATTTCCAACAAGTGACGGCTCAGTCTCGAACTGATTTTCCAGAATTTTTCGAAGACGGTAACAAACTCAATCTCTACATGTCCTGGTCATTAATGAACTTCCTTTGTTTCCAAATTTCAGTACCACCTCTTTCATTTCGCCGGACATGGGACATTACTGTGTGCTCACTTATGCAGCCATTTCGGAACCCTTCAGAACTTTCCTGAATGTATTCATATAATTGCACAGTAAAGTAATTTTAAAAAAGTAGGTGATCCGTAACGATACCCAAGGGTATCGTTACGGATCACCTACTATCGTGCTTTTGAAAGTCATCGATAGCAAAAGTGGAGGCGGGAAGAGACTATTATCATCGGTTGTTCCGATTAAATCTGGCTATTAGACCAGGGATTTGATCTCTTATTTAGATAGTGCCACAACAGGAGAGGGGAAGGAAAGGGAGCGTGAAGCGGATAGAAAAGTTCATCTAACAGTCGAATGCACCATCAAACGTCAGCTATCCCAAGACTTAGTCAAACTCATTTTCGATAGCGCGAAAATTCACGCAATCCATCTTCCGTAAATTTTTCTATTCGTCGACGCTATTATTTTAGTTTTTAGCAAATTATCGTGTTCAGAATGAGCAACTGATGTCAACAACTAAACTGATGCCCCATCTTTTAAACCAAACGGCAACCAATCATAAAGTGTATCTGCTTTCCTTTCCTCTCTTTTATCTAAATTACTTGCGCAGGCTTCTAATTCCATTTCGAATGGCTTCGTGATTCCGTCGGTCGATTTTCGCCTTTCCACTCTGAGATCACATTTCCTGCCGCATTAATCGTTTCGGCCTTCTTGCGGCTCTCGTCCACACCTCACTACCTTAGAAAGTGAACCCTAGATTACGGGTTCGTGCGAAATGTCAAATCGAAATGGTTAAAATATCAGTTGAAGAGATAAGTATCCGCTTCCGGAGAACGAGAGGTTTATGGGGGTGGCGGGGGAGATAATGAATGACCGGCCTACGAGAACCGAAGCGAATCACTCGATCAATCGATTCTGTATCTCATTTCTCATCGGAGTCTTGGGTGACGCATTCACGAATACTATAATTCCAAAAAGAGAGCGCCACGGGCTTTGACCTCACTCATTTAACGAGGAATTTTCGAAATATTGAAGGTACGCCATCATTTTTTTTTACGAATTTACGCTTTTATTTTACATTCCCACGTCTCTTTAAAAAGGTCGATTGATACACTGTATGACATTAAACTACTAGCAGCGTAAAATGACGAAGTTGTATAAGAGAAGACTGAATGAAACCCTATCAAAGGAAACATTATTACGTGTGCGCCGGAGATATGCTAACGAGATAACGAGGTGTTCGTGATAACCGAGTGGGCGATACCGAGGAATCATTTCGTATTTCCATAGAATCTTACGGCTTTATACTGTCCCCACATCAAAATATCACTCGCAGCCTCCGTGAAATGACATCATCTTCTTCCCACGGAAAAGAAAAAAATAGCATGTGTGAATTTAATTCTCCATTTACCCAACGCTCGAAAAACTCTTGCTTCGAAAAAAAAATTCAATTGAGCCATGCTATTCATTCCATTTAATGCACTTTCTTTCTTATTAGGTACGTGGATCTCATAACAGTCACCTTCACCACACCAGTCTATTCTGGGAAGGGAGTGGCCCCAAACGGCGGTTAGCAGGTGCACATGGCGGGGTGGGGTGGGGAGGAGGAAGGAGGCTGGGCGGCAGGAGATGCGAATACATGGAGGGTGTGGGGGGGGGGGTGGTAGAGAGAGAGAGAAGAGGATTTGGGGGCGGGGAGAGGCGTGGGGGGGGGGGCGCGGAGGTCCCTGGGAACTGTTGCCTCCAACACCGCGAGCGCCGCCGTCGCATTTGCGGTCACGACGCCAACGACACCCTTCTAACGCTTATACGACCAATGAACTTTTCGGGATGAAAACAGAGGAGGGTCAAGGAACTCTTGCTCTGGCGTGCAATAAGAAAGACTTAAGGAGATAAAGGAGGGGAAGGCGGAGGAAGTGGTCAACTTCGATGGTATTAAGGGCATAATTCAAGGAGCCTCCCTGAAAAACAAGTAGGGTCAACCTTCTTTCCTAAATCGCCAGAATCTTCCTCTCAAAAATCCCGTCTCATAGATAAGAGTTTCGAATGTCGTTTGAGACGTTTCTTTATTGGCTTATCGTCTCGTACCGTAAAAAAACACGACTGGGAGAGAATCTGTGGCTGGGAATGGTCACAGAAATCTCATTATCGTTTTTCATTCGCACCGTTGCTCTACGGTGACTCTCGTGAATCGATTCGGTGATTACCATCCCCCCTCCACCAACCCCTTTCCTACATCCCCCAAATAGCCAGACGACTACTGCGTCAACGCGCTCAACTTCCTCATTGTTTTGAATGCAAATGAAGCTCGCATTCAAAATAAGAAGAGTTGTGGAAATTTAAATTAACCAGAAAAACTTGAGTTGAATTCTCTTAATTCCAAGATTACACATGGATATCTTCCCTAGGTTAATGGGGACCACCCACATCGCAAATTGACTTGAGTCGAGATTCCCGACTGTTTGAGAAGCGGTTCCAGTGAGAACTCAATTAAACATAACAGAGATTTCCTTTGCATTTCAATATGTATGAAAACACAAATGAAATATATAGAAGATAAGCATATACTATGAAGTGTTATTAAATTCTTAATTAGAGATCAGTGTAGAAAATTTCACAAATTATGTGAATTTTAGGATAGCTAACCGTGGCCATGGATGCTAATAATTGGTTGCAATTTTGTGGGCAGTATTAAGGACAGTCTGTTGAGAAGAAAACAACCAGCAACACAAGAAATATACTATATAAATAACTTCAAGGGACTACTAAAAAAATAAATAGGACTGTAATTTCAACTCAACATTAAATCCGAATTTGAATATCCCAAAGTTGTGCCTTTACTATGAACCTTGGGTCATTTAAATTGGGTCTTCGCTGATGATATGACAATCATCCTTGTCAAATTGGCAAATGAACACACTGCAGCTAATAAAAAAAAATCCGCGAAAAAGTTCATTATTCCACGCACAACCTCCTGGATATACATGATAAAATATGAAAATTAAACATTTTTAAAGGAGGAAATTAATTTTTCAATATGTGGCAGCCCCAACAGGAAAATTGCAGTTAGCATTAGAGGGCGATGACTCCAAATTTTCTCCTACAGCGGACAGAGAGAAAACCCAAATGAAAAAATGAAACCCCCAAGGACAAAGAGCCAATTTCAATTGCTAGTTAATCTTCCCAGCCTTTTTCGGCGACTCAAAAGCTGCACTTAATACATACAGCTGATCATTAATTCAGGAAGGTCCAAGGTGGTTGGAAGACCCATGCTAGGGATCCGGCATGCCCCTTGCATGCCCCTAAGGCGGCCCATCCTCCGGCCAGGCCTTCTTTCGGCGCCTCGCTTATCGCTTGCATCATGGAGCAGTAAATCTTAAGCCGTGTCCACCCCATGTCACTGCACATAACTATACTTAACTGGCACACAACTCCATCCTCGCTCCCCGCACTATAACTTACCGAATGATTAGGAATCCCTACGGTGGTCCGAAATCACAACAGTTTAGAATTCGGTTAATTGCCGCACTCTTCTCCGTCCCCCTTGAGAGAATTTTTCCTACCAGGGACACACCTTCACCTTTTTTCTTCACCCCCTCGAAGTCTTGCCCCAGCTGAGTAATATTTTTTATGCATGCACTAATATTATGGTTACAATTACTTAGTTACGAGTACGATACGGTTACCGGAAAACTTTTGATGACCTACCGTATGAATCTATTTATTACGAACCCAAAAGATATTTACATCTTACGCATATGTTTAAGTTTTCTTCACAATCGTTACCATGGAAGTGATGCAATCTGTTCCTATAAGGGAATTTTAAGTTACAAGGGCTCATGACGTGTGAGAAATTTCATAATGATTAGCCAATCGAATATATTCGTAATATCTTCGGGAGGAAAAATGAAATCACGAAATAATCTATCGCGTGTCAGCGATAGATTATTTCGTGATTTCGAGATCGAGCGAGAGGGTCCGCCGGGCGGAGGGCGCGGTCGCTCCTGAAGACGCCCACTGCGATGCGAGAGAAACGTCGGATTTAGTACAAAACACAGCGCGGCATCCAGGGTCCGTATTGAGGCAAGAGTATGAACAAAGACCGTGAGCTTTTCAGATGTGGGCATAAAGAAGAATGGAGAAAGTGAGCAGCGCAGAGAAGAGTCACGAGGGTACCAAGTGAAGTTGCTAGGCGAAATCCAATGGCAGAAAAGGCGGGTGGAGGAAAAATTCAGATTTATGAGGTTTTTAAAAGCAGTGACAGAAGGGAGAATAATAGGCAAAGGGTAAGAGGAACGAAAAGAAAATGCTTTATAGACGGAATGAAGCGAAGCACGAGTTGTATGAACCTAATACGAACAATTCATTAATATACATTACGGATAATTAGGAAAGTTTGCATCAGATTGTTCCTGTTGTATACTATACATTATTTACCTTTATAATTAGTTTCATCATACTTTTACGATACTAATCTAATCATAAGAAAAGGGCCTTCAATGATCAATAGGTACTTGATCCTAAGATATGTTGAACGCAAAATAAATGAACCCATTATAATTTTCCTAACCAGAAAATCATACTGGTGAGGCTAGGATTTAGAAAAATGGTGGCCAGGATTGTTGAATTTTTTTAAATTCAGAAAATTGGGATGCTTATATTCAAACTAAAATAATGACCATGGTTAATTTATACCTCTGAAGCCCAGTAATTGGGGTTTACATTAGGCTTTGTACATACTCGTAAGTACGAACAACTGAAGAGGGAAATTATTCAAGGCAAACATGAGGAAGTTTCACGCGATTGGTAGAAGATAATAGTTGTCAGAAAAATTAAAAACCTATCTTTAATAGATAAAAAAACGTGATTCATTGTCAACAAATATGTGATAGAGTCTGTACATCACAGTCTGAGCACCTGCGACGACTTTCCAGCATCACCGAAATCCTATCCTCACAAAAAATATTTTTATTTGAATTTTGACATGAACTAGATCCCTTTTTTTATATCATTGTAGCAAGAGTTATCTAGGTATGTGGCTGAGGTCATTTGCGCCATTAAGGATAGGTGGGTAATTTGGTAGGGTAGAATTTTCAAGAAATGGGAAAGGAAGAAGGGTGGAGAGAAATCCAGCTTTGACATTAGCCCGCTCTTAACAAAAGGTGTCAAGGGGTCCACAGTAACGTCCAATCCGATGAGGCGGTTCACTCCACTCGGAGTGCTCCTGGCATCGAACTCCAAGAAGGAATCATGATGCCTCCGGAAAATTCCGTCATCATCGGGATTCGAACCTGGTCCCTCAGGGCAGGGAGCCGCCAGTAAACACCAGCCACCACACCAAACCGGTCCTTTTTGACGTATTTTTGAACCTACAATGTAACTTACTAAGGATTACATCAAAGATACCTTTACATTTTTTTTCAAATGGCTAAATTTGAAGCGTCTAGTGTGATGTTCGCCTAAGAGGAAGAAAATAAAACTAATTAAAATTAAATCAAAAGAAGTTTTTTGTTTACCACGGGAATCTAATAACATTTCAAGCTTTCCATCTACGTTATAGAAATGCTAATAAGCTAACACTGGCAGATCCGCCTTATAACTCATGTATCCGAAAATTGTAGACCGGGAATGGTTTAGAATGTTCAACTGTTGACCGGAATATCCCTGGATCTAATGCTCGTGACGTCTTGGACACCATCAGAAATATCAAAATCTTGAGTTATTACCAACTAAAATATATTTTTAATTGAAAGTACTATTTTGATTTCGAATAATTTTTAAGACCAATTGAAGACGCAATTAAAAATATATATGAGAATGTAATTGACGTCGGATAGTATTAACTTACTCAGGTCATTGAAAGTCGAAGGAAAAGAAGAGTGCAAAGAAATGACGTCGGAAAGAACAAGTTTAGGTGACTTGCACTGAAAAGAGTAGCCCGAGCTCTTGAAGCGAGAATAAATGGGGAAGCAAATGGTAAGTTATTTGAGCCTGCCACCAGTAAAGTTCAACAGTTTAAATTGGTTGTCATCACATAAAATGTCTGCAGTAAATTACTTTCATTCAGGAACAAAGTTTATCGCTATTATTTTGGTTCTACCTACATGTGATACCTCGTGAAAAGATAACTGAAGGGATATAAGAAGACATTAAGAATTTTCTTGAGCTAGAATATTACCCCCGACCATTCTCTTAAACAGAAATACTCATCCTCGTGTACCAAAACAAACCTTATTTAGAACTTTAAAAAAATCAAGTTTAAGGGCACACGCATAAGACGAGCCGAGAAAGGGCACTCTCAGTGTAGTGATCGTATTAAACAACGGAAGGGTGACATGTTTGCTCCGGAATACACGTGTATATATATATATATATATATATATATATATATATATATATATATATATATATATATATATATATTTTTTTTTTTTTAAAGCATCTTCTGTTGTCAAGTCGCTCTAACTTCTGGCGAACTTAGATAGTCTCCGCTAACATTTCACAGGCTTTTTATGAAGTGAGACCAACGCTATTTACGAAATTAACAATCTCATTACATAGTCGCGTAGCAGATGGGTGTCCACTGGTCGTCCCGCAGGGCCTGTTGGCCGGCCGCTCCGGTGGACGGTGAGACACGAAGATGACTAATGAAGTTTTCCGAGGGGTGGGCAAAAAGTTGAGGGCAGGAAAAGTCGACATGTGGTGAGACGTGAAAGGGCAACACATGCCAACTATCGGCGCCGGGGAATTATGGCACGTATGTTGCCGATCATTCTTCTTAAAATGACCACTCAATCTTTTCACTCGCTCCCCTAAAAATACAAATAGAAATAAATATAAAACGTGATTTCGGCAGATATTTTTGAAAACCTTTAAGCCGCGTTTGGCTGAATCAACTTTATAGTCTAAAAAAATGCGATTATTTATTATTTAAAAGTCTAATGCATGCCTTTCATATGCATACCCTTCACGCCGTTTCGATCCATTTCGCTGAAGGAAAAGTCAAAGGCAAATAAATACCTGCTTGTAGGCTACGAAAGAAAACTTAACTATCGTTCACTAATTCCCTCCATCCTGCTCAGTCCACACCTTTAAACATACTTAATATTTCGACTTTCCAACACTCCTCTGGTTATTTTCATTGATACTCTCGTGTTTCTAATTGTGTGTATCGTAAATAACATCTTATTGAGTCTCTTTGACTACATTCACTCATGACACTATCTGTCTATCCCTTCCTCTCAAACAATTCGATATATTCTCGCATACTCTGTATTTATTTATTTATTACATAGTACCCTGCAAGCCACCATTAGGATGTGTGGCAGAGGGTGATTACACACCCCACTAAATTCGACCCAACATACTTCCCCCCTGGCCGGACCGGACAACGCCACTCCGATCCCCCACCTTTCGAGGGAAAAATTGTATCTTAAATTTATCTCTTCTACACTTCATCCCCCTAATTTTATTTACATGATCTCTCCTACCTAATGATAAAGTTTCAACATAATCGCTATCCAATCCAATTTATGCCAGAGATTTAATCTGTAATTTAACCTTCGCTCCGTGAGTCATTCCCAATCTACCTCCTCTAATAATTTTTATTCGCTACGGCAAGTAAGTATGATAAACTGTAAGTTTATCATAACAGCGTTTTACAAATCTAGCTCTTCTACGCTGCACACGATCCAATTCGGCAATCAATTCAACTTAATTAGGCTCCCATCTACGAGCAGCATATTCTAAATGAGGCCTAACCAGCAAAAGACAACACTGCTTTTTAAACCTTTCATCACATTGCACCAATACTATTCTAATAAATCCTAATTTTTGATAGCTTGTTCACATATCCCCTATATGTTTCACCCAAGAGAGGTCGTGAGTGAGGGTAACGCCTAAGTATTTAATCGAGTCTATGTACACTTCCCACTTCGGCATTTCTCATGAAGTAGGCGTTCAGGAGGGGATTGCATCTGTTTGACGATTCGAATCTCATGCAATAAATACAAATACTAGAATATCACGCTTCTTACATGCTTGTCTATAACCAATGCTTCCAATCCACATTCTATCCTTATCCAGGGATTCCCCCTCACCATAAATCCCGCCTATTTTTAACGCTCCTCAATACCACCGCAGTTGATCGACATTCATTCTTATCGTGAATTCCCTTGTTCCAGGCAATAACGTGGGGAAGAGTACACTTTTACCCGCTCCCATTTTACTGCATTGGAAAAACGTTCATTATTTGATATAATCCAAAGGCTATTAGCAATATTTACATTATATTATTTATTTACATAATATTAATTATTAAATACATTAACAAATATTTTATCTCCTAATATATCCTAATATTTTTCATTGAAATTCTACTAAGACATAAAAAGCATTCACTAGTTCGATTATTTGACCGTTAACACTCGATATACAATAATTTTTTCCATTTGTATTATCAAACACTCAGTCTTAGTTTCATTCAATGTGATGCCTCACTATTATCCAGGATATCCTATAAATCTGTCGGACTCTCATCCAGCAAAAGGAGAATAGGTGCATTCACATCTCCAAATCCTTACGCCTATCTTATCCATCTCTCAAACATTTAATCGTGATCACATTAGAACGCCCATGGAGACATTACGTATCCTTGTTTTACACGATGTCCTATTTGAGAATATTGACTCGAGGCTCCATTCATTCTTACACTAACTGCATTGTTTTTACATATTGTTTTTATAGTAGTCTATAACTATTCATGACTTCTCCGCTTTTATAACTGCTAGCCTTCTCCAATTAAACAACAACACGATAAATTTCCTTTAAACATTTAGTTCTCGGGTACTTGCAGACGATTTTTTTAATATATTCATTTTCGAAGTTTGACATAATGGTATTTTGAAAGCTATCTCCCAAGTGCCAACTCACTCTTCGGGAGAGGTGGGATGGCGAATCCAGTCCACCGGCATTAACGTGCTGTCTGGCACCCGATATCTCTCCGGCGCCACTCCGCTGGACCTGTCTTGCCACCATCCTAATCTCATGGCATGCGATGTGAGTGAGTTGTTTTACATACTTGATGTAACAAGCGAAAGACCGTTTGTTAGGCTGGAGGTATTGAAGTGTAGGAAAGGTTCAGTTTGAAAACAAAATTTTAATATTTAACTTTTAAAGTTAGTTGACGTATTTCCGTTGAAAATTTTAAATACTACCTGGAGCACCTGTGACAAGATGGTGAGGCGAATCGTCCAAGCGCGCCTGTCTCCGACCAAAGGCTTTCCTCTTGCCCGGCTCCCGCGTGGCCGGTGGCGGCCGGCGTTCCATGCGCACGCGACGCGGGGAACAAGCTAGAGCAATCCTGCGTGGCTTGATAACGAAGGCACGGTTTAGCGTAGAGAGTCCAGTTCATTTAGCACACGTATCGACCTCATCCAAACGCAGTCTCACAATTAAACACGAATTTTTGGCTTAAAACGTCTATCCACAGGGCCGCGTTATCAACTTCTGTTAACGATACCCCGCGCCTATTTCGACTATAGCAGTTAACGACGCGTCATTTGGAAGGATAAGGATATGCGTAATCGATCAAATAAAATATTTAAAAAATCTGAACTTTCAGAGGGGGCGGTCATGTTGAAATCGACTATAATTTTCATACTCTCATCATGAAAAACATTTCATGCCTCGTAAAACACTCAACATACCACCGTATGCTCACGAACGAATGCTCATCAGAAAGGTCTGACACTACTTTATAGCACGCGAGTCTTAATACATAAATAGCACGCGAAAATAAAATTTTTAGCGAATTAATAAACATAAAAAACAAAAAAATATATCATAAACGTTTACCTCCTGCGGTGGCAAGGAAAGTATGAAAAGCTTAATAATATATGGGCAGAGAAGGGTAGCTATAGTCCGGTAAAAAAATCGGAAAACCGCAGCGGAGCCGAACATTTAACTTGTTGGGTTGCTGGTGTTATGCGTAAAATTTGCAAATCGGTCGTAGGTTGGAACCCTTTGTATAATTTTTCATTCTGGGAGAGCTAACATTTGAAGAACTTATAGTAATTGCACCCATAAATAATGCCATATTTCTTTAATTTAAGGCAGCGTCTAAGCATGTTCAAAACTGAGACTCATGAATAAATGAAACCCTCAAACTCGAATGCCAATAGACATATCCTGGCTGGATAGCATGCGTTTGGTGGTTTTCGTCGATGAAGTCTATCTTCGGCCATAAGGGTGGTGATTTTTATTTGGTAACATGTCGTACAATGGGTAAATGCAGTAGCGCCATCAATGGACCGCATTAGATTTTGCGCCTTATTGAGTAAATGCTACGCCAGTAATACAAATGCGTCTCCGCTTCAACTTCGGGCGTGGTCCTTCCAATTCTGGGGTGGGGCGGGGGTCCACGACCACCTTCCCGCCTCCTCCACCCCCGAAGTCCCTCCTCTACACCCCCCGCTCCTTCCAGCCAACCCTTCTGTTCCCTTCCTTCCCTAAACTACCATTACAACTTCGGCTTTGACGCTTGCTCCATCTTCAGCGCAATTTCGATGGGTCGGCTGAATCGACTCGATTCCCACCCTCTTCTTCCGCTCGATTATCTGCGGCGAAATCTGCGGCAACGAAACCGAAGTCGGGTCCAGCGCTTGCTCCCCGTCGATCCGATCCTCTTCCCCCACGGCAAATCACAGGGATCGACAATGAATTCTCACGAGAGCTATGATTTCCATCCCGATCCGCCGAATGAATAAGGCCATCGACTACCCTTTGTTGTGTTGGTCACTGCCCTTGCCACGAAAACCATCCCATCTCTGGTGCTCCCTAAACCTGCGCTCCAACGCAGCGGATTTAACTGAATTGCGCTCAATGTCCAAAACGAACTCATCCGCAGCGGGCTCTAAAATTCAATGAACACTACTGTAGCTGACTTCGTGCCCATTAGTCTCACTCCAGTAGGGAGTCGTTGCTTCATTCTGAATTAGAATTTTCCTCTAAAAGTGATAGTTCTTCAAACTTTTAACTCAGCAGAAGGTAAGTTACAGTAATTTTCTAAATTTAGAGTTATGCTTAAGTGAAAAAGACGCAAAATTCAGAGTGTAAAAAGTTGAGCCTTATACAATACGACCTACTACAATCATAATCATTGTGGAAAAGCCTTCAAGTCATCTTCAAAACTCCAGACTCATCATTTCCCCGTTTACGTTCCCTCGTGGCTTTGGCGTGAACGCGGGAATTTCTTTTGCGCCTTCAAACGGCTCTCACTGCATCTATCGTACTAGGAAATTTATTTATTTCATATTAATCCGAAAATAGCCCTTCGCCCTTTATATCGGACTTTTTAAACAATAATATAACCATAGAAAATTAAAAGCACCCAAACCCTTGATGGAGAAAAACCCACCTAGGCAAGAATTGAACCCACAGAGTTGGCAGGCGAGGACATTACCCCGCCGCCACTGGGACCGGCGTACATTTTAATAATTCGCAGTGAGCAATGTAGGAGAACCACAGTCCACACATTACCACAGCAGAATGTGCACTGAATGTAGGGACGTTTAGACACCAAGATGGTGACTAGTCCTACCCACCGCCACGCTAGGCCGAAACGTAAGTTACCTTCTTGACAGGTCTTATAGTTGGCCAGGTCTTCTTAAAACGCGTGGAATTTAATTTATCCTACATTAAAACTCAGTTCCAGAAAATGAAGTTTTAAAATATCGTGTGTAATCGCCCCCTGCCACACACCCTGGCGGTGGCTTGCTGGGTACTAAGAGTATTCTTTTTTCACAATAATTTTCTCATACGTAACAATAATGACTAAACTGTCAGAATTTTATTCTATGTATTTTGGGCTGTAAATTAATATTCTGATAACCTCATATAATCATCCTCCTCAATCAGAAACGTATTCATACATAAAACAAGTGAAAATGACAAATAGCACAATTGTATCATCTTAAAATTCAAAAGAAAATTCAATTTAAAACTGAAATTGCAGACATATAGTACTTTTACAACAAAATCACTAAAGTTCCCGCAGCATCTTCGCCGTTTTCCTGAGGTGACACGCAGCCGTAACCGTAATATGGCAAGAGATGGCATTAAGACCGAGTCATTTTCTCAATTAAAATAATCGGGATGATAAAATAATTGAATTGGTAATGTCACTTCTTTTGTACGGAGGAGAAAAAAACAACGACCACTTTGCTTTTTTGTGGTTGGCATCAGTGAGTTTTGAGAAAAGGAGGGCACACGTGGATGGATGGCGCCACGGTTTGTTTTTGGTGCGGGGTCTCTGGGGGCGTTTGGGTTTCCCGGGGGGTAGCGCTGAGGTAGAATGCGATGCGTACCCGCAATAGTCGTCTGCTGAGCTACCGTAGTCTGAGTTGCCATTTGAGAGCTTTGACAAAGAACATAGGTATTGAAGCATGATAATAGAATGAGTAATACTAAAAGAATGCGTTTTGCATCTGTATGCTGCATAGGTTGCAAAAAGACCATGAGGGAAGATGAGGCTTTGGGTCAAACATTAGACCTCGTTCAAGCCGAAGGTTTGTACACATCAAACGACTAGTTTGCGACTGAAAGTTCTCCATGACGTTGATCGTTGTAATGAATTATAAAGGTTGAACGAAGGCTATTGCTAATATTATTCGTGATTCCTAAGCCAATTAATAGGCAATGCAACTTCGTAATGGAAATTATGTACGTAGAAGGAAGCTAGGAAGTTAACGACTTACGAAGCGGTAGGTAAGATCAAAAATATTGGTCAATTTTTCACGCAACAGAGTGAACTTGTACTAATACTGTGCATATAAGTACTGAGAGGGAGTAAAATAGGTAATAGATAAAAATATAGGGGAAGATACGAGTATAATAGATAGATAAATAGATAATTTCATTCCCATAGAAGGAAATAAAAATACCGAGGGACTGGGAAAGGATGAGTCTCAATGAGCATCACTCCAATACTTATCGGCATAAATCTCACTCCTTCTTAGGAATTCTAAGGTTTCATCGAGCGTAACCCGTTGTATGTTCACAATAGTTATTCCAAATTTTTAAAAGGGGGAAGAATCGGTGTGTATACGCGCTAATTTCTAATTAACATTTGGATAGACTAGTAAAAATAGATAAACCACATCATGAATTAGGACTTGGAAGTACATTTTCGATTGCATACCCACTATATCCACAAAATCAAACTTTCGCGATGATAGTCACTTTTATTGAAACGTTGAAAATGTATTCGTGGCCCCACCGTGCTACGGTAGGAGAGATTATGAAAATTAAATGAGAGAAATTAGGTGTAGAATAGATAGATTTAAGATGACATTTCTTTCACGAATGATGAGGGATAAAAATAACGTTGTCCGGCTGCGTTTGGGGTAAAAAGTATTTTGGGTCAAAGGTAGTGTAATCACGCCCTGCCACACACCCTTGAGTTAGATTGCAGGATAATATGCAATAATAATGATAATTATTATTATAATGAAACGTGAAAATCTATTTTGCCTAAACATAGAACATTTATTCAGTTTTGATGACGGAAGTCACCGATATAATATATACAGATAGTTAACTTTCACAATTTATCATGTAGTGGCAAATAAGTACATTTATTCATTCTAAAATTTTTGTTGAAGTTACAATTATGTGGTAGGTCTCCAGCATAAATTTTAATGCAACTAATGCAATAGCCAATGCGAAGTCTTATGAGCTCGCTATGGGCTTCCTGAAGGTAAAATAACTTCATGGATTCCTTTGTATTCCTCGTAAAACTGTTTAGTGAAATATGCGCATCCTCCAGAATATTATTTACTGGCGCCGTTTTGTTGACGATGTACTCGTATTCTGCATATGAAGTGAACCAAAAAGACTGATCAAATCTTTCACTTATCTTTTAAAATTCCATTTTTCCTGCCATAAAATTCTACTTGGAATCGGGAAAAATTATTTCTTTAATTTCTTAGATGTAACCGTAAAGTGACGAAACTCCACCTTTGAATTCCGTGTCTCTCCGGAAACTCTCTTCTCTTTCTCTTTCCCTCTCACATATACACACACAACAAAATACACGCATTTTATAAACGCCGCCCTTCCCACAAGGACGCAACCTTCGAATTATTGAATCATCGCCTTTTACGACTCCCTAGTAATTCCTTCAGGCGAAAACTCATTAAATGGATCGCTACCACTAACGGTCGTAACCGTTGGCGGTAGCGATCCATTTAATGCTGCCATCATCGGTCATTGTTTGGAGAAGAAAAAAATATAAATTTCCTCAAAAGTTATTATTTTTTCAACAACTAGAAACCTTAAGGACACTAACCACTTGCGAAAGCTAATCTCTTTATGGGCCGTCAGATCGAAAGCTGCGTACCTCTAATCTAGGTCAAATTATAAATTAGTATTTTAAAGATTCTCAAAAATTTCTCTTGTCCAAAAAAACTACCTTTTGAAACCTTTGTCACGCTTGGCAGTAAGCAAACTTCGTTGGAAAGATTGCTATGTAGAGTATTGCGGCAGGATTTGTCTAAGTTTCATATCAGGGTTAGAGAAGCAACGCACTTTCATCCACAAAGATCCTTCTTCCCATATCATTAACAGGGATCACGTGCGAGATAATCAAAATTGGTAGAGTATATACCGTATTTTGTCGATATCCTCCATGTTATTTCCTGTAGGTTATTTTTTATTTAATCGAGCCATCTTTTTTACAGTTCTACAGCACGATTTGAATATACATATCCTGTTATTAAATATTGTTACACGTAAGTACCTTCTTTCGTGTGAGAAACTTTTTTCAAATACATGATTAAAGGTGCGCAGAGGTGACATGATTGGGATTGTGCATGCAAGGCTGGTGGCCTTACACCCCCCGCCACACGCCCTTGCGGAATATTGCGTGGATGTATGTCTCAATCCAACCAAATCTTCAATTTAACCAACAATATTATACTTTCCAAAATCGAGGAAAAAATTTGATATTCAATAATTGAAGACAGTGTACATACCTATATTTTCCAACAACATTTACGCTCCTCTCCTCATCATCCCCAGTCACTCTACCGCCTGCCATTGCCTTCTATTTAATATCTCTCTCCTACATCCCCACTGGACGCCTGCTTTGTATCCTTATCCTCCCGTCTCCAACCACAGTTTTGTTCTCAATTGGCTGTTTTCAGTGACTTAAATACGATACTCAAAAGTTGAAAAACGTTAAAATATTATCATCCGGCCCCAGTGGCGGCGGGGTAACATCCTCGCCTGCCAAACAAAAGGTCGCGGGTTCGATTCCCGCCTAGGTATGATGGTAAACGAATAATCCACCATTTATCTGTCCGGAACGCGATTACCAAATGTAAAGAAAATACTATCCATTGCTCCCCATACATATTTCTGCGCTGAACGGCATCACCTTCGGAACAGCGCTGTTGGGTGTTACTCTTCGCAATCCATAGCTTGCGTGTGAAATGGCAAGGTCGTCTTCTTTTACTTCGCACCACTTTACACCCTGCAATTTTTAAGTGCCAGGAAGACTGAGGCTATTTGCAGATTTACAGCCTTTGCTCTTCCTGGTTGTCATATTTCTTTTTGTTGTAAGGGATTTTTCCCGGCATTGTTGATACGAATTTATTCGCTGTTAATATTTTTATTATACTGACACCTGCCTTAAAATCGAAACCGGAAATCAGTTGGAAAAAAGGCATGTGAGGAAAGTTTCAAATGGCCTCCGAAAGGCGATAGTTTAATCTTAGTTTAGCCGACGAATTGGTTAATAACGCATTCGCTTAAAATTAGCCCTCCTTAGCGCACACGCTCAACAGCGGGTACTAAAGCATGTTAGATACTAGCAAAAGAAAACCTATGCGGAAAGGAGTATATGCTGAATTTTAAAAATAATAAAAATTGTTAGGTACTCTGCTAGACCTTTCATTTATGAAAGGGTTCATCGTGCCCGGTCATACAAGAATATGAACCTTTTATAGTTAAGTAATGGATTTCTGAGACAAAATTTCAAAAAATGCCTGAATTAGATGCCGAATTTGTTACTCCCTGCATATCTGGGATCTGATCTCATTTATCTTTAAAATTTACGTAATTAATACCAATACAATACGTGTAGAAATAATGTTGAAATATTGATAATGAATGAAGCTCTTTTAAGATAAGAAACCATACACGAATTATCTTTTGAATCCTATGGACTATATTTTTTCCAATTCATTTATTAATGATGATGAATTGAAATTGGGGTAAAAATTCACTGTCCTTTCTTTTCATGCAACAGAGATGGTTCCTTCATAAAAAATATCAGATTACGTAAGTCTTAAAAATGATATTCACAATGATAATGTCACATCTGTGACGATTGAAGAAGAAAGGAATCAAGACATTAGGTAAACACTATTCTTGAATATGTAAAAATATAATCTCTAAGAAAATAACACAAAACCCAAATTCATAAGACACACTAGGGTTGCAGCAAAAGTGAAGCAATCGCCTCAAGAAAGCATTGATATTCTTTCAGCTCGTAAACTTATTATGAAGATTACAATGGTACAACAGGCATTAGAGTTAATAACAAAAAGAAATTTAATGGAAGAGATTCCAAAGGAGGCCTTTCTTCGAAGCCAGTTGGCTTCCGTAAACGGTATTTTACTTTCTTTGGTGGAATGGTGACCATAAAAACAGTGCCTTCAATGCTCTCATAATTCAATCGTGAATAGAACCATCAGCTTCCACGCGATGGCGCCAATTACGACAGCAGGAGTTGATGGGTGTTTCGCCGCGGTGGAATAATTGCTGAGAAATTTTAGACTTCAAAGCGCAGAAAAATGAGGTTCATCTTAATTTTTAATCAGATGCTCTTAAGGACCATTATTTTCCAGTGATATTTGTTTACATCGTCACTATACAGAGAAGAAAGAAGCAGCAGGTGAGGAACATACTAAATTTATTTCAATATGAATTCTTATGGATAAATGGATATGGATAGATAAATAAAAAGATATAATCAGTTTTCTTTAGTGCTCTTCATTTTAAGTTAAAATTACTAGGTGAATAAACGAAATGATATCATTAATAAGATTTCATTATTTGAGGGTGCAAATTAGTTTTTGTTTCATTACTTTGCACTGACCTCTTAGGTTCTACAGGGTTTGGAATATATCATGAATTGTGAAAATGAGTTTTGATACGAATGCGATACAAAGAAATTTGATATGACTATTAATATTATTTAACATTTAAGACGTAGGTTTTGGATGGACAAGCCTTCTACTTTCTATCCCCTCGCATTCGGTCTAACATGCCTGATATTCCCGACCTCTCTTACTTTATATTCTCCCCTCGGTCACCGTCTCCAAATTTCCATCGCCAATCAATAAACAGTAAATCCTCTTTTTCAGCCTCATTGGGATTGATCTCAACAGCCCTCTCTCCTCTCCTCCGTGCCCAGTATTTCTTCGTCTGTTTTCCATTCCATCCAGTTCACTTCCTCCATCTTTCTCCTCGCCCACATCTCAAGAGTCTCCAATCTACGCCTATCATCTTTCCTCGGTGACAAAGTGGGTACAAAAATACATTCCATAGTTTTCACTAATCTTTTCATCAAATCCTTACTCAAAGTCCCTGTCATCAACTCTTTTCTCCTTTGCTGCGTAGCGTGTTCTTCTTCTCATGTCCTCATTAATTTCACCATCTTGGTCCGAAATATTTTCGAGATATGTCAAATGCTCCACCTGCTTTAGTTAATGCCGTAATTTTGACGCCTAACATAAGTCATGCTACTTCTCGAAAACATCATAATCTAAATTCGTTTACATTCATTCTCATCCCATATCTATCACAACGATTTTCTAATGCGCTCAGCAATTATTCTAACCTTTTATCTAACTGGCTAATTTATTTTGTCTTTTTTATTCAGTACCCTGAAAGTCACCACCAGGGTGCGTGGTAGGGGGTGATTACACATCTGACTATCCTTGATCCAAAACCCCTTTCCCTTTTAGCGCGGTCTGACAAACGTTATTTTATTCTGACCTCGCATCTTTCGTGAGAAAAGTCACATCTAAAATCAATCTGTCCTGCACTTAGCTCAAATAATTCAATTTTTATTGACATGATAATTAAAGCGTACATGCTACGTGATGATTAAAACACATCCCCGAATTCAAGTGGTTTTACGTAATTCACATCTCCTTTTATTCCCATCTCCTGCTCTATCTCTGCCCCTTCTATCATTTCCTCTCCATATTAAAAGCTAGTGTTAATGGACATCCCAGGCTTACTCGTCTTCCTAACAATGCTCATCCCATTCGCACCTGACAGATACGCTGGCCAATCACAATTCAGCAATACTTTTCGTCATTACGTCTAATTTATAAAACATTTCTCTGCAATTTGAGATAATTTAAGATAAAATTGGACTATTGTAGGCAAATCGAAAATAGGAAGCAAGCTATGCAATATTAATTCGTGCATTATATAACATGCAGTTAATGTAACTTGTAATTCAACCTTCGCTCCGTGAGTTACTCCCAATCTAGCTCCTCTAATAATTTTCATACTCTACTCAATTTATCATAACAAAGTTTTACAAATCTAGCTCCTCTAAGCTGCACGCGATCTAATTCAGCAATTTATCCAAAATTCATTGTTGTGATTAACATGAATTGAAACATTATTATAAAATATTCCGCGTCACTGCATCATATTCGGAGCTGAGAAATGAAGCTTAGCCATGCTTTAGTTCTCTTCCCCGTTCGTGCGAACATTCCGTCGACGACGCATAATCAATCGTCCGGCTGGAGCGGCGTGGTCTTGCGCTCCAGCCGGAACCTTGAAAGCGATTCATCCTCGAGGGACGCAATCCGTGAGCGTAACATGACTGGCTGCGTGGACGCGAATAGGCAAGGACCATCTGCGGAAGGGGCTAGGAGCAAGAAAAGAAAGTCAGGAAGGATCACAGTGCTCGCAGCACCGGCTGAAAACACAACTCGGCTCTCAATGGAATAGTAGTGAAGGCTACACGCGCGCAGAATTTTATATGCATGCCTTTCTGGGCTACAAAACGCAATTCGATGTTCCCTCCCGATACATAAAGTTGGTCGTGCCTTACAAGCTGCCCCTTTCATTTGGATGCCGAAGATAAATTTCTCTCTCTCTCTCTCTCTGCCACATTCCCTGAGGCGATCACAAAGCCATCGGTGCGTGAAAATATCAAATGATTAATGCCTGCATCTGCCCCTCCGTCCAGATTTGCCTCCCCTGGGGTTGAGGAATATCTGCTGATCCATCCATGACATAGCTCCTTGATTTTTCATGGAAAATAAATTTAGAAATTTGTTCAGCTAGTCGATGGCTCTGTATTTGTGCATTTTAATAGGAACCATTGAAATTCGGGACGTGCGTCAAAATATTATCTGCAGAAGTCGGGAGTCGCCCAAATACGCTGAGCTTGCCCTTGGTTTTCAGCTGACACAATCCATTCATATTATTCATTGACACGGAGTGATTTTTCGCAACGGAGGGCACAAAGGGAAGCAGGAAAAGTGCTACAAGATTTATAATCCGCACAGGCACACATTTATGTCATTCGTTTTATATGTTGCTTATGATTTTTGTATAAAAAATGTATGGGAAACTTTTTCGTCTTGGAATTATGGCATATACATATACTCACCTGGGTAGTTGGTGGGTGAAACGAATACCATCGAAAAGAGAGCACAACTCTTTTAGATGGGGCAAAGTACGGCTATATACACACACACATTATTATTATTATTATTATAAGGTAATCTACCGGTTAAGGTAGGTTTTTGGATGGTCATAATTAATAATTAAATAATTTGTGACCCCCAGCAAAACACACCATCTCACTCTATATCAGGTCCCTCTTCAGCTCTGAGTACCTTCTTCCTCCCTTCATCCCGTCCAACATCCCTATCCTGTTCCTTCCCTTTCCTCGTTTGCCTAACATTCTCCCCTCAATTACAGTCTTCAATACCCCTTCATCCACTTTTCCTGCCACCATAGGATTGCTCCCAACAAACCCCTCTCTTCGCCCACCATACCAAGTACACACACACACATATATAAATAACACTTTTTGAAAGTCTCACGGACGTGAATGTCCCTCTCTTCCTTGATAAAGGTGGTCACGACCACCGAAAATTCGAAAAATAGTGAGTCTCTTTTTTGTGTGTTTCTGTGTTTTTGTCTGTGTCCACTAGTGCTAAGTGTTATACATTATATATATATATATATATATATATATATATATATATATATATATATATATATGTATGTGTGTGTGTGTGTGTGTGGGTCGCGGTAGTCCAGGGGGTAGAACGTTGGACTGCTGATCGGAGGGACCCGGGTTCGATTTCCGGGTAAGGCACTCTGGGCACCTGCAGCTCAACCCAAACTATGTGATTTTTCGGGTACCAGGTCTTCCTGGGAAACCATAACCAGCACAAGGAAAGGAACTGGCCCCCCTACCCTGATGTGTGAATTTCACACGTCGTCAGGCTTAGTACTGGGTGAACTTTACCATCACCTACCAAACCGACCTTCGGGTTGATTACTGTTTATAGTTTTTTATGGTATATATATAATTATATATATAGTTATATAGAATAGTCATACTTTGCTCCCTCCCTCAAGCTTCTTGATGACAGCACCGAATACCGAGAGAATCTTTGCTAGAGCTACCAGAAATACGTGTAGTTTCGCATTTTGCTCATTCATTCTCACATTCTCTCTCATTCGAAGTCGCTATTGTCGTCGTCCACTTTCCTATTTTAGGGAAGACTCTCCTCTGACGAAATACAAGAGTAAATAATGACTTTTTTATTCGTGTTACGCGCTGTACTGCCTGGCATCACCGTTTTATGCTTTTGCATCTTTCTTCTAATTTTCGGGGCAGGGTAAACACACATGATACTTTCCAATCTTGTTATTCGTTCGCTGACATTCTCTAACTCATGGTCCTCATGGTACAATCATACTGCACTCCACTCATGACATCGATTGACAAATAAGCGCAATGAATTATATAGATAGGTCGTAAGAATGTTAATTTGGGGACTTTGATATCATGACTCAAAAGAGAGGAAAAATAGAGCGTGTAATCCGATTTTCTTCGATTCAAACTGAGTGGTGAAAAGGCAAACCACAAAGACGTTGAATAGAGATTTAATAAATATCCAAAGCAGTGATTGAGCAATTTTTTCAAATAAAAGTATTAATTTTATATGGTTCATACAGTAGTTTTTTATGCATCTACTTTTCCTTGGTTTCTTCTGAGTTCTTATCTCTCACATCTTCATTGAACGAATTTTCACAACAAACGCGGGCATGTAACATGGCTCACTTTCATTGACCATTGATGGATTACGTGTTAACACGATTGAGCATTAAAGGATGGAATTGCATATAAAATGCAGGATGCTGTTCCGAATTTTCAGCTTGGAAGGATATTATTTCAAGTTCATTTTCTCCAAATGCTTTACATAAAACTAAAAACTTTTCCAAATACATTATAGAATGGAGCCTTGGCGTAGACCCTTAATAAAAAATCCAGCTTACAAAATTTTCGATCAGATAAGCTTATGTTTTTCTTTTTCCACCTAACTACAGTCTATGCACGTACTAAGATGTTCGGGGAAAACGCGAGTATTGAAACACGTCGCATAAGAATTCTAATTTCCTTATCTCATGAGTTACCAAATGAATCACAGCATTTGGTTGAGCCTAAAACTCATCTTTGATTGCTGGAGTGACGCCCTCGTCTGGGCTGAAGATGGCAGAATTGTATTTGTTACCCTCGGGGGCAGTTTCGGAAGGTGCCTCGGTTACTCTCGCAACTGTCGTAAACTCAAGATAGAGGAAAGAGTCGTTCGTCTTGATCTCATGGGATAAAGACGAACGACCTCGCACACGACCCTGAGTTGACTCCTTGAATCCGCAACAAAATATTTCTCGAGAAATCGGCGGAACACATAATTACGAATCTTAACACCAATGGGCATCAAGCAGGAAATAAAAGGCGGCTCGCCAAGGTCAGAGGTTCCCACGCATTACGCGAGGAACCGTCGGGCGTCGCAGCGTGCGTCGAATTTTCGGGAGTTTCCCGTCGGAGGGGAATGAATGTACGTAGCGACGCCTTTCCTTAGGGCAGGGCGGCGCGCGGGTGAGGGCCCACGGGTCGTTTACCCGTCTCTTTCCCGCCCCTCGCTCACTTAATTCGGTTCCGGGAAGCCATGGACCAACCCGCCTCAAACCGCATGCTTCCGCTCAGCCTCCTACACGGTGGTGACGAATACACACACTTGTATCGAGAGGTGCTATCTCATTGGACGAGCTGTCATCATGCGCGAATTGTTTACCGAAACGAAAATGAGTATCTTTGACCTTTCAAGGACGATGTAAATCAAAGGGAATGGCCGTGGATCACCTCTTTCCCGAACACCATTCCCTCGAGGTATTTTCGAGAGATTGAAAATATTTTTCTATCCCGACAAGCATGCTTATCAAATCCCAAAAGGGCTAATAACACCCCTTCCTCTCAGTCCGATGGGAGGAGAGCTGCCGTTTGTTGACGGTTCACGGCAAACTTTGCGTTATATTTGCTCTCTCAATGACACGGAATTTTTATGCTACATAGAGAAAACACATTAAATGATAAATAAAAGGGTTTGAGATTCGCTCCAACGGCAGAACAAATTCAGTCTCGTACTGAATCCTGTTTACACGGAATGTCACAGGAAATATGGCCTAATGCTAAATGTCCGTAATGTACTATGTGATCACCCTAGTAAAAAAGTACACTGCTTCAAGTGTTATAACTTGTGTGCGATAAATGACTTAGAAGGGGTTCCCACTATGGACTTTACGACCAGAATGCGGTGAAGTGACTTGGGTCGAGGAGAAAAATTTACCTCGAGATATCAGCGTATGGAATATAATAAACATCTTTCGAATGTGAATACAACTTAAGGAATGAATAGGTAGGGTATATTTTTAAAATACCTATTTTCGAAGGCGCATTAAAACTAATAATCAGTTTTACTTATGAAGTTAAAGTTAAAACTTTTAGTGGATAATGTATTGAAAAACTTAAACGCTCATTAATTAATTATTATTGCTAATGAAAATAAACGGCAAAGTGAGAAAATAAGCCTTTACTTATTCTGGAATTTTCCGCACATTCAAGTCATAATTCCAAAAATATATCTTTGTCGCACTCGAACTAACGGAAAACAGCTCTCCATAGTTGAATATTTTTGGGATACGAAACGAGCAAATTCACTGCGAATCATTGTATTTCGGATTGAATTCTACCCGTTGATTCTACTTGCAAACAAAATATACGTATGCATAAGGAATCTCAAAATAGATTTATCGTTATCTTGGAAATGGAAGATGATGTAAGACATTTATTTCGGTATCTTCACTTTAAAAATTCAAAGGGTTTTGGCACTCGATTCAGCAGTTTTGGTACATCAATAACATCGATAAAATCAACACAAAATGATTTGAAAATACTAGTCTGAGATGGGTAAACTTTTGAACTTCATATGCTATAAAATTCCATTCAACAATGGGCAGCAAAGTTGCAGTGGATATATAGTATATCCCCCCCATCGTGCTACGGTAGGAGAGAACCCTAAAAACCATAAACACAGTAATCAACCCGAAGGTCGGTATAGGAGGTGATGGTAGAGTTCACCCAGTAATAAGCCCTATACGGCGTGTGAAATTCACACATCAGAGTAGGGGGGCCAGTTCCTTTCCCTGTGCCGGTTATGGTTTCCCAGGAAGATCTGGTACCCGAAAAATCACTCAAGCTTGGGTGGAGCTGCAGGTGCCCAGAGTGCCTCGCCCGGGAATCGAACCCGGGACCCTCTGGTCAGCAGTCCAACGCTCTACCCCCTGGACTACCGTTTAATATATATATATATATATATATATATATATATATATATATATATATATATATATATATATTTATATATAACGATTGTACGGAAAAACTCACACGAGCGGCACAATAATGGGCTGACACAATATAACACAAATAGAATAGAATAGCAACATTTAAAAGACACTCACACGGTAAATTGTTCGAGCTCTTAGCCCTCTCAGAGGCCTTCTTCAAAAGAGACTTGAAGAAGGCCTCTGAGAGGGCCGAAAGCTCGAATAATTTACCGTGTGAGTGTCCTTTTAAATGTTGCTATTCTATTCTATTTGTGTTATATTGTGTCAGCCCATATATATATATATATATATATATATATATATACACACACAGACACATATGGGTGGTCTGAAAAGTTTCCGACTCAGAAAATTTCGGAAAAAATATCTTGTATCTTTGTTAGGTCGGAAACTTTTCAGACCACCCTCGTATGTGTGTGTGTGCGCGCGTGCGCGTGTGTTAGATCTGTTTCAGAAGAAAATCCAGACAATGCATGTTAATAATGCCCCATTCTTAATCCCTGCGAAATATTTCAGCGAAATGAACATTACCAGTGAAATATTAACCAAGTCATTTAACCACCTGGCACGCGGAGAAGAATGCCCATTTGCATGAACAATGAGATGGAGACAAATGCTAGCGATTTATATTTTCATAGGAAAACTTTCCGTAAGATTGAGGAGTTCGACACTAGATGGTTATTTCTAGCCAAAGAGTGAATCACAAGGCAATCCATGGGGCAATGTTTACATATTTCCAAACTACGTTTAACCGTTTTTAATGGATTAAATAACTGCGGAACCAATGAAGTAATACAGGCAGTTACCCAGTTAACATTTATAAGACCAATGATGTGCCTACTAATTAAACAGTTATTTACCAATAGTGGCTGCAATACTTTTACAGAGTAAACAGGAGAAGCGACTACCATAAAAAATGAAATATACCATATCATCTTAATAATATATTATAATAGTTTTTACCATTGAAAAATTGGACATGGCTAAACATCTCTATCCCATTTTGCAGAGGAAATTAAACTCTTTATGATAGCTATAAATATTATAAATCACGAATTGAAGATTGAGATGCCTTCGCTTAGCATGGATTTACTCATTTAATGTTTTGGACTATTTTCACCGACCCTGCAGGAGAAGATTTATGAGCTGGAGGGGTGGGGGGGCAGCGAAAGAAATTGCCGGAGCTACGAATGGCCGAGGGTTGCCGGGTAACTTTCGACGGGAGGGCGTAGTGTGATAAATGTGAGGCGAATGGAAGAAGGATCGCACATGCGACAGGCCACGAAGTCTTGCCGAAGAAACAGGGAGTCGGCGAGGGACGGGGGAAAAAGGGAGGCGGACTTTGGGTCTCAATGGGACGTCCCGATTCTGAAGGAGAGGCGGAGGGAGGAAGAGAGCACCTACGCTGCCTCGGACCGGAAAGAGCAAGTGGAAAAATTTGTCAGCGGACGTCTGAATGGTAAAGGGCGAGCGAGGTCACCTGAAACCGTGACATCGAGCTCCACGGAGTGAATAATTAAAATGTCTCTGGTCGGGGATCGAATGCACACCATTCAAGGTGCACCCACCCAGTGGAGTCTGAATCGCACTAATCAGGTGAAAGGGAGGACGGATGGTCCAGAAGAGCGTGTGTTTTGATACCTAAGCGCTCCTAGGGACGATAACTGACTATTTATCGACTACAAATTCAAGAGTCTACTTACTTTCGGAGATATAACGACCGAAAAACGTAGTTAAGACCGGACAGACTGACGCATAATGTTTCAAAAGAGTATCCGGTGTTACGCCTTGCATTTGCACGACAAAGCCAGATAGCACTTGAACTGCCGCACACACCTTTGCGCTATTAATCAACCAAAAAATGAAAAATCATCAACCACACCACAACCCTACCATTATTGTATATTATGCTGTGAATTAGAGAGAACTCTTCGCAATTCGTTAAACACTCCATTGTTTTACCTAGATCGATAATCTAACGGAATCTGAACGAAAGTTTTGCAGGATCCATCTCTGCTTCTTCTTAACAATGCTGTATATTATGAGAATCATATATTAATCATTATTCAAGCGCAGTTCTACTTCCTCATTTTAAAATGGTAGCCATAGTTTGAATTGTATTATGAGAACAAAAGCAAAATGTAAAGTACGTTATTCTTCGCATGAGTGGTTCCTGTCAAGGAGACATTGATATAGCATTACGATATGAAAGCAACTGAAGCATGACATATATGCGAGTAGGATCACCACAGGAAAAAGATAACGGTCAGTTTTGCTCCCATGCAGCCGATCATACGATTATTTCACTTGGATTATGTAATGAGCAGGAGTTTTATAAGCAGGAAACACGCAAAAGATGGCTGATTAATTACTTACCTCGAAGTATCTCTAATTGACTCTAAATAATTGAAATCATCTAACATGCGTTCATTCCAACTGCAGTAAAGTATTTCTCTAGATAAATAGGAGTATTAAGCTGAGTTTCTTTATTGAGAGCGCCATCTGAACCCTCACAGCTGCCACTCAACTAATTATTCTTGCACATTAATTCGGTTAATTAGCACATCAAAGTTCACCCGAATGAAATATTATGGTTCTTTGTTTCTGAATGGAATAAGTACATATTATTTATGCGTGCCCGTATATTTGATGTTTTGACTCAAGATACCACACCCATTGATGACAGGTTCCATATAATTGCGATTTTTCGAGAGCGAATTGCTGGGTGTCGCAAGTTACGCTTAAGCGAACGTAGAAATCGATTGTGGGCGTGCTTGTTAATATAGTACATATAGTATATCACTCCTAAACGCCATTTCTTAGGTAAGACAGAATCCGTTATTAAATCGAATAATTCTCGAAGATCGGTCGAACTGATGAATAATATTTCTGAGTAAAGCTTCCGTTACAGAAAGACGGAGTACTTCATCACGACCTCAGGCCCTCTTAGTTGGGCTGATGCTCCGCAATTCTGCACTCAATCCTCCGATTGGCTACGTAGCCTCTTCAAGTCTCCATATTTGCCCTATTTGATGCGGGCCATTCGGGAAATGAATTACTGTGGAGCAGGCAACACCCGGGGTCTTCCTGTTTGGCACTTCCACTCACTTCCCTCCCCATGGCTCTCATCACTGGCATCTCATGACACTCAATGCCCTCGCCTGCCAACTCATAGGCCGCGGATTCTATTCCCACGTATGTGGGTTTCCCTCCACCAAAGGATCGGGTGCTTGTAATTGTATTTAATGTATGCGAATCTAATGCATTGGGGTTTAGTAGAAGAAGGGACCTTTAAGTCTCAATCTTGCCCCAATAAAGTCGTTTGATAAATAAATCATCGCGCCTCAAAAAGTGTCCGATAAGCTGTAAACAAGATAAATGCATATCGAACACACTAAACATTTCATGAATAGCAAAGGTTTTTAATATATCTGGACTATGGTCAACGAAAATGAGTTCGACAAAAGGTAGATATTATAATTGTTGATCTAACCATTATTTCAACGGGCGAGAAGAATGAGTGTAAGTCTCTCTTTGTTGCGTATCACCTGATGATCTAAATTATATGAACGAAATTATTTTTCATTTCATTAACGTTAATATAATTATAAATTAAAATTTTATGAATCGATTATATGAACTTGGAACTTGCCGAAAAATGAATTTTATTTGGGCATTAGACTATATTTCGAGTGCACAATGGATCACTTGTCATTTCCCAAGGGAAACCCAAAGAAAATGTTAGAGGCTTTCCAAATCTTATGCGAGAGCGTAATATGGCCCCGTAAATCTAAGTGGGACACTTTCAGATTCGATATCGTCCATTATTTTCGTTATTCCCGTTCCTACGTCGGGCTGCAGAAATATTGAGAAACTACGCTTACTTGGCGTCTCAGAAAACTGGAAGGAAAATGCCCAATCGAAGTCTTGATAGAAAGCGAAAGAATCCAGCCCGCACTCGGACGTTACATCTCAACTCATTGATGCGTGAGAAATTCCCGGGACGCTGATTGTCGTTTAACCTCGTCCACAGATGACACATTCGCTCTGGAAATACGTACTATTGGCATTCTCGCCGTGGACTGCGGAGAGAGTGAGGGACGCCTTGCGGCGATGGCAGCCGTCCGAGCTGCGAGCCGATGCGTGCGAGGGGGGAGGAATGGGGTGGAAGACCGTGTGGGAGGGAGAAGGAAGGAAGGAAGGAAGGAGAGAAGGGAATGAATATGGGGACGAGAGGGGATCACACGCGCATAATTTGCTCCCCCCTTCTCGCCCTACCTAGGAGGAGCGGCGTCGACCATGTGGGAGACTTTGGGATTTCGCCAAGTACTCTCCACTCACTACCGAGCGCGGTATTTTTATAAGGATGGAGAGACCTGGTGAAGAGTGTCTTGAACTTGTAGTGATATCAACGCCCGCTGCGAAACCTTGGGAAATTATTTAATCCCTTCCCCTTTCGCCGATGACACTCCAATTGAGAGACAGCTCCTCAAACTACCGTTTATAAAAAAATATGGACCACCTGCTTAGCAATCCAATTAAAAATCAATGTTCCTATATTAGTGAAATATCATGGTTAAGGTAGAAGTATTACTTCAGCCGTATTTATCGACATGTATTTTTTGCCGTCCTATCCCTGTGGGCGGTACCCTAGGCTCAAGGTCATGTTGGAAATTCACTTGTTCCCTCAATTACGGTAACGTATCTCATACATTTACTCAGAAAGCCTGGATAAGATGCGGTGGACATTCTTTGACCCAACGAACGTGAAACTCTTGCCCGTAGCAACGCCGTTTGTTTAAACCTTCCATCAATAGAGGTATATCCTGAGGCTTAAACTTCACACTTATTATTTACTGGACCAAACACTGAAAACTTTGAGAATTACATGCCAAATATTCCTTATTCATCACACGAGTTGACTTTTGCTTCGGATATATTTCTATTGCTGCGCTGTTAATAGGGCTCTCAATAATTTGATCTTGGTAAAGCAATTCTACATGAACACCACTCCAATCGCTGATGGCTACGAAAATAATTCTTTGGTGTGTAAAGACAGTATGTCTTCTACTCATATATGTGTATATTTCTGCTGACTCATTGCATTAGGTGAGACAGAATATTTCCTTAAAACAGGACTAAATCACGGAATCTAAGGTTGGACATTAAGGCCAGTAGATTAAGACTAAAGTATCGACAAAAAAGCGTATAGATTCGGGGACCAACTGGAATATCTTTTATACGAAAGTGAGTCCCTAGATATTCCATTCAAAAAATACCGATATTTACGCATATGCATACCATTACTCCAACTTAATTACGACTCCGCTGAGCGCAAGCAATTTACTCTCGACTAATTTGTTTGTCTCCACAAACTATCACTCTGAAGCTAAAGAAAGTATCTGTCAAAAATTATCCTAAAAGATTTTCTTCAGACCTTCACATTTTGACCTTAATTGACACATTAATGAATGTGGACCGATTATTGCCAATCGGTCCATTTGTTTTGAAAAGAAATGGATGTCATGTAATAAATAAATTACTCATTGCTATTTCATAACGTTTCATAGAGGCATCGAGTCCACAAAATCTCAAATACAAATTAACTAGTTACCCAATGTATGCAGACACAATCAGGAAAACAGTTAAAACGTACTTGGAAAACCTCGAGGCATATATTTTCGTCGAAATCTCTTAGCCAAATATTATCAATACACAGCAAATGATTCCCTTACACTCCATATCGAGGTAGTAAAAATAACGAAAACGATGTTTGCATGGACTCGCTAAAATCTCTTAGCAACCTTTATGGCAGTAATCCATTAATACCGGAACTAATGGACGAAATGAAATTTTCGTGACTTAGCTCGGAGAAGGATTACGCCCATGGTGGAGTGCGCTTTCGTGTAAGGAACAATGACTCCGAGCTTCTTCTGCGTCACTAAGTTTCGAAGGGCGTCGTGAGCTGAAGTGGTCAATCCAGCCAACAGAACGCGGTGTGGCCGAATAGGAGGCGAAGTGAGTCTTGTTGAACTACAGTTCCGTTTCGTAAGTTTACAGTAAACCAAAAGTGCAAAAGACTCCATGCCAAAATTTCGAAGATAATCCACTCAAAACTGATTGATTGAAACAACGAACTATTAGCCCAAAAAATATATATGTCCTAAATAGAAAAGAATTATTGATTAATGAATCATTACTGTCGAGAATCAGTACTTAATATCCTGTTTAAGATTAATAAAACAACTATTGAATACTTAATACTCTGATTTACATAATTCGTTTTGCCTAATAATTATTTAAGCATAAAAATCATATTCCATACTAATTTAGAGAAAGAGCAAGGGTATTCAATATGAAAATCACACTCTCAATACAATAAAAAATCATGGAATATGCAAGTTCAATAAAAATTTAGCAAATGCCAAGGCAATTCCTTAAACCGGAGTCACCGATCTGCGAGGGCTTGCAAATACGAGAAATGTCCCCGTGAAAAGACAGACCGGGATTCTGGTCAGGGCGGATTACTTATGCACTGTAAAATTTGAAGTGAGGACGTCTCGAATTTCAAATCACAAAATATTTTTCGCCTTCTATAAACACACGATTCTTCTCTTAAAGTCAAATAAAATGATGAATTTATCTTTCACCTAAGTTTTCGTGGCACTTGGACGAAAAAAAACATGTCCTTAAAATTGCTAGTCACAATATGATACGCAGTCTACGTGACTTGGAAATGTAACAGCGACATATACTTGTACACCTTCAATCTCGTAGATCTTGTTATAGGTAGATCACTTATCCTAAATCTGCACATGTATCAGACTGCACAAGCCCGGAGAGAAAATGGAGAGTCGAAATGGCAGGTGTTAGGCAGGGATGTCCTTAATCACCTGTTCTTTTTTACGTAAAAGCAGATGAAATTTGGAGAAAGGTATGGCTATGTCTGGGGACTAGAGTTAAATAAGCGGGGAACACTTCAAATCAGATTTTACGAAGATCAAGCGTTATTTAGACAGTCAGCCAAAGGGTTGCAAATCATTACTTAGCGTACCCAGAATGTGCCATAGGTAAATAATGAAAATTAATCATAATAAAACGAAGTTATTGAGACTCTCTAGAAATCGGAGGGCATAGATAAACATTGAAATTGGGGGAAACAACCTAAAACAGGTTGAACAGCTCACCTGTTTTTTTATGTTTTAGAAAAGGTGGAAAGAGTAGAAGGGGAATTAGACGAAGAATTGTATTACATAACGGGGGTTTTATAAAGTCGGGAATTAATGACAGGAGCCTTAAGGAATGATGTAACGAAAAGATTTAGAGTACACCTAAATATGGTGCGTAGTTTTAAATGACTCGGAAACTTGGTCATCGAGGCAAAACAAAAAGCGTAGATTTGGGGCTTTTAAGATGTGGGTGCGGAGAAAACTGTAGAATATGGACGGAAAAGAAAATAAACGATCAAGTTCTAGGTACAATAAGAAAACAGTTACGAATACGAATGTTTGGAGAAATTCGAAGAAGGTAAGACATGTGGATACAGAAGATGCTGAGAGGTAATTAAAGCGAAAGAAAGAAGAAGAAAGGAATCCACATTTTGGATGACATTAATCTACATTAGAATGCTGAGCAAAAAAATGAGTTATTGTAGCATCTCAAAGGGGGCTGATGATATTATGCGTCATATTGGTTAGGGTTTAAAGAGTTTAGTAGTGTAGTGCTATGGTCAATCTAAAACCTGCGGGGATCGAGATGGTGCGGGGGCTAATGTACTGGCTTCCCACCCAGAGGGCGCGGGTTCAAATCCCGGCGGTGTTGAATATTTTTCAGAGGTATCTCGATCCCTACGTGAGGTGCTTTGTGGAGGCCCCTTTGAGTGAGTACGCCGTCCGTCGGATGGGACGTTAAAACTGCGGACCCCTTGGCGCCTTTCGTAAAGAGTAGGCTAATGCCGACGCCGGGTTTATCTCCACCCTTCATCCTTTCCTGTCCATCCCTAATGGCGCAAATGAGCTCAGCAGTCGGTCGCCTCCCCTAAAAACTACTACTACTAAAACCTGCCCTAATGCGGTAAACTACTAATAATGATGTTTTTTTACACAGAGGTTTCGCTGGCGTTCTAGTTGACTTCTTTAGGTGTTTAAAAAGCCATAGGAAGATGAAATCTAAAAAAGAAACGTATTGATGGCATTTCTTTCTTTCTTTGCTCAACAAAAAGAAAACGTAACGATTACTTTCGTGAATTATAAATCCCTCTTCAATATTTTGTTTGCAAAATACGCTATGTCGAATTACCTCACATTGAAAGGGTGGATTCCTATTTATCCAAAATCCTCAGACACCAAATAACATGCAGAGTTAAATTTTACTTATTTAGCAAAAACAAAATGTAACGATTCTTCCATCGAATCACATAACCTCTCCTCAGTGAATTTTTCCAAAGCCGTGAGCCAACCAATGCCTTTCTTCGCGTTCAATAGCGGCAGATTTACACCATTACATCTAAATCCCGTTTTTCCATCAAAATTTCCCAAAATGTTTTCAAGGTTAAATTGAACAGGAATGTTGTTGAAGAGGAAATTACTCGGACTAGCATCCCGCCCGAGGCCTCTTCGCTTGTCTGAGTCGCCGGGTGCATTGCTTTCGACAAGCGGGTGAAAGGGGCGCGGCCCAAGGGATCGCCTCTCCTGATCGCCGCGCCCTCTTCGAGTACTGAGCGCGCCCTCCGCTCGCCCCATCTCAAGGCCACCGGTGTTCGGATGAGGCCATCGTAAATTTGGCGGCTGCCCTACGCAGACGCCCTATGGTAATGGCAGACTCGGGAGAATGACCTTTGTTCTCGAACTATACATTCGTACTATGCACGAGTATATCATTGAAGCTTCGGGTTATGGCAGGCCGATAGCAGACCTAGGGTCTACTTTGCATCCTCTTCAGATTAGGGCAAACAATGAATAGATTATTTTCATGGTGACCCCGAAAGGTTTGTGCGCGAATCATCGGGGCCTAAGCAATGCAAATACCATATTAGCATGGTCTCTTGATAGTTCCATGACCAGAGTGTACGACTGCTCTTGAAACAAAAGTTGTCAGCTCGGAGAGACGATAACAATTCAAAGAACTTTGGTTTCGGACATGAATAATCTGGAAACAGAAGGGCACTCTGTTGACATATAAATATATTTCAATGCTATCGAATTATATAATTTAAACCTATATGATATACTTTCATATATTAATGTCAAGTCACTAATGCAATTTAATATTTACACATCTATTGATTCTCATTTAGCAACTGAGTCAATTAAATCTTGTCAAATTATCTTATCGTTTACTCAAAAATATTCATTACTATCGGTTTAAATGCAGGGAGGGTCATTGCTATGAAGTAATAGTCAATACTTACATTTACGAGATTTTCGTAATAAAGAATTTTAAGCAAGAAAACAATATACCTGTATAGCCTGACGTTATCTGTCAGTCAAATATCGTTGGCTTTGAATACAAAAATGAACATATAATACTATGGCGAGTACTTTAATGAGCAGTTAATTTGAATAGACTGTTGGCGTCAGTTCAATACGTCCTTCAGCCTACAAATACTGAAAATATTTGTATCGGAATTCACGGTAGAAAGTAGCCGCCTCTTATCATGCATGATATCATATAAAATGTTATGCATTCAATATTTGTACACTATTGAACCAACGGAACCAAAAGTATGACTCGAGTTTTATACACAATTCTAGTAAAATTGAATAAAGACGTTTCATAAGGGAGTCTTTGGAAGAACACTTTTCGGCGCGAGTGGGTCCGGAACTGCGAGGAGAACAACTGGCCTTTGTGATCCAAAAATGAATATTTAATGACAAACTTATCCCTATATTATAAGAATTCTGACTTATGCAAAAGAGATATACAATATGGCGTGAATCCAAGATACGCCCCTGGGGGGCTGTTGTGAGGTTACGGCAACCCCAGCCAATAGGAGGAGGACGTGGCTATAGAAAGGGTAAGGAAACCCGTTCCGCGAAAGGTGTGGACAAATCGATTGCGGAGAATGGAATGAAACATAAAATTGCAAAAAAGGGTTTCTTTTTGTTCTAACACATGGAAACCATAGGAAATGGCGACCTCCATCACAAAAGGGAGCTTCTGCATTTACCATGCGTGGTTTATGGTAGAGGGTAGGAGGATGGTTTCGTATTAGATGCTTGAGAGCAACGAAAGCGATGACCGAATATGTATGAGAAATATTTGCATTAAAATCGAATATTTGAGGTTACATTGAACAAAATTTAATAAAAATTATAAGATAACAATTTTTAAGTATATTTAGTGAATGAATACATTGTGATTCATAATAAGCAGGCAATGGTTTAGAACCTGAAATGAAATGATCGAAGGTGATAATGTATTCGAATGAATGGCGGATCAGGTCGCATTTGCAGAATTCAGTTAAATTAAATGGTGGAAAGCAAAGAGGCGTGCGATAGGATCTACGAACGGGGAAGCCAGAGGCTTCAAGAGAGAATGGAATGTGTATGAAGTGCAGAACAGGAGAACAGAGGGATCGTCAAGGTTAAGAGTGACAGAGGTTATGAAAACGTGCAGGAGGAAAGCTGATAATTCTGAAAGATTGGGCTGCAGTTACCTAGCAACCCCAAGAAGGTACTAAAAAATTAAAAATGATTGATTGGGAAAACGCGTTGAGAAGAGTTTCCCAGATGCTAGTTCTGAACAATGCACAGTAAACTGACGCAAGTACGTGTGGCGTGGGGGGTGTGTTACGGCATTAGGCATAAATGCGTGAGTTAAATTATGCATTTGAATATATACTTGCTCAACACGCAAACGCTCGAATACTTGCACCTGTATTCGATGTTTTCAGGTTTAACTTTGTGGAAATCCATCATCACTGGAGTAAAAAATACCAATGTATCTTTTCACTAAATGTTCATTCGGTACAACTAGTTTCGACGCATCGGCATCATCCTCAGGTACCTTAGGATGACGTCGATGCGTCGAAACAAGTTGTACCGAGTACAAAATTTAGTGGAAAGATACATAGGTATTTTTTACTTCAGTGACTTACACCTGCGTTTGACTACAGCCATTTCTGCAAAAACTTGCATCTACACTCCTGATAATAAGACGTCAGCAGGACGGCTGGAGAAACTGTCGTCAACCACAGTGGTACTCCAAGGGAGGGGAAACAAAAACCGAGCAGCATTATGGCTCAAAACGCAGCAGAAACCTGATAACCAGCAAAACAAAGAAGGTATAATAGAAATTTGCTCACATTTCATTAATATTGGCAAATAAATGACTCGAAAAACACCGCTGAAAAGACATATGAAAAATGACTATATTTTTGTGAAGTCGAATTCAACGTAGAGGACAGTACCAAATGAGTGCAGCTATTGATAGTAATTTCATCTCAGCAATTATGAAAGATGTAAATTTAGCAATAAATTAAGCAAGGCAGAAAATACTGAAAATGACTTAACTGAACTAACCAAAGACACTTGGAATAATCTTATCATGTGGAAGCAATTCAGTAACTATGGCGAATTGTGAAATGTTGATAGCTTTCTGTGATGGAAGAAATCTTCAAAAGATAGTTGCTGTTTATTGACAAAGCAATTTAACAAAATGGAGAGACCAGGGGAAACTTTAAAAACATAATAATCTGAAGTACTGCCTTAGGATACGAAGAGAAGAAATGAAATCATTCGAGAGGTAAGGAAAGGCACGAAGTAATTAATTCAATGATACTACGAGAAATGTCCCAAATGTCACTTTAGAAGAGTCGATATGCACAAAAATACGAGAAATTTCATGCTGTAAAAATGAATCATCGGATTAAATGATTTTTCCACTGAGAAATGTGTGCTAGTTCCGAAGAAGGAAGATCAAAGAAGCGTAAGGGATATTGATACCACTTCAAAGAGAAAATCTGACGCGGTAATGCGACACGGTATGAGAACGGTGGAAACCTAATCGAATATGAGATGAAACCGAAGATTTGAAAATAATACTTCGAACAGCTCTGGAATGGCAAATAATGAAAGATAAATATATCGTTGATACACAGTTAATATTAAACCTCGATACTTCGCTCCTCACGTCGATACTTCGATGTACGTAAATAAGGTCCAAGGGCTAAATATTGTCACTTTGAAACAAAAAAGCAGTGTAGAAAAGAAGACTACAAACAACCTGTAATTACTCAGTGTGGCGCATACTCAAATGGTGAAAAATAGAACGAACCTTAGGAGAACGAAATAACGCTTATTTAAAAAAAATAAGATATCAGACAAATATGAAATTGACCAGCATTATTAGTGATAAATGGAACAAAAAGCAGAGGCATAACTTGATGAAAAGTATGAATTTAGGAGAAGGAAGTTTAAAAGTTAAGCTACCTGCCATATGCCCCTTATGCTCCTTAAAGAGAAGAGAAGGGGAAACTCCTAACAGGCTTTCAATGAAATGAAAGTTGAAGATTCAGGAAATCAAGAAAAAAAATTGATATTTTGCAAATGACACTGCTGCAATGGCAAAGGTATAGGAGACTCTGAAAAGAACGCATGAAAAAATTGGAGAAAGTGGATCAAAAATAAGAATTGAAGATGATAATCTGCGTTATAAAACACTTTACCAATACAATGACATGGGTCCTATTACTCTTTGAATGCGAGACAGAGGTAAATAAATAAGAATTATGAATATCAAATGGACAATCAAACAGCCAAAATCCAAATGGACACCTGAATAATTCATGAAAGTGGTTATGAAGAGTGGAGGGAGAAGCAAGTTAAATGAAACCACAAATAAGAAGTAATGATAAGGCATATTTTGAGGATACTTTTGGATAAAAATGGCTTTTAAAGGAAAAGTAAATACGGGAAGGACTAAAGAGGACGACTCGGAATAAATGCACGAAATATGTATATTATTGTAGACATGAAATGTGTAGGCATGAAGAGATAAGCTATCAGAAGAACTGATATGTTTTAAATTGCAACGCCCCATCATTTACGTAATACTGCGATAAAAATCAATGCAACTTGTACAAAATTCTTATACATATTATAATGATAATATAAGAAAAAATGCATTTTTTACAATAAATTATGCGAATTAAAAATGCTATGTTATAAAACTCTTTATTGAACATATATCGTAGAGCGTTTACTATATATTTGGGTGTTCCCCAAGATTCAGATTTGGGACCTACATAACTATAAGTCCTTATTGATGTTACAAACAAATTTTTAATTCAGACTCAAAGGATAACAGCTATCAAAATGATAATTTTAGGTTATATTCTAAAATGAAATCGTTAGATGAATTTATTATACCAATTCTGCATTTGACTGGTTTCGTAAGCGCGAAAATGTTCCCACGATGATAATTATTCGTAAATTAAATACATCAACTATTTCAAAACAAGAAATCGATTTTGTATGAATAATTAATCTCTAAAAAAGCTCTTAACGGCGAAAATATCATTCCAATTAGATCTTTCATTTTGATATTATGGTGCATAAAATACGTATTTGGATTTCATATTTAAAATATTTCAAAATCTGGGTATAGTGGAAGGGCCCAAAACAATTTTAGATCCGTTCACTTTAAAATGTGATTCATTATAAGGAATTTCCACATTATGTAGGTGGGGTGATTTTCTCACAATCAGTAAATTAGTAAATCCCTGTAAATTAGTGAAAGTAATATGCAGCTATTATATTGACTGCTATGACTTACTTGAAAAATTGGCATAACATTTTCCGACCGCTGAAACTAATCAGCCCATGTCAGCCTACGTAGAGACACTAAACGGCGTTTCCAAAAACGTTTAAATGCTCTTGCAATGCGTTTTAAATAGATTTATCATGAAATGTTCGTGATTTCATGCATGATATTTTCACTTTTGTCATCGCTGAGACAAAGCTAATCTAAGTTTTTTCTATTTCCTTTTAGTATTTTTTATTTCATGGACATAATAATTTATATTTTGTTGTTACTAATTAGTTTAAAATTTTAATAACATGCTCTTAGTATATTTTGAAAAAGGCTAATTCTTAATGAATTCAAGTAAAATATCCATGCATATATCTTGTGCACAAATAATCACATTCGTGCAGTGAATCAAAATATTCAGCCATTGATGCAAATATGCATTTATTTTATATAGAGATTATTAAATGGCTGCATTGGATGTTTTTTATGCTAATTTGTTTTTCATTATTCTTTACGAAGAAACCAATCAAATGGGATCAAATAAGATAGATAGAGAGGAGTTATCAGATATTGCCTTAAATCGCATTTCGAGCTTCACGATCGATGAACATTGATTCATGAGTATCTTTGGCGAACGAACAGTTATTACTCTCCTCAGCAACTGCCCCCGCCCTCGCACGTTTAGGAGCCCGCACTCCCTTTTCAGTGGCTGCTTGCCCCACGGGCACTACTGCCCCCAGTCCCCGAGAATCCCCTCCCGCCCCCGACAGTATCTAGTCGATTGACTGCGTCGTACTTCTCACGCCCTCTCGCGAAAGTAATGAAGAACATGCCGAAGACACAGGAAACATGGAAGGCAAACGAGATTATCTCACCTCACCACAAAGCAACGCCGCTGTTCACGTCCGAAGAGAAGATACATGGACGAAGCCTAGGAGCAAGAGACTCTTCAGAGCGCCGCCTTTCAGCTATCTACTCTAGCCCTTCTTTCCGGTTCAATGAGCCTTGCAATGATTTACCTGATCACAATGTATTACGTATCCCAACGTTGTTATTATGAAATTGCAGGAAGGATTCCTTCCTTTAATGAATTCGCTAACCATTTATCGAAGGGAGGGAAGGAATATTAATGTAGGTGGATTTTATATATATATATATATATATATATATATATATATATATATATATATATATATATATATATATATATACATTTATCGATGATATAGAAACACTCACACGAGCAGTATAATATTTGGACGACACAATAGAACACAAATAACATAGATAACACTTGGAAGGAAACTCACATTGTAGATTCTTTGAGCTTTCAGCCTTCTCCGAGGCCTTCAAGTAAGACAAGCAATTTTCGGAGAGAATATAGGGGTCTGGGGGGGGTGCAGGGAATGCTGGGAGGGGAATTAAAGATGGCAGTTAAGGGTGGGAATTTTAAAAGATCGGAAAGCTGGTATAAATGCGAATTCACGAGTTCTAACCTATACAGGTATATAACCTGTATATTGGTGGCTGAATCGGGTAGGGATTCTAGGATCGTAAGCGAAAATCACTGGTAGAATGAAAGGTTGTGGGAGTTTGCGTGTGAAGGTAATGGAGGACATGCCGAAGCGAAGAGAGTGAGGCAGCGGTGATTGTACCCGAAAAATCACATAGCTTGGATGGAGCTGTAGAGTGCCTTGCCCGGGCATCGAACCCGGGACCCTCTGGTCAGTAGTCCAACGCTCTACCCACTGGACTACCCCGACTCAGGCAACAGATATTATAGATTATTATTACTAGTACAATGATATGAAGAGATAAGCCGATTAAATTCCGTTGAGAGCTGCACTAAGCCAATATGTGAATTAGTTATTGGTCATTTATGACGAATTTAAGCCACACTTAGCCCTGGGGGTGAGAGGGAATCGGAACTTTTACTCGCTATCCAATTTTTTACTCTATAGTTCATGCCGTTCCAGAATTTACTTCTGAATTCGACTAATATATTAGAACACAACAATTTTTATGAAACATGCTGGGTGAAAAGAGCATCCAGATTGTGATTTAATGAGGTAGATCAAAAATGGAAGCAGGAACGGAGAACGACAGAGGACGACTGAAACATTTTTACACGTGGACTAAATGCCGCCAATTTCGATGCGTAGGTTGCTGGTTGTGTACTACGCTGAATTTATGTACCGAGCCTCTTTTTCCTCAACCTCCTCCTGGGCTACAGTTAGCAGTCGTGTCCGCTGTAATAGGTGATAACAGAGCCTCACTCCCCACGCAAACGCTTTCGAGCCCTCGGCGACCCATTTGCCCAGCCGCCCACCAGTGGCAGGGTAACGACGCCGCCGAAGACAAGGTCCACCCACGCGGCCAGGCAATTAAATAGTAACGACGCCGGAAATAGTGCGAGTCCGAGAAATTCTATCGCTTTCCCCGGACTTATGATTAGAGCTTGAAAGTTCAGAATATTTACTTTTTTCTACTATTTGCGTAGATTTCAAAAATGCTGTATTTTTTATAATCATAACTCGTGCCCATTTTGCCTACTTAGTTCCAGCTGATCCAGGCTCTCGAGATTCGAACTTGTAAGTTTGATTGGTATTCCAAACTAAAAACTGTGTCATAAGGATTTCGAAAAAGTCTACAATGTCTCAGATTCTACGTGAGATCAATCTAGTGGTAAAAAATATCTGTGTGCTCTTATTGCCAATATCCTGATAAGCATCAAAACCATACAAAAAATTTACATTACTGACATTTAAAGTTCCTTTAAAATGACTTAATGTGGATATGACTCTTGTTTTTCTATGGAGATCAGTTCCCATTTAGAAAAATACTAGGTGAGAGGAGGCATTTTAATCAAAACATTATAAAAAACATCGAAATGTGTTTTCCAACTGTATGGCACTCCAAAAAAATTAAAATTTTAATTTTCAAACAGAAAGCATAACGCTCGGATAAAAGGATATCATTTAATAATTTCTGCTAATTACATGAGAGATCAAATAAACAATTTTCTTTAGTACCTATTCACCTGTTTCGTTGCATCTGTTTGTCTGCGTATTTTGAATTTTACAATGCCTGAATATCAAGATTGAAGAAAAGAAAAATTCTGCATACAAATTGCTGCTATACCGATGACACCATGACGGCTGGCTTGTTGACATAAGAAAATACCGCATGCACATTATTTTTGAACGTAATTAAGTGAATTGGTACTCATTCTTTAGCATTTCCTTACCCGGCTCTCTCTCTTACTTCTTCGCTATGGCCCTTCTCAAACAATAAAAAAATCCATTGGCAGAGCGGACATTCTACATTTTGAAATAGCAGAAATTAAATTGAACATTCCAGAAAAATGTAAGAACCGCCACATAACCTTAATCCTGTTCCAGTAATCAATTATAAAATCTTACACAACCTTGCCATCTCTGCTCCTTCCCACATTATCTCACTATTCATCAGATAATTATTCATTGACACTTACAAATTCCTCAGCACATCCTCAAACTTTGACCTATTAACGACGCCCATCCTCCCACACAGAGGGAGGTTCAGAGTGGCGTCTTATGTTTTTCCTAACAACAACATCCAATCAGTTGATGACGATATACGTCGAAACCGGTCGGGTCTCGTGTGTTTTAAAATTATTTTATAGCAGAAAAATTTTCTATTCTCTAAAAAATTAATAGTTTTTTTCAAACCTCCCAAAGTCACGGTCTTCTAAGCAGGTTTTATCAAAAGGGAGTACGTGACCTCAAGATACACCGTGACACACCCTTACGTCTCAAGACTCGGAGGGATAGAATAAGAGTTGCAGACCAAGAGAAATTCATCGTAGGACTCTCACTATCATCAGATCCAACATGGGAAAAGCACTTCAGGCACATTCGCGGAAGAGCATTAAGGGAACCAGTTTTCATCAAACGAGTAGTAAGGAAATATGCGAATGACAAATTTATAAGGAGAGGAGTTATTTCGCGTAAGTTAGATCTTTCCTTGAATGCGCGCCTAGGTGTGAGACCCTTCTCAAAAAGGACTAAATTATGGAATTAAACAGGATCCAAAGATAAGCAACCCGTATCTCTAAGTATGGCTATGAGCGAACGGAATGCGCCACATTATTATTGGAAGGCCTCGGTCGGCGACATTGGGAACACGCAGATTACATGCGCAGCACATGCATTTATAAAAGCAAAAATCATTCAAGTTAAGCGCCGACACAGAGAGGATGGCGAATAACTCCAGCCCCGCATTACATTGTCAGACGAGACCCCAGACATTTTGGAGCATTGACCGGAGAACCGATTGACATAAGGAATCATTTTTCCATCGCATAATTGGAGACCACACGGTAGGAAAGATAATTTACGATTAATTGTGCTCTCCGCATTAGATTAACCAACAAACACGAATTAGTCAAATGTCTGCTGGCCTTACACACCATGCCATACGCCTGCCCGGTGGCTTGCAGGGTAGCAGGTGGATGTAGTAGCTCGCCAGTTTGAAGCGAGTGACTCCTATAACTTTGAAGATATGAAAAAACCAAGAACTATAATAGTCACGGTACTATTCAATTGTGGTCAATTTCCTAATTGCTTTTTCTTACATTTGAGTGAGGGCGGTTGAGAAAACTTCGGGAATGAAACTCCAGTTCATTCATTCATTCAACTATTCGAAATTGATGCTGCGAGGAGTGTGAAACGCAACAACAAACCGTTCGCAAGTTTCTCCCTTGAGCAAACAGCTACCACACCCCACCACAGATATATGAATAGTTTTTCTTCAAGTATTTCACAAAATGTATAATATAATTTCCAAGTTTCTTTCATAGATTGCATTTTATTTTCTCCGTCTCTTATTTCACGATATATAAATATGTAATCACCATTAAACATTTGGCCGCAGCTTTTATTTATTTTAGCAATGCATCCAGAGGGACCTTGCCAAATTTAGCAATATTCCATCCGAAAGGACAGAATATTGCTAATAACGATATATTCTAACACTTTCCAGGATATCGATTCTAAGGAATCGGTCCTTGCTTGAAACTGGCATCGTGTCTATAGCCAGCCGCATCTATGGGGGTTAGGTAGCTAGCCACTCCCTAGCTAGAAGCTAGCTTTTAGTCGCGAAGTACTGAACCTAATTATATCGACTTGCAAAAAGACATTTTTTTTCCAGTGGCAATATCTTCAGTAAGTCCCTTCAGTATTATGCCGGAAATATTTTCCGGACCCATGATTTAGCTTGTTTTACATTTTGGAGATATTTTTCTCATCCTTCCTGGGACTAAGGGAGTGTATCACCCGTGAGCCCTTCACGGGCGCAGGGAATTTCGTTATGTGCAGTAAAATTGTTACTGTTGAAGTTCTGAAAGTGCTTTGCTTGCATTATAAAGACTAAGCCACCTGGAGTTCGGTCAGTTGTCAGATTGTTTGTGCACGAAAAAAAATTGGATTATTATTGGTTTTTCTCCTGTACACAAACATTACTGGATGATTACATTTCGGTGGTCGTAAAATTACCATCCCATTTAAGGACAACACTTTCGGTGGTTCATATCGATTTGCTGATCACTCACTCGACCTAAAATTGTGATTCCATATGCATTGCTACACCGTTCAAATGAGGAGATAATGAAATGTAAAACGAATAATTGGGCATTTAATACATGAAATATTATAGGTTCTCTTAGGGTGATCGATGGATTATTCTCTCGAGTGAAAAGGCAGTGAACTAACGCGATGCTGTGAATTACAATATTTAAGGAATTTCCTTTCCCCCTTCATTTCGGGAGGGAAGGTAGACAGTTGATGGTGGAAATACGAAAAGCACAAATATTGCTTTGATTCGGAGACGCCCAGAGAAACACGCGCTCGCAAGCAAATAGACTCATGTAATTATACAATTGCAACAACTTGCAATAAGCCAAATTTACCTCGTTTTTATTCCCGGGGCATATTCACGACGATGACTAGCATAATTTTATGATGACACATTTGCTCGATGTGTTTTTCATAGCTCTGTCAAAATATTTTGATAGATCAATTAGATTGGTCCAGCCAATGGAAAAATTAACAAATAAGCATGCCCAATAGCTGAGAGAACAGAATAACTAGGGAGCAGGTACGGGACAAGGGAATTTTCATGAAATGGCCCGGCAATAAAACAAATTACGATTACGCCATGGGTTACGGAGATACGATCACCGTTGATGGAACTAAATATGGAGCAATTAAAGCAATCCGCCGAGGAAGTGCTGAGTGTACATGACGGGAGACGGGCGACGAAGGAGACCATCTTTCCGTTTCGTTTCATCGAATTAAGGCAGGGTGGAGCGAGTTAAAACAGAAAGGTAGACACTGGCTACTCTTACGCGGGCGGTGCATCGAGTTGAAGAAAGCAGAAGATGGACTGCCAAGCGAATTGATGAGCGCGCACGAAAGATTATCCTCTGCTCCTGCTTCACGGATTGATAGAAACAAACGAGCGACGCCACCTACTAAATAATTGTTCACCATTGGTGGTGGAGTACATCCCTTATCTACAACCTTCTCGCATTGACGGCATTTTGCAGAACTCGTGCGTTTATCCCTTCATCTGCCCACCCTCCTCCCCCACGGCCACTCGTGAACGGCCGCGGGCACGGAGCACGCAGCCACCCTCGGCACACTTCAAAACGAGATCAAAGCGAGGCGATAAGCAGGATGAGCGTCGATGGGCATCACGCTCATCATGCCCATCGACATCGAGGGAACTGGATTTCATCCTGCGAATAGGCCAGAAATGCTATTTTCAAAACCGTGACGAAGGACATAAATGGCGAATCCGCCCGGAATTCTGCATGTTTCGGTCCGAAATCGTTTCGAGTATGAATCGCGGAATTTGATAGTGAACATAAAAAGGATGAAGGCTTCATTTATGGAGAAGAGAATATTATTAAAATATATTTTTCAGATTAACCATTACTATTATTAGAGGTAATCTACTGTTTAAGGTAGGTTTTCGATGGACACAACTACCAAGTAAATATGTTGCCCCTCCTGAACAAACACAACCTAACACCCTACTCTACAACAAACCCATCTTCATCTCCATGTATCTCTCTTTCTCTCCTTCTTCCACCTTTCATACTGTCCAATATCCCTATCCCATTTCCGTCCCTTCCTCGTTTTCTTCACATTCCCCCTCTATCACATTCCTCAACTTTCCGTTGCCAGTGAACATGCTTTGCATATATTCCCTCTGTCTTAGAATTTCTACCACCCTCAGGGAGAAATCCTAAGTAGACAGAAGACATCCCTCCTCTTCAATCCCTTCCCCAACTGATCCACACCGAGGTGGGGAGTAGTCGGGGAAGGGATTGAAGCGGAAGGAATCGTACGTCTTGAGATCAATCAGTCGACGAAAAGTGGAACATCGAGGGTGAGGATTTTATGAAAAAATTTTTGAAAATTGTAAAATTACCACAGAGCCCTTAAATAATTCTTATGGCTCCAGAGCGTGCTGTAATGGACCTTTATTTCTATAATTTATAACCTCGGGTTTGAAATTCAACTCGAAACCGTTTTATAAACAGTTATAAGTCACTGTTGTAACATTTTCCGCAGTTTCTTTGAATTTGTCAAAGGTAAAACACCCCAGGGTTTTATGTTTGGATTTAACTTTGTGCATTGTGGCGCAAACCGCACGGCTACGAGTACCTATGACATTGTATTAGCGGTATTTCATTTCACCACCTTTTTCCTTTTAAGCCCCCAACATTTCGGAGAAAAAGAGGATGCCTCGGTTGCTTAACTGGCTAAAGCACTCGGTCGGGCATCGAGGGATCCGGTTTCCAATCCCGAATTTTTACATTTTGAAAATGTATTGCATTATTATGTGCATTGGTGGATGACTCCGTTATTAGTTGCGGTTGCAGCATCTCCCGCAATTTCTTTGAGTTTATAAACCGTGTTCCATAAACCTTGTGTGCAATAATCAAGCGCTTGCTTCAATTTATTCGAACGAATGGAATTAAAAAACGAGAAACCATATCCCATCCTTTGGTGACCTTAATGTGCGGAGCGCGTTTGCTGCTTAAAATAAAATAATTCATAGGATACCCCAGTTTCTGCAGGAGGCGCCACCAACTCACCAACCTATGCGGAGGGAAACCACATCAAGTAGGGCGTCAATGTGGAAATCCAACGCGACCGATCAAACTCCTTCCTGCATGAGTGTCTATTTGTAAAAATGATCCATGTGGTTCACCTATTCCCATTTAACATCATTGGCCCGATTCTTTAGGTATTCACCAAAGATAGAGTGAAGGAAGTTCTGATTTGTTAGACGGGACAATAACATCTCCACACCAATCAATTACCACAGCGCGACCCTGATGCAAACGCTTAACTAAAATCAATTGAAAATTATAACGAAAAAAATGAATACTACAACAAAGCAATCCGATCTTCTCAACCAAATTTGAATAACACCCGCGGACGACCATTTTTGGCCGCAAACGGCGCAAGGGAATGTTGTAGTTTGCGGACTGATCTCGACTCACCGCCACACTTTGAATCACCAAAAATGCCCCCTTCGAAAACATAAAAGCATACCTAACGTGCCATTTCGCCTCGTCGTCTCATTAGCCATTCAGGAAAAGCAATTTCCATCGAGTCTCATTTATAATCACTTTCCGTAGACATAATCTGCTACAGTGGGGATGGATGGCTATATTTCTTGTCGGAAAGACTGCCAAAAAAATTATCGCCTAATTTGGAATTCCTCTGGCGAATTTTCAAAAACGCGCGTGGCTGTGGCAAGCTATGAAGCATGGATTTATTTCCATGCGCCGAACAAAGAGGTCCCGTTCCACTCCAAGAACCTCGATGGGATCGATGAGTATAAATCACACGCCCCTTCTCTCTCAATCACTCAATGGCCATTAGCGCCCGGGCGTAAAGGAGGCGAGGCGTGGGCGAAGCAATCAACTGGCCAAAGCTGGGGCGGTTCAGGGGGAAGGGGCAAGCAAAAGATTTGGAGAGAGTGACACTGGAGAGGCGAGACCGAGCGGGAATGAGAGGGGGCTGTTGGTTCGAGGGCTGCGAGGGGGAGCGGTTGATGGAGAGGGGTCGAACCCCATGGGGTCAGCCGCAGCCCTCGGCGATACGGGGGAGCGATGAAGTCTTTGCCGGCGCATGCATCATGGCCCTCTAAGGAGGCACTCCGCGGTACTTTTCATCGGTGACCCTTCCCCTGGCCCCGGGTGGGGGGGGCGAGGAGTGGGGTAAGGGAGCCTCCCATCCCACCTCCTCCCCCACCTCCTCCGCAAGGACGAGGAGGGAATGACACTCGGCCGGACGCCTCCGGTTGAAAACCTGCTGGGTTAGTGGCGCTGAACTGTGACCTTCAGGAAGGGGAAACGGATTTGGTGGCGAAGGGCTATTTCATTGCGTAGGCAAATACTGCTGATACTCGAATTAATAGTAATGTAACTCTTCAAAACTTGAGGGCTGTAAGCTGTTTATCTCATTGAAATTTCAAAGTCAGCGAAAGGGCCGTAAGGAAATTTTACTGCACGTCCCGCGCATTTGAGAGAATTTATTTTTTTAGATGATAGGTAGCGGGGAATTCCCTAACATCTCTAAAGTAGGGAACCTGATGGAGAAGGACCACAATGATACTGTTGAAAAGGGCGGGTGTTTGAAGTTGTGATGGCTCTCTTTGTCACTCAGTCAGTTAACAAGAGCGACTTGCGTCTAAATTTGATCCTACGCTCCTAACAGTACATTCGGTCGTTAATGATCATCGCCTAACTTCCACAAAAGTGAGTTACACCCCTTCGGATCGAATGACCCTACAAGGAAGATGTGGCAGGACGACGTTTCCCACTACAATTTCTTCCTTACGGTTCTTTCCCGGCGACAATCTTAAATAGCGTGTCTATGTTTGTCTTCATTTATTTATCAGTAAAGGTATATTAACGCTTTGAGAAAAGCCGTCAGTATTAGTGAAAGCATTTATTAACAAAAGATAGTAAATTTGTAAATGCACGCCATTGGAATAATTTTACTGCGCATTCGGATCATAATATCGTTCTAAACGTTTTCGCATAAAATTAAAACGTATTTCTATTCGAGACAGAGTGCTCAAAACAGCAATGAAACTTCCAAGCAAACGGAGAGTGTACATATTTCTGCTGAAACACATGTTGACGCTTAATTTGTTTAAAAATAATTTTTTTCATAAAAAAATAATTATGCATAATTTCCCAATTGGTATAAAACATTTCTGCTAATGAAAACATTCGTTCCACTGGTACTGGGTTATGCAAAATTATGTCGCACTTTAAGGAGACCATTTTATCACTTGAGCAAGAAATTATTTAAGTTATGTGTGTGGTGCGAGCCATCTAGTCCATGAAATAAATCTTTTGGATTTAAAACTCTTCATCCTCACACATATGAAAAATTTCGCAGCGAGTTGAACATTACATAATAAATCAACAATGGTTATTAACTTTATGAACCGAATATCGAGGCTTCGAATCAATGAATTAGTTATTTGACTTACGCCAGACACAGCAATTGCTGGGCAGTCATGTTTTGACATCATTCCGACCGAGGTTCTACATGGAGAAAAGCCAAACCCATGACCTCTGGGTTACCAGGTGAGGTCATTACTCCACCACCACCAATGATGTAATATAATGAGATATAATGACACTAAATGATGATTGAAAGAACAAAAAATTATGTCAACAAAAATGAAGATACATGTAAGCAAATACTGAATAGATTATCAAACGATTTGATTCAGAAAAATTTAATGAGTTTCGCGAATATTCCAAAATTCTAGAACCAAGAGATTCAAAATCCATGAAAGAAAATTATATAAGTAATCATTCATGCAATAAGCACCTAATTCAAATAAATTATTGCCAATGTATTAAATAAAATCTTTTCAATCTCATCAATCTCACGATCACTGCAGAAATGACACAATCACATTGCTTGTGATCAGATTAAGAATTATCATGGCATGTACGTATACTGATTACTTTATTGAATACTGATAAGTAAGTTCATAAATTCAAACTTTAAAGCAAATACTACTTCGAAGACTTTCGTTTAATTTAATAAAGATTTTTTAAATAAGGAAATGTATAAATTACATCATAAGACAAGAAAATTTAATGATATTTCTTTTTTCCCCCTGGATGTATTTACCCAGGTACTTTATTATTTTGGATTCAAGTGGACAAGATATATTTCGCTGGCAAAGTTTTGACGCGCTGAGGTGAAGGACCTAATAAACATGCAAACTGAAATCCGAGGAGGTATGAAGGTGAGCAAAGGAAAAGCAAAGGACATAAATCTCAAGCTGCGTGATTTGCAATCGAATCCTAACCCATTCAGTTAAGAAAGTCGTATCTCTCACAAACGAAAGAAAGAATTATTCAAGCTTGTTAAGATGTTACGAGGATGACGGCACATATCCAACTGGACCGAAATTTTTCGTTGTTTTCAGATCACGCTGCGATACTTTTGTATGGTGAAGGGCAAAGAACTTCGTTTCCCAAACGGTGGGCACCATGGTGGGCACGGAGGTGTCAGGGGCGGGTGCGGGAGTCTTCTTCACGGAGGAACGCCCTTTGTCCCGAGGCTTCAGCGATCATCTTTGAAGCGTTGTCTTCTATTTTTCCTCCCCTTCCATGGGAAGACGTACGCGGCGAAGAGTGATATATGCAAGTGAGGAATTTGCCGCTGGGAGAACACTCTAATCTCAGTCTCATGCCCGTTTTGATATATCGCCCACGGAATATAAGATTTAAAAAATATTAGAAATCACTGGATTAAAGGTTCCATACCATTTGGGATTTACTCAAGCAACCAATAAATCAATCACACTTCCCTTTCCAGAGACATTCCAACTTACCCACCATTTTTACCTTTTGAATGCCCCAACACCTATATCAATTGCAGTCAATCGAGACTCTGTATCAGAGACTGAATAAATCATAACCCGCGGGCAGAAATGGAACCAAATGTGAACAATTACATCCAGTGAAAGTGCATTAGAGTGATTGCGTCACATGATAACGTACCATAAGAAAGTTTTACAAATAATTAGAAATTGACAAACGGTCGGTTTCAAGCACACTATCACTGGAAAAAATATTTTTAACTGCTAATGCACCAAGGGCATTTAAATCGAGTAGTAATTTCGCTAGTTCAGTACAATCGGCTCTTCCTGCCGCGGCGATTGATCAGAAGTTGGTGGCTGACCTGGCCTGGAATTTCGAAGGCCTATAGGACTTGTGACTTATGGCTCCGCCATTTTATGCAAATAGATAGAGTAAACTTTTAAGTTATGACCACGGAGCACCTCCCGAAGTCAGGGGTCCGTACTCTCAACGACTGTCAACCGCAATCTTACGGACAATTCTACTTTGTCATCGCTTGATTCTTGCATTGGAAATATTTTTTTATATTCTGCGGCAGATCAATAGAACGGCACCTGGTAGAAAAGCGTTGCTGTATATCCAGCCTTCCCAGCTTCCATTTGTGGAAGACTCAAATGTCAACAGTTTGAAAATCTACAAGTATAAGGATGTGCGAGAAGATACAACGCCTGTGGGTTCCGTGGGGAATATAACGTGACCGGCAGCACTCATTAATAACAACCTATTCTTCCATGGAAGGGTTGATGAACCTCTCATTCACGTCAAAATGTATACATATAGTAGACTGCGGCGAGGAAGGAGGGAAGGATGCAAGCAGTTTCTCTGCAGTGAATGTCGACTTGGAACCACCAACAACCAGTTATCACCGCGAGGTTCCTGAGCTGAGAAGCCATGTATCATCGAGGTTGACACTCAACTGCCTCATGGAAAATGGGTTATAATCTACGTGTAAAATGGATATAGGATTGATTACGGCATATAAAAAAGCTGATCTGAGAAAAGAAGATACAAGAAGAACATACTGTACATTCCAGCTCAGAAGATGCCTTCAATTTGGAAATGAAAATTTTTAATGCATAATACATCGAGAGTTTTTTTCTGATTTTTTAAAAATGTGTACTTAAATGGACATCACATATATAGATTTATTTATTTCACGTCACATGCCGTGAGCAGAAAGATGTCGCGAATGCCGGAGATAAAAATAGCTATTAAAATATATATATATAAATAAATATATACAATATATAATATATATATAGTATAATATATATATAGTATATTATATATATATATATATATATATATATATATATATATATATATATATTCGCTTTGAACAGTATCCCGGTCAATTCGAATAATTTTTAGGCTCTCAAATTTTTGCAGTGATTGCTGAGAGTATTGGTAAGTCAGTGTGATAGGTATGGGATGGAAATGAATGTTAATAAAACAAAGTCAATGCGATTTTCAAGAAGGAGAAAAGGCAAGTAACATATTAAAATAGGAGTTCATAAACTAGAGCCGATAGGAACAGTTTATTTATCTCGGAAGTGTTCCAAGGGGACCGAAAAAATCAAAGTAGGGGGCACATTAGAAGTATTGCGTTAGTCCAGGAAGCTTTCACAAGAGGGGAATTGACAGAGACGTTGAGTTAAGACGTTAAGAAACGGCTCGTCAAAACTTTGACATGGAACGTGGTTCTGAATGGTCATTGAAGCAGGATGATAGACGTACATTGGAGGCTTTTGAAATGGGGGTGTGAAGAAGAATAAAATGTGATATGGACAGAAAGTAATATAAACGAGGAAACGAAAGGTATGGTGTGGGAGGAGAGAGGTTGGGAGAAATTCAAAGGAGGCTGGAAAGATGGATTCAGAGCATGTTGCTTTGCAATGGATTGTTTAAGACTTGGTGATGGAGGAAAAAGGGGCAAAGGCAGGAATGGGATATAGATGTTTGATGAAAGGAAGAATGCTGAATTGAAGGCGGGCTTAATTTTTCGTTGCATGTCAGGGTGTCTTTTGCGGAAGAGGCAAAGGAATTACCACTGTACACCGTTGTGTGGCCAGTGTCCATCCAAAACCTACATTAATCGGTAGATTGTCAATTGTAATAATTAACTTCTTCAGAGCAGATGAAAGCTTCCTAGACTAATAGACTCCTTCAAACAAACAATGGATAAGGAAAATCAGATGATGACTTGTGTACACTAATATAGGAGATAAATAAAAAATAAACGAGTTTTTAAAGTTGGGGCACTTAATGTTATCGTGTGAACGGGAAATAGTACCTACATTTCCTTCGATGAGAATTTGCACATCCACCTTCATCTTAATTAGGAGCCCAGCCAAAGTACGGCCATGACCTTGTCGGAAATTCAGCCGGTTTCTCACTAACTTCCCCGATTCTTCCAGGGATTCCAAAGCCAATTCTCTCCGCATCTTCACCGTTGAAATGACTCCTCCCCCGAAATTAAATCCTCGCCACGACCCTCATGCGAGGGGTTGGGAATCCGAGCGAAAGAGGGAGTGGAGGGAGGATTCCTGGAAGTCTCGCACGCGGACGTGGCGGGTGGAGCTGTTTGTGTGAAAGTGGATTCACTTCGGGGAGGAGGCCTTTTCGAGAGGCCACCGCGGTCGAGCGAGACCCAGTCGATTTTTAGTCGGCGGATGGATGCTCCCTCTCTCGTATCTCTGTCAATTACGCACGCCGCCGCCGGGAGGAGTCAGGCATACGAGCGGCCGAAGTTGGATTTCTCGGAAATGCGTCCAACTACTTTGCATAAAAAACACGAAAACCTGTCCATACTCTGCTCTATGGCCAATATGTTTTTTCATTCACACCAATCGCACGCAAATTCTTTTACGTATGCAAATAGAGTAGGTACTTGAATACTTAATGGAAACTCCATGTACGTAGAGGACTTTTAATGCTGGCATTTTGATCGTCTTTTACATTTTTATCGGATGCCATAAATTATGACGGAATTTATTATTTACCGGACAAAGGAAGCATTGGAAGAGCAAAAGAGCCAAGGCACGGGGAGTTCTAAAACTTTTACAACTCTGGGACGCTGCCTAAAAAAATCTAGCTTTTGTTTCAAGAAGCGAGGAAAAGTGTATATCCTTCACATTTCTTAGGAATAATTAACACTCTGAATATAGGTGCTGCCGAAATTATACCTAAATTGTCATATACATATTTTTTCCTATCCACTCTTTCTTTGGTGGCATTATTGATTGGTATTATTTCGTCAATGGATTTCTTTATAGTGATTGAAAACTGAGCATTACCAACCACTGAAAAATTCTCCTTCAACTTCTGACAAAATTAATATGATATTATATCCGACTATGCATAGACATTTTCCTCGAGAACGTTATATCACCTCTCGGCCATATTTCAGGCAGAGTTACTACAAACTCGGATCGAAGAAAAGTGGCAGCGCAGACCTATATGTTAAATGAGTTCAAAGCTCAACCATGTAATTAGGCTCTACGTATTTTATCTGTAAAAAATCTCTTTCATTTTTTGAACCATGTCCTTCCGAACAATATTTCACGAGTCAAGGAAAAATGTTACCACTACCTCTCCGCATCTCGGGATCACTATTCTGTTAAAATCTTAGGAAGTAATCAGAACCTGAACTTAGGAGAAAAAGATGTGACAGGCAGTGACTATTGGCTTAACGGCTAGCTCTGCCCGCCGAAATTATCAAGCTGTCGCCTGAAGTAAAAAGATGAATCGGTTCCACGCCCTCGCCGCCGCAAAATATCTCCCTATTCATCCGGGCCACGCTGACGCCCCCCCCCTTCCACCCAACGGATTTTAATCCACGGGGTCCAGCGTCCGGAGGGCAGAGTGAAGGGGTTGCCGGGACGGATGTTCGGGTGAGAGGGGGAGAGGAGGGCCGGGTTCGAAGGAGATGGAAGGGAGCACGGGGGACTGCGCGGGTGGATGGCCGGGAGGTGCGCGCGGGCGATGGCCGCGTAATTGGCCGTCGACCGAAGCGTCTCTCGGGTTCCTCCGAGGGCAACAGGGACCTTCCTCCCTCAACCCCCACACAACAACGGCCTTGCATTCGGCTGTCCCGACTGGGAAGGGAAATCAACCTCCACCATTCTCCTTCTCACGACTCGAAGCCTTAAGCACCGCCCGATACAGGTTCACGCCCAACACATCTCTGGCTGCCACAAAATGCAAAGACTGAGGAGGAATTCCCGTGGATCGCTGAAATTTGTTGCTATTCCCGACCCCGGGTGTGGCATCCAAGAATTACCATGGAAGCACAAGCAGGAAACAGATTAGCAAATGGCTCATTGCCTATCACCCGACGCTAGTTAGGAATATTTCATCCATTTTTTTTATTTTCAATTCATTTTAATAGAATAAAACGATTCGAAGACTAGTTCCCAAATTTGCATTCTGCCATTGAAACTGTGATGTAGTAATCAAAAACTTTAAGAATTAACTCAATTATTTAAAACTACTGTTAAATTCAATACTGTTAACTCGAATTTAATTTGACAATTTTTAAGAATGGCGATCGGTGAATATCGAAGTATTTATTGGCATATTTTTGTACAATTACTAGATTTTCCGTCTTGAAGCCTTTCCTTCTAGCTCTTTTTCCACAGCTAAAGTTCGTGCCAGGGGAAATTTTTGAACTACCTTTATTTCTAGACTGCCTATTTTCCAATTTGCGTAAACTTCAGCTATTTTCCCATGGACCATTTTTCATCATCGTTTATCCCAAGTTGTGATTTTTTTTTCGATCTTCAATAAGTTACCACGCGTTTTCGACACATCTTTTTATCAAGACTGCTAATGTTAAAAGGTTGGTGAAGTGGAATACCCTATTTTTCCCCAAAGAAACAAACTCCTGCATCGTTTTTTTTTGATTCTATATGTATCTAGTACCCTCCATTTTGTAACGTTGTAAATATAGAAGGAGATATACATTACCGCATAAATACGCTTGTGCAATATATATATAAATATATTTATATATACATATATATTTACGAGTACTCGTATATACGATATATATACTCGTACACTCGTATACCTGTACTCTCGGTTGTTTTGACCATTCCCATATTCATTTTACCTAATGCTATTATGCCTAATACTTAGGGTAATTGGGTGGTATCCTCTACACTACATTTTGGATTAAGATGACAATATGTTATGTTAACTTTATTGTGTACACACAATCTTATTTCAATGGAAAATGCCTATTTTAAGGATAAAAACCAATAAACTTTGTTTTAATATATTTCATTATTTGCAGAGAAACGATTAAATCCTAACCAGGAACATTGTCTACAGTGAATAACCAGTAGGATACGTACACAAGTTTTTACGACAGCTAATTTACGAAATTATAATCTAAAATGTCATATTATTGTAGGTTTCGTTTAGTCCCGTTGATTTAATATTTCACCTGAAACTCGAGAGTAATAATAATAAATTACGCCAGAGTTTTACACTTTTCATCAATGCAGCTTTAAAAAAGGATGTTTTGATTGATACTGAAGATTTATAATTTAAGTGTACATTTGGGAAACATGGGAATTGGGAACCAAGATATTTTACAGCAATAAGATTTTTAAAACTACGACGTTAAGACGTTGGAGTGCGCCGCTCACCCATAGACAGGGGTAAGTACCAAAGGGTCAAGACTGTCGAGGGTATAACAAATATATTAAATTAATAGCGGTTAAAAATCTAAAACCAATAAGTGGTTCAACTGTGAGGTTGAGGGATTATTTTATTGAGTAAAAATATTTTGAAAAATAATGTACGTAAAACCTCTTTTACGCACAAAAATAAAATGTGTTCGCAACATTAATACACTTCAATAAAATGCTTATTGAAAAATACAGGTTTAATAAACTATGTGGCTGTATTCAAGATTTTAAAATTACGCTTAATTCAATTTAACTCATTTATTGTTAAATGCCTATTTGTGGGCCCTGTTTTGAGGCTACATGCTTGTCAAATTTCGATATTGTGGTGCACATAAACCCGCCTCCTGGTTGTGACAACGATGACAGCAGGGAAGCTATTAATAGCTCAACAAGAAAGAGCAAAGTATAGTTATGTTATCCCTGTATGCTTTGAGATGGAAGTACAGAGGAGATAACAATCACGATATTTAGAATAATTAATGGGGGAGGGCCGGAAACGCGGAGTGGTCAAAGTAGTAAAGAGAAAACTGTGTAAGTTCACAGTAAATATAAATCGGATGGCAGTATATTATTATTACTCATAAAAGTAAATTCTTCATATACAGGTGTAATCCATGTTTACTTGCCGGAATATAGTCGAAGGAAGTAAAAATTATATACGCAATATATATGGCCACCTTAAGACAAAGATGGCAACCTAAGGCTAGTTGGCAAAGGCTCCTGGACGCAAACATATAATAATGACGGGGATTGGAAGCCGTGGCTGGGGGAAGGACATAGTGAGGCAAGGCAGAGGTGAGAATCTATGAAATCCGGAACTTACAAATAACGGCGGAGTAGAAAAATCGAGTTTTGCAAAAGAAAGAGTATAAGTAATATGAGGTTCAAGCAACACCACGGGTATACATGGAAAATGCCGAGAGATAAATAAAAATACCGATTGAGTTTTACAATGTTTGGGCATGAATTTTGGGGTGTGGCAGTAGCTTAGTGGGTGGAGCGTTTGGTTAGCGACCGGAGGGAAAACATAATGCTGGCACAAGGTGGTCCACTCTCCGCCTTACCTTGAGTACGTAAATAATCGAGAGGGGGAGGAGAAAAATAAATCGAAGGACATAATGACGGATTAAATGAGGAGAAGACAAAGGGAACTCAATCGAAAAAACCAGTGAGGCGAACCTAAGAGCAGGGCGATGAAATGGATAAATCAAAGGGACGGGAAAGTGCATTGTACGGGAAGAGGAAAATTTTCGACGAAATATAGAGTAAAAAAATCGGAAATTACTACACAAAATAAAGATAGAAAAAATATTAGTGGGATCGCAGGAGATATTCAGGCTAGATGAAAAGAATGTACTGAAAATAACCAGACTACATTCCTTACGAACGAGGCGATTCGAAAAGTAAAGTCTCCCCTTTTCCATAAAAAATCAAATTTATTCTCAACTTTGCTTGCATCGTTGGAAAGGTTGAGCATTTACTCGTAGCTATTTTTCTACATAGTCGCCTTGACGATCGATCACTTTTTGTATCCTTGTAAGCAGCTCTTTGATAGCAGCGCCGTACCTATCTCCCGCCGCGTCGCAAAGCCAACTGACGACTGCATCTCCGATATATAGTACATTCACCGCCATTTAGTGGAAGTGTACGGTGAGAACCAGTGTATGGACATCAAAAACGTGCGGAAGAGGTGCAGGGAGTGTTTTGATGGTCGGGAAAACGTCCGCGATGAGCAGCGATCGGGGCGGTCGAGTTTGCTGGAATCAACGGTGGCTCCAATTGACGAGATGGTGCGCAATAACCGGAGAATTACCCTTCATGAGACAATGGAAGGCCTTAATGAAGAGAGAGGCTACTTCTCCGTGCAGAATATTCTGTCGGAGGTCCTTGGTTACAACAAGGTGTCTCACCAAAGGAGTGTGTTTCCATCATGACAATACACGTCCTCATGTGTCACATCAAACGATTACCCAACTCAATGAATTCGGCTGGGATATCACCGACCCCCCTCCTTACAGCCCGGACGTTGCCCCCAACGACTACCACTTGCTTCCCATAGCTTGGGTGGAGCTACAGGTGCCCAGAGTGCCTTGCCCGGGAATCGAACCCGGGCCCCTCCGGTCAGCAGTCCAACGCTCTACCCCCTGGACTACCGCGACCCACACATATGTAAATAAATAAGTATATATTTTATATAAACACAAAATAAAATAGATATAACGTAAAAGGACACTTACGAAGGCCGAAAGCTCAAACAATTTAAAATGTGAGTGTCCTTTCATGTGATATCTATTCCATTTGGTGTTCTTTTGTGCCTTCCAAATGTTATGTTATATATATAAATACATAACCAAAAAACACATCAATCAACCCAAAGGTTGGTTTGGTAGGTAATGGTAGAGTTCACCCAGAACTAAGCCTGACGGCGCGTGAAATTCACACACCAGGGTAGGGGAGTCAGTTCCTTTCCCAGTGCCGGTTATGGTCTCCAAGGAATATCTGGCTCCCGAAAAATCACTTAGTTTGAGTGTAGCTGCTGGTGCCCGCAGAGGCTTGCCCGGGAATCGAACCCTACCCCCTGGACTACCGCGACCCACGGTATATAATAAACCCAAATATATATATATAAAGAATATATATATGAAGAATATATGTATATATATGTATATATATGTATATGTATATATATATATATATATATATATATATATATATATATATATATATATATATATATATACACACACACACACACACACCCACAAACACAGAAAAAGAGAGGGAGAGAATATGATGCAGATGATGAAGACTTAGTCCCAAGAATAAGGTTCAAGCCTTATTTTTCTCGCTCGCTATTAAATGGTGAGCGGGATAAATTCTCTGCGGGGAATTAGGTCGAACAAGACAATAGGAATTCATAAAAACCCGATAGACTTTCTCGAGAAAGGGATAAGATAAAAGTGAAAGGAAGATTTTAGGACTTGTTCACAAAATTTACGAGGAAGACTTTAATTGGATATTTTTTGTAGCCGCTACCCTGGAAAAAGAGTAAAGTGTATTTACCAGAGGATTGGGCCTTTAGTTTGATTTCACATGAGGAATGAATAATCTTAAGGGCAATCGATTTATATTGCATTTGCGCTAAAACGGAAAAATAATACCTTGTTGATGTATAATTTGCGTGTGCATGAGGAGTTGAACACGTGACGGCATAGTATGCACTAATAAGAATAGAAACTAGTGTTGACCGCAGAAAATATGTGTACACTTCCAGGAGGCATTCCAATAAATAAGAAGCGAATGAAGAATTGGAAAAGATAGTGATAGGTAGACCGAGTTGCCTGCCATTTCACTTTTATGTTTACACGATGAGAACATGGAAAGGTAGACATGGAAAGATCCTGCCGTAAGTAAATGAAAAGGGATGGAATGGTGATTTAATGATGAAGATTTGCGTATGATAACGCTCTAACTAGCAAAGGTGCCTAAGCCAAGAAATGCAGCCAATAGATGGCATTATTCAGCCAAGGAATTACAGCTATTCATCCGCTATTTATTATTTTACAGTTATCACAGGCTCTTTGGAATGATGATAAACCATAGGAGAATGCAAGAAATGATATCTCCTAGAAGGAAGGAAACGATTTTATTTTAAACGTAGTAGGGCATAAATAGCATCTGGTCGGACTAGTTCATGTATTGAGTCGGTGATTTTGGGGTGAGTGTTCGATGCAGTTGGGTATTAGGAGATGAGAGAGTTGGCAAAAGAGTTTTTGGCATAGAAGAGGGAATTGATATCAGGGACGCCATGAGAAGACGTAAAGAAAATATGAGCCAAAGTTTTGATTTGTTGCCAGTCATTGCATGATTACGAATCGTGATCTTGGAGGACAAGATAAGATTTTTAATTAGGGGCTTTTAAGATAACGTTATAGAGAAGAATGCATACGATAAGCTAGAGAAAGAGGAAGTACTAGAAGCGTATGCGACGTAGGAAGGATAATATCGACGAAATAGTCAAAAGAAGCAGAGAAGAATAGCTACAGGAGGCAAAATAGGCGAATGGAAGAGATGCTGGTAGGCATTGCGGTACGGGGGGATATGAAAGAGGGGAGCCGAACTTTGGGTGACGGAAGAAAATAGGGATAAAGATGAGTCATTTTTGTTAGTGTGTTTTTTACAAACATGAGGTGTTTCGCTAGGGGGCACGGAGTACTAGAGAAGAGAGAAAATGATGGATGAGGAATGGCGATCAGCATAGGAGGCGTTAGAGAAGTTCTCGACACTAATTCATGGACCCGTCCTCTGATCGGTCGATTTTGTCAACTGAAAACGGATCCCGGTCAAATGCATTTATTGTCATAGTACCATCAAGGAAAATTACGCTTAAAATCTATCGTCTCACTCTTGCTCCGATATTGCTAAGAGCCAACAAAGAAAAAGAAGAGGAAACGAATAAATCACGGTGTATGCTTATGCTTCCTCATCTTTGGAATCTGCAGCCACATTGGCAGACCTCACGTTCTGAAAATGGAGTATTGCACGTGGGTACGTTCGAATTCAGGACGCGCTCAACTACACTCGCTCGGATGGCGGTCGGAGGGAAAGGTGGCGGGAGGAGAGAGAGGGTGGAGTGGTCGGGGGGTAAGGGATGGGAAACGGTCTCCCTCATCCGGACAACCCGATCCCCCACACGCGCCCGCGAGCGCCCCGCTGCGGGAGTCCGCGAAGACGAGGACGAGCGAAAGACGACATGCAAAAGAGCAAGCGGATAATTGGAACGGAGGAAAAGGGCGACGGGACGTCAGGTCGTTGAACACACCACGCCGGAAATTCCACTGAATAAAATCACGATAAATATTAAGAGCAAAAGAAGGAGAGATAACCGCTCCACAAGCTCTTTGACAGAATACAATTGCTCTATCCTGTGGTTTGCATTCGTATGTTAATGCGTCTAAATTCCCTTAACGTGTCGTCTTTCCTAAATGCATTGAAACATTTCAGGGCTGAGAGAGGCGGGTCAAAATAAAATATTTAGAAGTGATTAAAGCTTTGTCGACAAGAAAAGGAAAGCCGTGGAAGGACGCACCCTTAAATGATGAGAGCCAAGGAGGTAGACTATAAACAGAATAATTTAGTAGTTTTGTTCGTTGCTGAGGCCATTGGGTAAGGTGATTTTTTGTAACTATTTTTAACCAGCCCCAATATGATATTTAGCCAACCCCCGTATCCTATATACCCCCACCATCTTACTTTCCCTGATGTTCTTGCGAAAGATATTATACTGTGCACTCAAGATAATGGATTAACCTTTAAACAGACGCATCTTTGGCTCGATTTCGGAATGCTTAGAGGACACTCCGTGAGCGCAAGATATAAGAGAGTCAGACAGTAGTAAATGAAAAAGAAAAACTTTGTTCCAATCCACCACTTCATTTCAGGTACGACTAGTTTCGACGCTACGGCGTCATCCTCAGGTACATACCTGAGGATGACGCCGTAGCGTCGAAACTAGTCGTACCTGAAATGAAGTGGTGGATTGGAACAAAGTTTTTCTTTTTCATTTATTAAAATGAACTTCCACAAAGTTGAGGCTGAAACTATTGAGATAATCAGACAGTAGTATTTATTTGAAATAAATACTACTGTTTTATTTATCATTACGAGTGAAGAGGAAACGCAGGTCCTGAAGCTGGGTATTATGTAAAGACACTTGATAATTAAAAGTCTCTCGTTCGATAAATACCTGCTCCTCGGACATCGCAGAATTTAATCATCTATATTATCTATAGTAAAGGCCAGGCATTAAGCATTTTGGTATAACAATGTAGCCTAGTAAGAGGGCTGGTAACATCTAGATATGGGGACAATATAAAATAATATAATGCATTAAACGCAACAGAATTAATGCAACAGAATAAAAATTTTCTCTTATACAATTCAAGCTAACAATCACGTAAAGAATATTTTCAAATTCTTGGATTCAAGAACATGCACGCATAGATTTATTTTCTTGCTTAGTAATTTTGTGAATTTTCACAAATTGTTCTGTTAAAAAAGGTTAAATTAATATTTCTTTCAAAAATTAACTGAGATATTGTCAATTAATAATGTTTTCGTTGGAAGTGATAGATTATAATGGATAACTCTTCGGAACGAAAATGTCAAGTGAACTTTGGAATGTATTGAAAATGAACCTGATTATTTGGACTACGTTAACACTGGCGATGAAGCCTGGGTTTTTGAAAACGGCCCAGAAACAAAACGCCAAAGTTCTGAATGGTTACCGACCAGTCCTCTAAGCCCAAAAACGCAAGAATGAGCAAATCAAAAGTGAAAACAATGCTCATTGTCTTTTTCGACAGTAAAGGAGTGGTCCATAAGGCGTTTGTTCCTCAAGGACAGACAGTTAACGCTGCCCACTACGTGGATGTGCTGGAAACACTCCGAAAAATGGTCATCAGCACGAGAAAAGACATCTCCGCTACCTGGTAACTCCACCACGACACTTACCACAACGCACTACGAGTCCGCAAGTTCCTGGCCGAACACCTGGTGCCAACGCTGCCTCATCCCCCCTATAGTCCTTACGTCGGCCCAGCAGACTTCTTTTTCTTCCCTCGGATTAAGGTAGCCCTGAAAGGGACCCGTTTTTCGTCCATAGACGAGATCCAATCAGCCGTGACGAAGACCTTGTGAGAGGTCCCCGAAGACGCCTTCCAGGGCGCGTACCGGTCATGTTAGAGTCGCTGGAAAAAATGTGTATAGGGCCAAGGACAGTACTTTGAATAATTTAAGTGTTTGTGCAAATATGTTCAATAAATCACTTTAAAAAAATAATTGCATTACTTTCGGACAAAACCCCGTAAAAAGTTTTGCATGACAGTCGGAAAAGATTTTTTCGAAGCTGGACCACTGAACGTTGATAGAAAGATAAGACTTAAACTGATATGCAATTTTTTTAAGGTTTAGCTAAGTTTCGAAATTCAAGGCAGGAAAAATTTCATGCGGTCCAAAAAATTGCGAGAGGGCTTCAATGCAATAGATCTGGCATTTCTAAAAAATTCAAGGTCTCAACTCAACAAATTTTACCACCACCCACGTGGAGAACTATCAATTGAACCTGAGCGCATTAGCTCCTTCGCGTGTTGAGCTTGGACTTGGAAGAGAGTCGTTAAGGACTGCGCAAGTTGCCAGCGAGAGGAGGAACTAGTCGACTTTATTTAAAGTGATCCAGATGATGGAATGTTCATTCCGTGGAAGTGTTCAACACTGATGGATTCGCACCATTTATTTCATTTGTGAAACTTATAGTTATTACCTTTCCTGGAGTGGTTGAAAATATCACGGGAGGATATTTTGCATAGAAAAATAATAATTTGAAACTAAGAACACTCTTGATTTTGAATAGGATTAATTTTTGAATATGCATCCAATTAACTTTTGCTTCTCACTTTTAAATTCGTTCCACTTTGAATATCAAATGTGCCCGTATAGCGCATGGATATTTGGGTAAACGTTGCTTTGTAAAATCCCAGAAGACCACTCGCACGGGGCTCGAAATCCATCCTACACCTAAAAAATGATGTCTTCACACTTTCAATGCCACCAAAGCAACCTCACGACTTCCTTTTGCTGTTTCTGTATTTTCAAAACAGTTATGGGATGTTTTTATACATTAAAAGGAAGCACATAAGAAAATCAAAGGATAAACAAACTATTTTTCAGAAAGGAAGTCGTTCTTCCTCGTCAGATGTTAGCGACGTATTTCTCGGCAGCAGATCATTTCCGATCATCCTTGACCGCAGAGCAAGAGGCCTTGAGGAACGAGGGTTAGCGGCATATATTCCCCCGCGTAGGTTTTATTTTTCTGGATCCCTACAAAACTGGACTCCTTTATTGTGGGACATAACAGTGAAGGGAGGGGACATTCGAATCGCCCACGTGATCATTCGAGGAACGGGATCGGATAAAAGATCACCACGTAGGAGAGGGAAGACAAGGGACTCGGAGAGAATGGTGCTTTCCTTCTTTCGGCACCGTTAGGATGTTGTTGGATACGCTCGTTCCGCCCCTCCTGGACCCTTTTAAAAATGTCACATAAATTCGATAGGATCCTTCCGGCTGAATCACTTCGAAAAATTTCCATACGGTCGAGTGCAGAGCCATGCCCTTTCACGCCCTGGGTCCAGGAAGATCAAGAGGCAGGACTCGCTCGTTCGTCAACCAGCCAGAGATTTCTTTTATTCCATTGAAAATGCTTCGGTGAGGGAGGGTACAAATCGACTCATCAGATGTGATTATCTATTTCGAACAAAGAATATGCCATCACAGCAAGTGCTTCAAATGGTTTTTACGGTAGAGTATCAAGATGAAAAGGTACTTGGCTTTCCCACATAGCATATTTTTACTACGACCTGGGTTTCGTTGCAGAGTAATATCTTAAGGTAAATTGAAAATTTTGGAAAACACCTATATATATAGTAATTCTGGGAAAGAGAGGAGGTGAGGAGGAGAGAACAACCAAAGCATGACGGGGGAGGGGGGGAAAAGGCTGGATCGGGGAAGGGAAGGAAAAGGTTAAGGAGCGAAGGGAGGAAGGCTGGAGGAATGTCATAGGATGGTCTACCAGTTAATGGCGTGGTCATTAGGTGGAGGACCACGAGAGAATACTAATGACCTGATGAAGGGTGGGCTGGTCAACCGGTGGGTGGGGGGATTAAAGGGTTGGTAATTGGAAAATGCATAGTAGTGTAGTATATCAAGTCAGGCTTTTCTGTATCTCCTTTCACATTTTATACGAAGTAACAATTAAATGGATAAATTGCATCTTGTGAACCAATATGTACAGTTTTGAATCAACTGATTCGTAAGTTTCCTCAAAATTTTACTGAATGTCATTCTTATGGCAGAAAAAACTAAAATATGAAGCCGTCGAAGCACTTCAAAAGCCCAATTACAATCTATTCCAATCTCATCCGAATAGATCGGCATTATTTTTTATAGAATGTCTCCCGAACTGATATACGAATAACAGTTTAGAGTAAATTCACTGAATTAACATGCCACTGGAAAATTTTCGAAGAAATATTTGCAAAAAGACTTCAGAAAAACAAGATAACTGCTCAACTCCTTACTCACAAAAGGTAAACATATTATTATCACCTAGTCCGAACATAAAAATGGTACAATAATACTTTACGTCGGTAGACGATCTGAGAAAACTGAAGTGAATTCAAAATTCTCCTATTTAACTGAATTATTATCATGTAGTAACAAACCCCCACTTTCTCTAACACTTGTTACACTCACTTCGAAAAAGACAACACATAGGCGCCTACTCTGAAGCGAGTAGTATAACAATTTTGGGGACTGATAGATTATTGGCAGAAAGGCAAAATAAAATATATTCGTAGAACCACATTACGACGGGGGGGTTTTAATAGATCGAACGAGGAGAAATTCAAGATATAACAGCTATAAGGGTGAAATATATACAGAAAATACACAGGGAAATTTGGAGGGCTGCATACATTCGATATCCTCATTACAAGAATAATAAATGCATGAAATATTCCGAATTTAAATATATGTTGTTCATACCAAATTCAAAGTACCCTAATAAACACAATAAATGTTTTGTGAGCCCATTGAGAAAATTGAAAATATTAAGAAAGAAGTAACCGATATTTGCGAGGATTCCAATGGCCAATAGTGAACGCCACTGAGTTAATTCTACCTTCCCCATCATTCCTGTGTTTATCCTTCATGTGTTTCTTATATCCGTATCCATGTGAATGAATATGTATTCGCCATGTGGCGGGTTTTTCGCGTTTGAATGTGTGCATATATATTATACAAACAATACATATTTTATACAATATATTATACAATCCCTCCCCGGACTACAACCTTGACGTGGTGGAAGGGCTTGTGCGTTCCGATGACCCCTAGAGCTGTGCTGGCGGGAGTAATAAAAATTGCTCCTGGGAGGGTCGCCCATGCCAGATAGGTCGAAGGTTAGGAGCCAGACGAAAGGTAGTCCACGCAGCGTCTGTTCCTCAGTGAGGCGGCTGCAATGGCGTCTGACCCCAGTGGGGCGACCAGTAAGTGATGGTGTCACGTAAAAAACACTATTGAGGAAGGCAACGGGAAACCACCTCAATTATCATTCCCAAGAAAAATATGATGGACAATAGAGATATTTTGAGTCCTGGCAACCACGGGGCTCGGCCCAATCGGTCGTGTGTCGTTCCCGGCAGCGGGGGAGGCAAGGCTTCCGCGGTCGTCATCCCACGAAACCCTTGCAAGGGAAAACCAGCAGCAGCAGGACAGAAGACGCAGGAGAAGAAGACCAAATTAGTTAGAATAGGAACGTGGAATGTTAGGACAATGATGAGGACAGGGAAATTGGAGAATGTTTAGCGAGAGATGGAAAGGGGAAATATAGATATTTGAGGTCTATGCGAGGTGAGATGGAAAGATAACGGGGATTACTGGAGTGATAAGTATAGAATAATATACAGCGGTGGGGACGAGAGCCAACGAGGGGTTGCCATAGTATTAAATGAAGAGGTAGGAAGAAGCGTAGTCAACATAGAGCAGGTAACTGATAGAATACTACTAGTGGAGATAAAAGCAGAACCGACGAACTTAGTTATTATTCAGGTATACATGCCACCGAGTAACCATAAGGAAGAAGAGGTCGATAGGATATACGATCAGTTAGAGGACATGATCGCGTGTGTTCCTGCAGGGAAACATTTGATAGTGATGGGGGATTGGAATGCGACGGTAGGCGAAGGAAGAGATGGTGATGAGGTGGGGGACTACGGTTTAGGCACGAGGAATGACCGCGGGGAGAAAGCAGTTGAGTTCTGCAGAAGACAGGGGTTAGTCATCACCAACACTTGGTTTAGACACCACAAAAGACGCAGGTATACATGGAAAATGCCAGGTGACTCAGGAAGATATCAGCTAGATTATATCCTGGTTAGACACAGGTTTAGGAACAGTGTGATAAATTCCCACAGCTTCCCGGGAGCGGATGCGGACTCAGACCACAATTTAGTTGTTATGAAATGTAGCGTACGTTTCAAAAAGATAAGGCAGGGGCGGCGAGTTAGAAAATGGAATGTAGAAGCATTAAATGGGTTGAAAAGGAAGGAATACAAACAGGCGGCAGAGAAAATCATGGAGGATGGTAAAGGGCTTAGTACTATCGAAGAAAAATGGGAAATGATCAAGAAAGGGTTGTCTAAAGCCGCAAAAGACACTATTGGAACCGTTAACGCTAAAAGGACTAGGAAACCATGGATCACGGATGAGGTGATTACAAAGATGGATGAGCGGCGAAAATGGAAGAATATAAATACAGAATTAGACAAAATGAAGTACAAAGAATTGAACAATAAATTGAGGCGGACAACAAATAAAGCAAAGGAAGCATGGTGTAGGACGCAGTGCGAGGATATGGAAAGTCTGCAGAGGAAGGGTGAAATCGGTGCGCTGTACAGCAAAGTTAAATCGTTATCGGGAAGTAAGAAAGGAAGAGCTATGCTAACAGTTAGAGATAAGGCGGGTAAGGTAATAGTTGACGCAGGAAAGATCCAAGAGAGATGTAAGGAGTATATAGAAGAACTCTATAGTAAAGAACTCATACCAACAAAGTTAGACATTGAAAAAGAAAATGACGTTGAGGAAATGATCAAAGAGGCATGGGAAGAACTCGAGGTAGGAATGAAAGTGGGCGGGGAATTCGTAAAATCAGTTAGGTTTGTTGATGACCAAGCTTTAGTTTGTCAGTCAGCCAAGGGGCTGCAAGCATTGCTGAGTGAATTGGAAATTCAGTGCGACAGATATGGGATGAGAATCAATATTAATAAAACAAAGGTTATGCGATTTTCTAGAAAGAAAAAGGCCAAGCTTAACATTAAAATAGGAGGGCAAAAACTAGAGCAGGTAGAACAGTTTACGTATCTCGGTAGTGTTTTGGACCAACACGGTCAAAGTAGTAGGGACGTAAAGAGAAGAATTGCGCTAGGCAAAGAGGCTTTCACAAGGAGGAGGGAGTTGATGACGGGGACTTTGAGTAAGGATGTTAAGAAAAGACTCGTAAAAACTTTGATATGGAGCGTAGCTATGTACGGTGCGGAAACGTGGTCATTGAAGCAGGAGGATAGACGTAGATTGGAGGCTTTTGAAATGTGGGTGTGGAGAAGAATGGAGAAGGTGAAATGGACAGAGAAGAAAACAAATGATGAAGTACTTGGTATGGTGGGCGAAGAGAGGGGTTTGTTGGGAGCAATCCTATGGAGTCAGGAAAAGTGGATGAAGGGGGTGTTGACCGGCAGTGGGATGTTGAAGACTGTGATAGAGGGTAGAATGTTGGGCAAAAGAGGAAGGGGTAGGAATAGGATAGGGATGTTGGACGGGATGAATGGAGGAAGAAAGTACTCGGAGATGAAGAGGGACCTGATACAGAGTAGGATGATGGATTTTGTGTTTTGTTAGGAGTAATAAAATATTTGTTTGGTAGTTGTGTCCATCCAAAAACCTACCTTAACCGGTAGATTACCTTAAAAAAAATATAATACAATATTTTATTATATATTATACAATTATTTATACAATACTTGAGTGCCGTCCAAATATTATACTGCTCGTGTGAGAGTTTCTGTATAATCGATATATATATATATATATATATATATATATATATATATATATATATATATATACACAGACATGTATATACATATATGTACAAAAATATAATATATAGACATATATATATATATATATATATATATATATACATATATATAAATATGTGTGTGTGTGTCTACTATATATATGTATGTTTGTATGCACAAAAACAAAGGGCAGGTAAATTTAAGGAGGGAAAATGACGCAACCGGTGTCCTAACCTAGTCCCTAGTGACGGTAAAATAAGCCTTTTAGCGGCGCTTTTTCGCGCCAATATTACTGATGATACTTAAATTTCTCTATTTTGGGCGATATTTCACCTAAAGAGTCTCTTCTTTTAACTAACTCCTTAAATGAGGATACTGGAAACTAACGGAATGGGTCGAATCCGTGTGGCACCCACTCATTGATGCGATGGCTCGTTTCCTCTGCTGGGCTTTGCTGGCTGCACAATGAATCAGCCGATTTATCAGCAGCCTTTTCCTCTCCAGCACCCTCTTGTCCTCGCGCATTCGTGTGGCACTTCGCCTGGCAGGTTCAAGTACAGCTACAGCACCCGACCTTCAGAGGCAGGAGGTCACGTAGGAGTAAACAGTTTCTTGTCTAAGCCGTATTTTTGTTGCACGCGGAAGCTCAGTGAAGATCGTGTGTCGTCGACACATGGACGTGAAAGAAATGCTCTAAAATAAATTTTAAAGGAGTCGCTGTCAAAGGACATTAACCCGCAGTAGAAGCACCAAAGATTTCCGCATAAACTTGCTTAATCGCCTGCATGACGGAGTTCACGAATACTTGAGTGATAAATTGCGGTACAAGAGCCAGACCATTAATGAATTTATTTGGTTACTGTTATGGAGTTAACCCTTAATATATGTTATAAATCAAAAAGATGAATTTTGCCTTTAATTTAATTTCAAAGTTCATTTTATCAGGAACTAAAATAATATATATATATTTACAAATGATAAATGATAAGAAAGAGAAAATAGCAACCCATAAATGACCGCTTGCTGATCACCTTAAAATACTTAACATTCTACATAAATGTTTCCTTGGCAAAATCATCTCCTTTATTTTATGTGGTGAGTTGAAAATTGGCTAGATGAAAAGTTATTCGTATTTATCCAGATCGAAGTGAACTCTATTCTTACCCAACGATACCAATCTTCGAAGCAAGTACGTATTGGACGTGATCGGACCTAACCTATTCAATCAACCACAATCAACGGTGGGATAATATGGCCAAGCAATAAATAAATCGTCAAGATTTCTTGATTCCTTACCGAAATTTTTACTTTATTAATTTGTAAACTACATAGATTAGCTCTCAAACATACACCCATGGGCCAAAAACTGATCAGTTGTTTTGAGACGTGAATTTGAGATAAAACGTGAACGTTCAATTCTTACATTTGTATCCTGGGGGCACAAAAATGTCACCACTTTCACAGATCAGACGAAGAAATAACTTTACCATCCTCTCGTGTATTCCATATTTTGGGGTTAATTCGAACGAGATAATGAACAGAGGCCGTGTAAGCTGCTTACGATAAAACTATAGACTATACACCAATAAAGTTTTAAAAATCTGTATGATAAATTTAAAACAATAAATAATAACAAGCAACCAATTCATCCATGTGTAAGATAAACTTCAGGGCAAAAATAAAACTCTGAACCAGTGCCCGCATGATGGAGATCACCTAACTAGTCGAGGAAAAGCTGCATACAAAACCCATTCAATCCGCGGCCCTCTCTCCTTGGACGCCACGGCCCATATGAATGAAAAAAATAATGGTCACGCCCTCATGTAGATTTATTGGAACGCACTTTAGGCAAACGCCTGGCGAAAAAATATCCTCTATATATAAGGCTGCATTTTAATTCTTTTCAATCCAATAGGATCGCTTGGAGATATGGGTGATTAAATAATTATTACGTAACATCTCATTCCATTTACATGCTTCAAAACTCATTAGGAGCAGCAAAAACTAATTTCCGAAGTCACTCAACGGTAGAGTGACTTACCCATCGCATTCCCATTTGTAAATTACCGAAGGATAAAACATGCTCCGATAATGTTCCACTTCGCTAAGTTCCACTTTGTAAGCTGTTTAAGTTCCACTCACGGCCCATATTTCCACACTACGTCTTATCCAGCTCCGTCAAAGGGTTTGAGAAGTGGGTGGGGAGGGTTTGGGGTGGGTGCGAGGGTGACCATTTGGATATGGCCATTAGAGCAAGGGGATAAAGAGGGCAGCGGGGAGGGGGAGGGGTGAAATTCGCGGTTGGGACTCGCACGACTTAGGTATCACCCGGGGTGATAGGGAGGCGGCGGGAAAGAAGCACCTGCTCCTCACTAAATTGTCATCGAGATGTCCTTGGTGGGCACGCTGTCCTTCGTTTATTGCGCCAACAGCGGTGTGCGGCAGGCGTCATAGAGCACTGGGGTCGCACGAATCGATAGAGATAGGAAACTATGTACAAAACATCATTATCACCTGACGATGGCATGACGTCGGAACGAAGTGCATGTAAATACATTTTTATTGATCGAACAAACAAATTATTTTCATTTCTCCTTCGATAGTGAAATTATTTATTGAATCGAAACCCAACCCGGGATCAGATGACTACATTTTTCGCGTGACCTAAACCTAAATAACTGGAGCCTACAGCCACTGAATGAGTAGAGAGGAACTATTGCGAAAGGATCAACCAGAATGACGCACACAACCTTTCATGAACATGGAAAGAGGAACGCGTGCGGGCTGAATTTATTTTCCAATAAAGGGTGTTTGGAAGATGGCAATCAGCAATGGCATGGTGGAAGACAAAGGAAAATTTGGCGAATAAGGTGGAGAAACGAGCGATTGCGCCATTTAGCCTTATGCTGCCGAATGACCACGCGATGCCGATGATTAGACACATCGAACGAATGAAGTAGGACCTTTTCTTTAACGTAATGGCTGAAAAATCGAAATCAGGTCTATGGCACAGGCTTGTAGGTCATTACCTCCTGATGCATTAGAATCACATCAACACATTTGTGAGAACTGAACACGAAGCAATAAATGAACTTAGTCATCCATACATTTATGGGTGAATGGTTGAACTCAATACATACATACGTGTACATATAATCACATATGTCTGATCACTTGTGGACCTGTGTGTGGATTGAGTCACAGTATTTTATGTTAATAATGAATCAGGGATTATTTTAATGTGCGCATCAGAATAGATACGCCATGCTAAATATTTCACTATTGAATTTTTTTACTTGGCCCAACTGTAAGAGGTCTTTAATAGAAGGCGCACCATTCTACGGATGAGAACAGGAATGTTGCGTTTTGTGATTGCCCCGAAGATCTGGTTAACTCCGGCGCAGTTGCAGCCTCCTCCACGTGACGTGTAGACCATCAATCTAAGCTGGCCGTCACTCGTAAATTTCAAGTCACTAAATGCAGCTCTACGGAAAGAAATTACGTTTGAAGGGATAAACATCGCTTCTTCCCGCTAGTAAGTCATGACATCGAGATGCCCCTGAATTCAGGACGTCACTCTTTTCTCTTAAGTTGACAGATACGTCATGAAATTTTATGATGATCTCATGTCCTTCCTCCAGTAAAAGAGATGCTGAGAAGAGCCTTGAAGGAAAGATTTCATCGAGTCTAGAGAATCATGACGTTGTGTGGGCGAAAAGAAAATCGAGAGCTCACAAAAGTGTACAACTAAGAGAAAAGGTTCACTCTTATTTTGTGCATCGCCTGATTAGGTTATTAGGAGATTACTGTGTAGGAAAAATATGGCGAAGGTTGTAAGCACTAGTTTTCGACCGATCAAAACGTAACGAGTACATTCTTCATCACTGAGTGGAGCATATTGCAGTGTACGATATAGTTTCCAGGGTTACATTGTGAAAGCGATCCATGACTCAAACAATACACGTAGTATTTCCACATAAAATACTTATTCGGACGACCAAGGTTTCAACGTTTAGCGTCATCTTTAGGTCAGATCTGAAAATAACGCTGCGAATTGAAACCTAGGTCGTCTAAATAAATATTTTATGAGGAAATACATAGAGTATTATTTGAGTCACATTGCAGTGTGTTCGCATTCGCCCACCTATATTCCTGTTGTGCCTTTTCCGCAATTGATTTATGCGAGCGAGCTCTCGACTTCAGCTGTCTTTGAGGCGTGAGTGATTAAGCACTGCCATTATACGAGGATGCGTCAATCACTCACTATCATCTCCGAAGCCACACCCGAATCTCTTTCTCCTTCCGTTACCTTCTCTGCTAAATGCAAGCTGCAAACGACGCTGGTAGTAATAGGTGTGCCGCGCAGAATGAGGAAGAGCGTTAAGTATTTGTAATGATATTCAACGCAAGGAGCAATAGGGTGGTGGCTATAATAAAGAGACCACGAGAAATCACGATTGGAACGATATTTTCGAAAAATACAATTTAAAAAACTTATTTTTTATGCGACATATCTGATTGCATCACGAGCAGCTGTCATCTGTGATTCATGAACGATCGGTGCCTATTACATGACACCTGAGAAGTTCCTGGTTGGTGATCGTTCATATGCATATTTATCATTAACATTTCCGTCCATAATATATCTTTAATCACCCGAAACTTTTATTTTTTCTGCAGAAATGTTGTATTGTTACTCACTCTGCCCTTCTTCTGACCGTAGTTAATGATTATACGAGGGTCATCCGGAAAGTAGTACCCGTTCGTGCCGCATGAAGTGCTGACGACGCGAGTAGCCGCTGGACGAGGTCAGATAGCTTCAGTGGCTTGTCTGCCTTCTCTGAGCCAAGTTGCGTGACGCTAGCATTGCCTGTGTTGTTTCTGTGATTGTTTACAATGTTTAAAAAAATTGAGAACGCCGCCAGTTGTGAAGTGAGGGCAGTGATTAAATTCCTCAATGCAAGAAACGTTCGCCCATGTGATATTCATCGCCAATTAAAGGAGGTGTATGGAGACAATGTAATGGACGAGTCGTCTGTTCGGCGGTGGTGTCGCAACTTCAACATGGGGAGGGGGAACACACACGACGATGAGCGTTCGGGGAGACCGTCTGTCATTACAGACCAACTGGTGAGCTCAGTTGACGAATTCGTGAGGAACGATCGGCGCGTCACAATTGATGACATCTGTGAGCATTTTCCCAATGTTTCTCGAACAATTGTTCATGAAATTGTTAAACACCATCTGCATTATGCAAAAATTTGTGCAAGATGGGTCCCTCGCGTATCTCAATGAGCTGGCGGCGAAGGACTATGCAGCAGGAATACAGAAACTTGTCACACGTTATGACAAATGCCTTAATTTGCTTGGAGATTATGTTGAGAAGTAGTTTAAAGTATCCTCTTTCAAATAAAATTTTTTATGTTTGTTAATATTTACTTTTGTGTCTTTATTTCACGAACGGGTACTACTTTCCGGATGACCCTCGTATATACTAGTAAATATGGTATATAGTAGAGAATATAGTAGAGAATAGTAGTTTCTAGTAGTAGTATTGTAAAGTAGTAGTATTGTATAGTAGTAGTATTATAGTAGTAGTATATAGTACAGAATAAAGTAAGGAATAGCAGTTTATAGTAGTAGTATTGTAAAGTAGTAGTATTGTAAAGTAGTAGTATTGTAAAGTAGTAGTATTGTATAGAAGTAGTATTATAGTAGTAGTATATAGTAGAGAATTATGTGAAGTAATAGGTATTTTTCTGTAAGATTTTGGTGCTACTTTTGAAGCTAAAAATTTTCAAGCCGCAACTGGTCCTTAAAAATAAATAACACTTGAACTAGATAATAAAGATAAATTCAAAATATTATAATTTATATTATTTATAATTATGATTTATTATTTTGATATTTTTATAAATCGACAGTTTATGGTCCAACTCTGTGGAAGTTCACGTTCAATCAATAAGAAACACATTGTATTCGTTCACTGGATGTATTGAGGTACTCGGCATTGAACCTAGAAGCAATAAAAGCAGAGGACGAATACATTGTATCCCTCATTTCATGAAGATAAACTTAATCTAAAGCCAGAGAATTGAAGAGGGCTCTCATATAAGAATGATGAAAGATAATGAGAATCGTGATTCCGAAATATTTTTAGAAATTCGAACGTAATTTATGGAAATCGGGAGTTAAAGAGAAGAAAACTTTGTTTTTATTGATAGTTGATTAATTACCTCGTCTAAAAGGACTGATATGGGGTAAAAATACTGACTTTGAAAGAAAATAATTTTTTTTGTGTTCAATGTACTTGCCTAAAAGTAATTCGCTATTTGAAAAAACAATCAATCACACAAAAAAGATAAAATTTCATAAAAAATCGTACTACTGACGGCATTTTTTCCACAGAATTTTTTAACACAGAACACGATTACGATTTAGATCCCTTCTACAGATGTCGGCGGAGATTTTTCTTCATTTTCGATCTCGACTTTCGAGAGAAATTTACGCACAGTAATTCTAAACAATTTCGTTTAGCATCCGATTTTTCGTCTTGTTTACGGTCATTTATAAACGAAAGTGAGATCGATACAAAATATCACCATCTTCGTGCCGATGGGCTGGGCCGTAAATCTCTTCCCCTCACACTCACGCTTGACTCCTAAATGTAACAACTAGTATGCAGCACTTCCCGCCATTTCCTCCTCGGGATTTATACCGACGGCTGGAGAGGACGTTTGCCCCACGGGCGTATCGGGGCCATCTCTCATCAGCGATCGCGTCCTAGACAGGGCGGGCGAGCGAGGGCGTTACCAGCGTTTCATTGACGAATTTGTCCCTCGAGTCCGTACGTCAGTGACGGAAGGTCGGGACACGCGTCGTCGCTGCGAAGAGGACACACTGCGAAGGAGCTCTGCGGGGGCGGGAAGGACGTGGTGGGAGTGAGGGCAGGCGAATGGGTTGGTGGGCGGGTGGCATGCTGGAAGAATGGTCCGTCCACCCAAATTGGACGATAACAACCGGTGGGACCGCCGGAGGTGCTGCCTCCACCCCGAGACGGGCGGCGAGTCGAGTCCTTCCTTCCTTTCTTGGCTCGGTAATTGCAGGTTCATGGCGAGGGGTTGAGGGTGAATAAACGAACAGTGGGGGGAAGCGCTGTGGCTCGGGGGGATGGAGTAGGGAGGGAGGGTGTGGGGGCGGGAGGTAGGTTGTGCACAGGGAAAGGGCGGCTCCAGCGACGCGGCTTGTCGCGGAGAGAGAAAGAGAAACGCACGCACAATCGCGTAGCAGCGCGCGTTCCAAGGGGAGTAGGGGGTGCTTGTGGGGAGGAGGGCAAGGCGGCAGGGTGGGGGGGAAGGAGGGAGCTAGACAGTCCGGTTATTCCACGCCGAGAGTGGGTAATGGATGGGTGTCCCTGCCGCTGCCGCGATCGCGGGGCGCTATAAAAAGAGGCGTCTGTATACGATAGAAAATAGACTCTGTGACCGCATGCTGATCTTGTGGCTCGCTCGCATTCCCTGGAAGGAGGTGCCTCCTTTGGAAGAAGGGGTGGCGGTTGGAGCGGGTGGGGGGGGGTCAGATGCTACGGCGAGGAGGGCGCGAAAGGTTTCGGGTTCCCCTGCGACAGTGCGGAAGAGGACAGTGACCCTGCGAGGAGACCTCCCTCGACTCCTCTTCCGCCCTTAACCGTAGGTGACGAGTGTTGGGGAGGGAGGGACCGATGACGGTGTGGGCCATTGGGGGAAGGAGATGGACACGCGGGATTCGTGCCCTCCCCATCCGAGAGATTTTAACGCCAAATTTTGGAGGGAATCGAGGGGCAGACTACTGTTACTCCCTCTGCTAATGTCCGTAGGATTCATTTTTGCCTGATAAGTCCCAGAAATTGATTTCACCGAGTAAATGATGATTGTTGATGCTGCGAATATTAAGTAAATACTTCCAGTATCACAGGGATAAATCAAAGGATAGATTGCCCGCATTATATATTTCTTAGAAAAATCAATTCTTTTCTATGGACTCCGACACAAACGGCATAAATCTATTAAGTGAACGAATGTTTCTTCCAAATAATTAACTTCCCTCGAATGATTATTTTTTGCTTTGATCTTGATGAAATTTCAGTGCTTACACAGGCAACTTGATTTTGGTAAACCCTAAGGCATTTACCATTATAGGGATGCGATTCAAAAATTTTCATTATACTCATTTATGGTTAAATAGCTTAGTTTGATATTAATTTACATTTTGAATGCAAAACGTAAGTCATATTTAAAGTTCGACTAAAATGGATTTTATACACAGGGTTATGTAATCCATAAATCTCAAAATATGAAATTTATGTATCGGAGCGTATGTCTAACGGCGAGTGGATATCTCAGTATAAAATTATATCAGTGCCAGGCATTATGATAGCGTACATCAATATTATTTGTATTGCGAAGGCAACCCTCTCACGATAGACCCGGAGGGTTTTATTTCATAAAATATAATCATGAAAGAAAACAACTTCTTGCGACGAGTTTAAATACGGAGGGATATCCGGTTTCAGTCGGCCTTAGTTTTCGAGTGAATCCGATAATCTTGCCCCAAGCCCAGCGATGACGCTGAACACAGTCATTACGTACCGACCACTCATGAAGACGGCAATGGCTACAATAAGAGTACCTCATTATCGTAATAACTTAATTGTTTCAACTATGGTGATTTGGCAGTAAGAAATACTATTACATCTTCATGGTGATACTAATAATACTTCTACTTTCGTACATTGGTCTTCTTCAAGCTGGCGAGACGGACGGTTGTAATTTAAAATAAAACACTGACGGCTTCTGTTCTCTAATTCTCTCCTCGCCACAACGCCAATGCCGTAATGCGAAATCCCTGTGTTCTGCCGTTATCTCTCCCCCCGCCCCTTCGTCCTTTTAAGGTCCAACTCGATTGCGCCACCGACGGGTCTGCGCCAAATGCTCCAGATGAAACCATTCGTCTCTCTCCAGCCACTTCGCTTCTTCCTAACACATGGTTTTCCACTTTGGTATAGTAGTGAACTGATAAGCAGCTTGAAAGGAACACGAATGCTCGTCATTAATAAGGTAATATTAACAACCATTTCCGACAAAAGGTAATTTCTTCGGCGGCATATGCTTGTACTCCATGATATAAATCTGATTGGAAAGTCGAAGTTAGTAAGCGATAGAGGAAATTGGATTTGGTTAATATTTCCGGAATAATCTTGAAATCATAAGGGTTACCACACATTGAAAGTAACAACCTTCCTTAATCTTAAGTATTGGCAGTAAGATACTGAGGAACGCAAATTTGCTTAGCGTTCGAAGCTTTAAACGAGCTCTTTGGATCCTCTTATGTTTCAGCTTCCGCAAAAATCTGATATTTAGCTTTCAAAAAATGATTTCTTCATCGCGAAACTATAGTTACGTGTATTTACTAATGCATAAAAGCATACATCACTCATAGGGCTCATAGGAGCTCCAAAGACGATCCTTAAGCAATAAAATAGGACAATAGGGATACTATTGCTTGAAAATAGGTGCTATATTTGCCAACATTTACATACAAATAAGGCACTTTTATGCTCGATGAACTAATATACACATGATGCACGCAGGAATGAGTCCAGAGAAAATTTTAAAATCAGCATGGGCTTATTTGATATTTTCACTTAAAGAAAACCCCAAAAATGGACGAAAGACCGAATTCTCTTTCAGTGTTCTCCAAAAATTCTTCCACGATACACAAAAAACTGGTCCCGTGAAATGCTAATGACTGCTGCTAGCCTGCCAAGGTCGGATCCTGTTGTGTAGGCAGCAGAGCATGCAATACCTTGTGAAAATCCGGCCGATTAAACCTTAATTCTAAACATATACTTTTAAAAGTGATAGGTAATTCAAACACATAATCAGAAAACACACAATTATTTGGCAAACATTACTTTTCAAAATTCGTTAGTTAGTTATTGAATTTTTTTAATGTTAGCATATTCAATAGATGATAACCCATTCGCTCGATAATCCTATTAGATGATTTTACTTGCATATTAATTATTAATCTCACTGCATTTTATTAAATGAGAAATCCAAATGACATGCTAATTATCTTATCCTTTTCTTTTTGTGCTGGAATAAAGTTTTTTGTCAAAGTCAAGTGGGACCTTCTCTGATGATCCAATTCCGACTATCATGGGCATTGCTTCTCGTCTCAAAAGCTATTAATCGGACCATTATGCTGTTGAACAAGCTTGGCTTCACGCTCTACCACCTCATCAGCATATTTATTATTGGTATCATTACAGGAAAGAACATTATCCAGAATGGATACCAGATAAGGGATGCGAAATAAGGACAGGGATACTTAGAACGACCACCACAAGGGAACAGTGGAGGGGTAAAAGGGAAGGGGAAGGAGGAGACTAGAATTGAAGGATGACGTAAAGAGGTTGAGGGGACCGAGGAACAGCCCTCAGGTAGCACACGCCTTGGATGGAAATAACAGGCGGTAATGTATGGGACGCTCGTCAGGACGCTATTTGTATAATGATCCCGGCAGGTACTTGAGATAGTCTTCTCCTCGCGTCGAGCTTTACACCGCTGCGAATCCAAGGTTGAAGATATGAATGCCACAGGACCATTCCGAAACGGAACCCATAGCCCCAGGTTTTTATGAGCACTTCTAGTGATTTTGAAGATTATAGCCCCATGTTATCTTTAGTCCTGGGCGATCAGATGCACTAGTCCATGAACTGCTCCATGGATCGTCACAGAAGTAGCTTCAACATTCGCACAGAGACCCTTTGCTAGTCCAGGAAGCCATAAATACCCTAAGAGAAAGAGAAGGCCCTCCAGCAAAAAGCGTCGTAAGGTAACAGAATTAGAAAATTGAGGCATCAATTGTTTGAGCACGCCTGAGAAAAGGTTATTAATGACTTTTTCGAAATGTTTTTCTTGTCAGCGGATATTCCTGGATTACGCGACGCCGAATCAAACCAAATCAGTGGACCATTAGTAGTTAGATGCAAACTTTTATTCTGGCACAATGATCTTCAATGTATTTTCCCTCCCTCGGCGGAGATTTACGAAAGTTGAAGGTAATTGGCTTCCGCTACATTCAGGAATGTGAAATTCGATTTTGAAATTACTTCTGAAGCTTCCGTAAAACGCTTTCTCTCATTTTGTCTAATTAGTTAAGTGCTAAGGGAATTGGCGTTAGAAATATTATTTTTCAGCGTACGATGACTCCATAACGCCAGTATAGTGGCGTTATGGAGCCACCCCACGTGATAATGACGTGTAATGTTGGAGGCAATAATATCATCTCTGCGACTAAATTTTGTCACAAAAATTGTGGAATGAATTAAATAAATATTTTCCTAAATTTTATTCTATTTTTTATTATTTGAAAGAATTAATCTCGGAAAAATATTTTCCAAGTAGCATAGCTATGTAGCGTGGGAAAATATGTCACGAATACTAGTTATGGCATTAAATTTCCATGACAAATTATTTCGAGCAAATACTACTTAAAATTAAGTGACTTTCCATTGGGGCTTGTACTACAATCGGCCGCTGAATATTATTAAGAATTTAAATAGGGAAGCTAAATGAGATAATATAACGCATAGCTGAGGTAAAAGTTACAAACTGAAAAATAAGGGTGCATATCTACTAGTACTAAGAACAAAATCTTAAAGAGGGAAAATAGAGATGGTATCTACACAGGGATGATTTCATAGGCAAGTAGTATGGTTAAAAGGTTTTCTGCTCCTTTCCCTATAATTTATGCGTCGTGCGAATGATTATCGCCAAGATTGTAGAAGTGGTATCAACACTTAATTTAATAATGATGAAAGATATAAATCTCATGCAGATCGCAAGATATAAAACGTGAGTTTCAGCAGATGGAGGAAAAGTTGTTCGAAAATAAAACTAGAAAATTTTAATCCAAATACGAAAAGCGAAGACAAACAGAATTTCGGAATGAACGGTATATATTTTATTTTTGTTTTAATGCCTGCGATCCGTAATGGAAACGATTTTATAGCTCCAGTAATGAATTTCTTAACAGCAGTTACTACTCAGTCACTACTATTACAAGCTCTACTACTGTTACGCCTCAGTAAGAACTACATTTTGCTGCAGAGCATTATAACACAGAAACGATTCGGTCATCCGAACTCGGGATCGAACCCTTTACAAACCGGTTCGTGAGACGCATTCTTGTAACCTTTCACAACATGTAGTGTTACTACGCATAGGTGCTGGACAGCATTTAGACGCAGTCTTCTTTAGGTGGACTCACTGCATTCAAGTTTCTCTCACAGTTATTTTAGAACGATAGATTAGCACAAAGCACCAATGTACGAAGCGGTAACTACAACCCGAGTCGCTTGTATTACCTGGCGGATCCGTTGTTTGCTGTTCTAACCACGATCGTGAAGGACGTCGACATCGACATAAATACATCGCAATCCACCATAAAGGTGCGTGGCAGTGTGCGCAAGCACCAGGTGAGAAGAATAAGCAATAGGGGAGGATATAGGAGAGGAAGGGAAAAATATTCAGTGAAAAACTATCAAATAACGTGCAAATTTGTACGCATTCTGGAGAAAGACTTAATTCAAAACAAGGGCTAAATAATAAATTAGATATTTGTTCTACGAAAAAGGGAATAAAAATGTACAAGAGGCATTTATACGACAGTCCTCCACCATAACAAGGTCATGCAGATTTGATAAGTAAGAAGGGGAAGTTCTATTACATGGACATGCCACTCATATTCTCCGACCCCAAAATCACAGGTAGGGAATGTGAGACACCGCTGTATGCAACGGACGGCGTGGCAAACTAACTCCACCAATGCTACCTCTCAGTTGCTAATCCACAAAATACGACAAAGTCTCTGATCTAAATTTATATTCGACGGGATCTTGGCAGTTTTTCCAGAATGCCTAGTTTTTTTAATACCTATGACTGTTTTTGTGATGAGATAGTTCTCTATCCCTCGACTTTTTAGAGTATTACTCAGTTCACGGCAATAAAAGACTGAATGTAAGCTTTATTTTCATCTCATCCGCTGTTATGCACGACCGCAATTTTTATTTGAAGCATTCCGAAACCGGTTGCGTTTGCCATCTGATTGTCCTCGGTGGAATCTTTGTGGTCCATTTCAGCGAAATGGACCGCTGTTTTATCGTCCCGTTAGACGGATTTGACATCTTTTTCGTTTGGAAGTACATAGATAAGCGCATACATTTCCAGTGGTCACCAAGGTTTTAAATAAAGTCAATTTATGCGTTCATCTTCTTAAATATTCCTAAATTCTGAAGCCATATGGTAAATGTAACATGAAGATTGTAAATTGATTCCATTACGAATACATATAAGTAATAATATTAGATGATAGCTAAAATTTTATACACATTTGATTCGCCGTTTTCTGTAAGCTTAACACACTTTTTAACATATCCATAAAAATAATGTACTTTTTCATAGTTGATTTTCAATCATGATACAATTTATTTGTCTCGCAAAATTTAGGATGGGCGGAATTTGAGTTAATCTTAAATCTAAATTTTTCATTTGAGCTCTGCTGGGATAGGTTATTTATATTTCTTTCAGAATAAATCTACTCAATCTTCGTTAATTTGTTACTATCTAAGTAGATCAAGTAAACAGAGAATGTAGTAATATGCGCAATTTTTAAAGAATGGAATAAACACCAGGCTCCTCGCACGCACGACTGAGTAAGAGATGAGGAGTAAAGAGTATTGAGAGCGCTGTCTCCTGCGCTGTGCTGCCTTGCAAGGAATGAGACGGCGTCATCGCAAGGAGCGGTTGGATCTAGCGATAAGTCCGAGGAGGAGTGTGTAGATGTTCGGGTTATGATATCGAGAAAGATATGCGCGGGAGAGTCACGGACTGAGTAAGGTGTGAAAAGCAAGCGAGGGGAAGATGGGAAGGCGTTGATTCAAGAAGAGGAAGGGGACTTTTGAAAGCATATATATATAGTAGCTCATAAAAAAACCGTTCCCATCCAATGTTAACTGCAAAAGCATCATAAGGGTTAGGCATGGGATCAGAATAACCTAACCTCCTAACAAATAATTATTAGAATTAATTTGAGAAAGCGGAAATGGAGTCATAAAACACGTCCGCCGAGCCACGTCACAACGCTTAATTCGAAAGAGCAAAAGGAGCTTCAAAATCGTGCTCTATTCAGAGGCACATCCCTCGCGAGTAATATCTAATAGCATTTAATCTGCTTAAACATTTTCGACTCCATCTTCATTCTGCATTTGCATTAGATGTTTTTGTAATGAATGATCTATTGATAGGAAACATGAAACAAGGGTAAACTTACTCGAAGGTCGCGCAGTAAGGAAATGAGCATTTAGCGAAAATGTGAGTATGGGGCCACTATCGTACATAATTTCTAACAGGACTTCAACAGCAACAATATTAGCGTAAGAAACGAAATCCCTCGCGATTATCCCAGGAAGGAAGAGAAAACGCCCCCGGAATATAAAAACAAACAAAATCATAGGTGCTCCCACTAAAATACTGAAGGGACTTGCAGAAGACATTTCCACTGGAAAAAATATTTTTGTTCAAGTTGATAGAAAAGGTCTAGTACCTTACGACAAGAAACTAGCTCACGTCATCCCCCTCTACATATGCGGCGATAGAGACGAGGGAAACCAGATCATCCCAAATAAAATTGGGTCTTTATGCTAATATATCCTGAAACCGGGGGATGGGAATACACAAGTTGATGCTGTATTTTCAGATTGCAGGAAAGGCCTTTTAAAAGGTCCCTCAGATTAAATTGCCACAAAAAATATAATACCACGGTATTTACGAGAAAAAGCCCAAATGGGTTAAGAAATTCTCACGCAACAGCAACAAAGAGTAGTTTTCAATGGTTTGAGCTAATTAGAGGCAGATGCAACTTCAGGAGTGCCACAGAGAAGTATTGAAGGACAACTACTATTCTTGGTGGACTGTAATCCCCACGCTAGCACCAATCTTAAGTTATATGCGGACGATACGGTGATTTAACATGAAATAAGGACAGGATGAAGCAGATTTGCGGGCTGCTCTCTAACGATTTAGACCAGATGTCAGAATGCCCAAGGAATGGGATATGAGAAAGGAAAATGTACAATGGTGAAGTGATGGAATAAAATAAACAGGAAAAAGGTGCAAATTAAAAAAAACAGATGGGGCCGAAATTAAGAAACTCAGAACAGACATCAATCCTTTCATGGGAAACACACATAAGAATATACGTAATTCATACACACATAAAAATATACATAATTCATACACACATAAGAATATACGGATCAGCATTGAAGAAGATAGGATGAATTGGACGGTAGGTTCGGCAAGGCTTGTTCAAAATTGCTTCGAGAATAGATTCAACGTGACTGGTATATTGGAAAAATTAGGTTGGTAGTCTATTGATTCACGAATAGAACATACAAGTCAGACTTTTACAGAGTCACAGGACAACTGAGTTTGATTGTGAAACCGATGGAATTACAATAACAACAAATTAAACTGGTAGATTCGACCACCGAATGGAAATAAAAGAGATGGAAACAATCACCGACAGGTTCAAGTACTTTGTTCTTCCCGCGCACAACACAGATTCATAACAAAATCGTACCCAAGCACTTAAACATATTTAATTGACCTCATTTAATGATTTAGTTCATTATTACGAGATGAATATAAACACGCATTTGTGCATGTGAGTGAATATTCTTGCATGTCAGCTAATATTCATTCAAGTGTATGTATGAACAAATATTTGTGCATATACAGGGTCGCACTCAAAAGTGGTAGGATTGATTTTTTTACAAGAATTTAATTGACGATATACTTACATCGACTTAATAATCTTCATAGTATGCTCCTTGAGCTGCTACACACTTAGTATAACGTTGCTCTCATTCCCCATACGCCCGCTGGGACTTTTCTTTGGGGATGCCGTTGATGACCCTCGTCGAAGCCTCTTGAACGGCCTTTATCGAGTCAAAACGTCGTCCCTTGAGCTGTCTTTTCATCAGGGGGAGAAGAAGAAGTCTGGTGATGCCAGATCGGGAGAATAGGGCGGGTGCGGCAACGTGGCAACGCCGTATTTAGCCAGGAGCTGTCTGACGACGAGCGCGCCATGGCAAAATTTTCGGCACCATCTTGGCGCACACCTTGCGCATGGCCAAATCCTGTGAAATAATGCATTGGACGTTGGATGCAGAGAGACCCAACTGGTCTGCATTTTCTTCACTGGTTAAGCGTCGGTCTGTGTTCAGCAGTGTCCTCACTCTGTCCACATTCGTGTCGGTTCTTGCCGTCGACGGCCGTCCGGAGCGATGGTCGTCTTCAACGAGCTCCCTACCCTCTTTAAACAACTTGTGGTCGTCATCCCCACATAATTGGGCGGGGCCATTGATAGGAAGAAGAAACTACAAGGGTGGAGAGGATTCGAAAATCAACATAAGTATGTGAATGAAGATTAATCCTTGAAACACTGAAACAATTTGGAAAATACTAATGTAATGATAACAACCGGGCGACAGTTAATCTGGCGATTTGCATTAAAGAGTGCCGTTTAAGGCACGTCGGACTGCCGACATGGCAAAAAATTCAGAGCTCCTTCGTTATATGACGGCAATGAGCATACATACCAGTGAACCTGCTATCAAATACTGTAATAGGTGAAGGATTTTTCACACTCCTTACCAGTTATCCTCGATGCGAAAGTACAGCATATAAATGATTGCCATGCTCACATCGTAAAGAACGTAAAATCAAGTTACATCTCTTCGCCCACGCCACGCAGATCGCCCGAAAAACCTCCAGATCCACACTAGCATTTTCAATATCAGTTATATTTTGCCGTTTAAAAAAAATATAAGGGGACAGATGGTCGTTTTTTATGATATTCATAGCCAAATGCAGGTTAAAATTTGGATTTCTATAGCTTAACAATTTAGGGAATTAAATAATTTGGTCATACTTTGAGGAGTATATTTCCTGGAAATGCACAGATGATATGTAATGATAACATTTAAAATTACTATATTACTAAACACCAGCCTAATAACATCGTGACTGCAATCCCGATTCATATACCTCCAAATATAAGCCTGAGCGAGTAAAGATGATAACATGTTCGTCGATTTCAGAAATTTCCAAGAAAAGAAACTGGCTCCCCTTTTCCTGAGAGATTCCGTCTATGAATTAATCACGTAATGATCTCCGCCCGGACGGCAAAATAAGGAGAGAATCTAGGCAGACAAATGATGGAATCGTGATGCAACTAGGGAGAGCTAACTCGCATCAAATATTCATGTAGGAGGGGAACTAACGAATTCAACAAGCTTCCAATACCCCATTTAGTGCGTGTGCACCAAACGACGTAATAAATCTAATCGGTTGTTACGTCGGAAGCAACCTGCCATTACAACAAGAATCTCCCTCGCATTGCCCTCATCTCTGACCTGTAATCAAGCAAAACTCGCAGCTCCGGAATGTCTTGAAAAAAAATATGGCTAAAACATGAAAGGTAGAAAGAGGTTCGTTTGAGGAGTGTTTAGTGCCATTTCATATTTACCTATCCATTTTTCTAAGGTATGCTAAGAGGAATAAAATATGAGATCGGCCTGCATAAAGTGAGCAAATGAATTCAGAGAGAAAAATACACGAACCGTATCAAATTGCAAATAAATAGCTATGCAAATAACACGCATCATATTAAGTATTGGAAATTGCAAGAGACGGTGGCGAGCATTCTTCAAGATTAGAGGTTATATGGCACAGCGCCTATCTGAAAAACGTGTACACATGGCAGTGAAGAAAGGCAGTCACGATTGGTGTTAAGGTCGAGCAAGGCACCAACGAGATAACGCTGAAAGCGGCCAATTCAACTACGACTGCTACATTCTCCACGATGAATGCTTTATAATTTACGCGACTACATGAAAGGGTTACCGCCACATGTCTCTCCCGAGAATGGTAGCGGTACGATTGCTTTGCTCTTCATTTCACCTAATAACAATACTTAATGAATATTATCATTGACGAGTGGCGAGAAATGGGATGTGCAAATTATGAAAAATACCAGAATAGAATCAAATCACGTTTTGAAGGGTTTAAGGACCAATGATACTATTTTCCACGTTTTGCGTCGAAAAATTAAAATAAAAGTTTAGTCGATGATAAGCTCCTATGAATGTAATCCAATTGACATACTTTGCGTTCAAGTCCGCAAGCTCTGTCGGGAAAAAGAAGAATATCACTGTTTATCTCTTTAATGTAACAGACTACGTATCTTACTCACACTTGCCTCATACCGTCAGCCTGCACCCCCAAACCTCCTTACATATTTGCTTCCGCTGGGCTTACACACCGAATATGGAAATATTTTGGACAAAAACTGCAAGATTTTGAAATATTCAGGTGCTTCAATGAAGATAAGAAACTGCCGTATCTTGTAAATCTTTCATATTGAGGAGTTTGATGAAATAACATTTCATTTTCTACGAGTAATATTGAATATGAGAATTATTGGTGAAAACAGCAGTGTGTTTATTGCGCAAATATTTTTACGACCTATTGGATTTTAACAGAATGATAAAAATAAAATATATAACGGTTCGAAAAAAGCTAAATGCAGTGATAGCTGTAATTATTTATTGATAATCGATTTTATATGCCTTCTCGCTGAAATCCACTTCGCTTGGCACGAGCCACGGGAGTTTGTGACTGGGTAGCCGTAACATTAGCCCCCATTTATTCCACAATACTCAGATTAGAGTGCATTAAAAAAGGGAATTAAAGAGAGGTTAAATCATAATATATGCATGCGAAAAATAGGATAAATATGCAATTAATAGATTAAAATGAGAGGAATGAACAAAAAAGATATGAAGACATACGTAATGTGGGGAAGCAATAGAAGGCAGATCCTGAAAATCACTTAAGCGGTGAATGGAGAAATAAAAGATGCAAAAAGTGAGATCAAAGGAGACAGCGGGGGATGACGGCCGAGGGATGACAGGGATAAGCGAGGAAGGACAGAATGAAGGTGATTCCAACGAGTGGAAAGGCGTTTGAAAGGTGGGGAGAGGAGGGAGGGAGGTGGGGGTATGTATGGAAATGACGTTCTTGCGGCGCAGAGATGGCAAAGGATTTAAAGAGGAAATTCTGCATCTACTGAAAAAGGACGTCCGGTGTTTTACTTATTTTGTTGCAAATGAACCGCCGTCAGAAGGTATTATTCCTCATCGCGCGCGTCGAGACGAGTTCCAGTGTAGATCAGAAGATTACAGAAAAAGAGAAAGTGCGAGAAGTTAGAAGGGCGTTAAATGTGCCATTAATGGAGCACACAGCAGAGTTCCCGATGACGCTCTTCTCTTTCGTTGGGCATCGATCGCTACTCTCGCGATCCTTGTTCCCTTAAATTCGTACCAATCCCCGCTAAGTCGACGGAGCATGTTTATCGCAACAAGACACGTATCAAATCCGTGGGCCCCGTCGGAAACAGTGATTTTCCGAATTTTCAACAAGCAGATCCCAAGGCCAAGCATCATAATCCTTCTTTGAAGACCTTAGCACAAACGCGTATCATAATCTTTTAAACGTGTGCATTTGTGCACACGTTTAAAAGTTAAAAACATTTCTTCAATAAAGTTTTTATCAAAAGATAATTTCCGTAAACGAGAGAAAATAATCTACGTCTATATACGTAGGGTTTCCTTCAGTGGGATGGCAGTGACTGTGAGAACATCCCGAAGAATCAAAAAAGTCATGGTTGAGTTAGTCATTCATCTCTTAAAAGAGTGCCTCTGGTAAGAATATTATGCAGACAGGAATATTTATGAACGCCTTATTTCTGAGATCAAGTTTCAACTTTATTGCCTGAAGAAGGAATCACAATGAAAATCACCCGCTTCAACTCTGAAAACGTTAAGCAAAGGTGATATTTTGAAGACAAGAAAACAATAAAATTGATAACTTCACGCTGCATTTAGCGGAAGCGTTGAGCAATCATACTTTTATAATTATTACTTTCCTTATGTTGTCGTGATAAGGTGACAGGCATCGTAATAAGTATATTTTATTAAGTGGACAAGTACCAATCATGAGGACCATACGTTTCTCATCCACAGAGTTCAATTTGGAAGGGCAATTGTTATCGAGGAGCCTACACTCAAAGGGAGAATGTATCGCCTAACCACCCCAACATTTGGCCTGAATTAAACATTTTTATGCATAAATCAGGCCAAATATTACTTTAAAACTTGAGTCTTATGAGATATAGCAGAGTTAAAAAGTATTTTTGCAAATTTTTCAAATATTTTTATTTACTCATACTTTCCTGACATGGAAATACAAGTGAATACGGAAGGGCGACCAGCATCTGGGAACACAGGGAGGAGCAGTATTGTTCTCTATTGTGTTAAATGGATTAGAGAATCCCTATCTCATTGAAAACAAAAGGTAGGTAGCAGGAGATGCTATAACCCCCCTTTCTACACCAACGATATACGTTACTTCCAGTGCTAATAGTATCAGTAGATTTTTGCGGATCACAGGGTGATTTATGGAAATATATAATCGCTAGTCGATCACTCTCCCAAGTTTTAAAAAATATTTCGGATTTCTTCAAGGAGGAGGGGACTTAAATTAAATCTTCAAAAATGTACACTAATGAAATTTTATGGAAAAATACATCGGAAACTCAACGCCATGTACGAAACTGACGAGGTCGAATTACAATATTTGGAATAAGTAAAGTACTTCTGGGAGTCCCTCCAATCACAAAGCCAGAAGGCGGATTTAGGCCATTAGAAGGGTCTGGGACACTCGAATTAACTGACGACGCCGAAGAAATCCTTAATGTCCCTCGTAATATAGGTAGTGGACCATTAGAAAACGATAAGGGAGGAGCTTAGGCTGCAGCACTTATAAATTCAAGGTCTCCTCCTTCCCTCGTACGATTCACAATCACAACAAAAATTGTCCAAAACAACGCAAAAACTACGGCCGAGGAACCTAGATAAGGACCACTAACCTCGAACTCTTATCCATTTAGTTATCCACTGAAACCTGGTGATTTATACCCCCTGCCACACGCCTTCCGAGTGGCTTGCAGGGTATAGCGTAGGTGCAGACTGTTCAACCTTGACTACGCGCATCGTACGACAACACTGGTACAGAACTCCGGCAGAGAAGGAAAGGTGTGAAACATTGTGTACCATTCAGTGATAAGAACCACGTGAGATAAAATCCCTATTGGGCATATCCGAGAAAGGGTCGCGAGGGATGAAATTTGTGAAAGAGGAACGAAATAAAAACGGATAAACACATTGACTCGGGCGACAGGTATAGAGCGAAAATGTGCTAAAGCAATGGATAAGCGAGATAAATATTGAATCACGTGAAGCAAAAAGCGAAATTCTAAGGTTGAAGCAATACAAGGAGCCAACATTTCCAGACGCTCCTGACGAGCGTGGAAATACCCTCCCCTCTGGATCTGGAGGGCAATCCTATGTTGGGCGGAATCCTAAAGGAGTTGGTCGTTCCCTCGATGAATTGCTCCGTGTATGTTATTCCTTCGCAGCAGGCCAGTTTCAGCCGCGGTTCAAATCGCGGATAGTTTCCGCGAACGTCTCCCTTTTCTACGCTTCACTTGAAGGCGGCCGTTGGAACCGAGGCGCGACTGGTATTTTTCCAATGAAATACGTAAAAACCCATTAACCCAGACGGAGAAACTCTTCATCACCAGGGTCAGTGAGTGAGAGCATGCAAGATTCGAGCTGCACCGCCGAAGATAAATTTCGTCGACGCAAATGATTCTCTTAAATTTGTACCAAGGAGAAGAAACAAGCAGCATTTAAAACATTGAAAAATGCAAAGAAAATAAAATTTATGAGCTGTAATGTATTAATATACAACCACGATCATTTTACATTTCACTATGGGATTTACCATTACAATTTCCATATAAATTACAGATTCAGGTGCGATGTGGTGGAACTGTTCCGTAATAACAGAGACGAAAACTATTATAATTTTCCGCTTGATAAAGATTTATTTCCAACTAGTGTCGATTACGGGAATAAATATTTATTAAGTGGAAAATTGAAATAGTTTTCATCTCTGTTTTTACAATATCTCACCATTTTTCAGGTCTTCACTGCTTGCGTTGACACTATTCACAACAGATTCGCTGGTGTTCCAATCAGCGAAACTATTGTCATCAACGCACGCATTGAAGACCTGAAAAACGGAGAGTAACTCTACTGACAAACGCTGCGGATTATTAAGAAGCAATGGTAATTATACTTTACAATAATATGAAAAATAATACAATCGTAATTAATACAAGGCACATTCGTTCTAAAGTGGCAAAACTGAAGCCGGGGGGTGAAATCAAAACCAATCAGTGGATTATTGACAAAATTACAAGAGACATCGATGATAATGAAAAAATAAAGAGAAAAATGTTCGGGTTTCTGATGGTAAAGGGTTCTAATCGTTTAGAGAAACCGTTCCCTCTCTCCCACAGGTACTCCCGAGTGAGCGGCGCTAATACATTATACAAACGGCACACGGCGATAAAAATTATAATATAAAAAACCTGAATAGGAGCTTGGGCAATGGCCTATCGATGTGGCGTCGACTACGGCAAATTGTCCGCTAGTTAATGGCGTGGGCGGCGCTGGAGAAGAAGGTGGGAGGGGAGACAGAGGATGGGGGTCGGAACAGGAGGAGAAATGGGGTTGCCCGTGCATGCTTGAGTGCGTGGCCATCCACCACCCGCGGAGGGGAGGGCGGGTACCGCACGAGAAGGACAAAAAGGGGCGACGTCGGCGGAGAAGGCGATCGTGTGCCTCGGCTGCTGCGTGGGTGCACTATTTTGCGGGAACCTCATCGAAAGGGGAGCGGGGGAGGAGAGGCGGGTGGGACGGAGGCAGCCGACGCCGCCGGGAGGGTCGGATGGAAGAGTGCGGGGAGCGGCAGGGTGTGGGGGGAGGGTGGAGAGGCGATTGCGAGGTTGAGATACGCCGGGGATACGAATGACCTTCACCAAGGCCACGGAGGTCAAACAACCTATGCCATAAGGAGAAAAGGGTTATCTAGCGAGTGGAGCGCAGCTGTTGACGTGCAAGGGGAAAGTGGCGACGGGAGGGAGCGTGGAAGGAGAGGGGGGGGCGGAGAGGGACGAGGCTGGTAGGTAAGGGCGTATTTTCATGGGCTGAGCGCATCAACAAGAATCTGGAGAGATTCCAGAAAAAATTGGGTGGGATTTATTAAATGCATAGTTAGGAAATATAGTTTGTCTAAAAGAAAGTCTGCTGTTTTTCTCCTGCCATGCCACAAGTTGTGCACTTCAAGATTAATATATATGATGCAACAACTCAAAAAAGTATACTCTAAATATATACGTACTCAAAGTATGTATGTATACACACTGGCTGTATAAATAATATTTTTCAATAATATATATTTAAATTATATATATAAATTTTATATATATATATATATATATATATATATATATATATATATATATGTGTGTGTGTGTGTGTGTGTGTGTGTGTGTCCGTATATGCGTATATAATTTATGCACATATACATACATACAGGTCCGAGGGTTTTTATCCTGAATGTGCCATATTTTTCCGTGGAAATTTACTTCCCTTTCGTGTTCGTCCATTTGTTTCATAAAATGCTTTTCTTTACTTCTGTCCCAAATGTGTGTGAACGTAGGTATATTCATACATACATACACATACTTCGGTAACCAAAAAATAAGCTTATTATCCTTCAGATGATAAGAGCGTCTTTGAAATGCACCTAAAATCCAAAGGAAAAACCTAAAACTGTGGCCCACACCGTAGTGCGCTGATGTAAGATGATTGTGCAGGAGAGGTTAGGGATGATCATGAGAACATAATGTGGAGGCGACGGGAGAACCCCGCGCTTTCCATGAGCATGAATCAAAATAAACTTTCTGGTCGGAGCACTCGAAGGAGACTAAAGGCAGGAAGACGATTTTTATCAAGAGAGGATGACTTGTTTACCACCCACGGGCTGGAGTCGGGCCGGAGAATCTTCATCCTCAGGCTGAATATATTCTCCACCCGGGCGTAAATTACGCCGAGCGTCAAGGCTTATGAAAAGGGTTATTTCTTAAGATTAAAAGGATGCGTCGAAGTTCATATACTAACAGATTTTAATACTAGATTCCAAGCGTCAGATTTGTGAAAATAAAATGTATTCGATTAGGGGCTGACAAGAATTCACACTTAGCATACCATTACACATTTAGGGTACTTGTAGCTATTAAATATGAAGATACGAGTATTGTAGATAATGGTAATGAATCTTCAAGTTTGAGGCAATTTCACACCTGAAATCTCTAAGGCATTTACGAAGCATAAATGTATTTGCTGGCCAATAATTACTGCTCAAATTATCCATACTCGTGGCAAATCTATTTGAATAAATATCTTTGATCGGGATTAATAAAAATTGATCTCTGCTCTAACCTGTGGCCCATTTAGCTGCAATGATGAAATAAGGAATGTTTCGCCGACGCCGAAAAAAAGGAGCGCATGAAAAAAGAGACAGAAATGGGAACGAGGACCGAAAGCCTGAGAAAGTATAATTTGAGAGACATGCTAGACGATTTTACCTTTTTTGAATAAGTTGAGCGCTTGAAGGTATTCCGATATTTCAATTAATTTTAACTTAAATGCCTGGTCACACAGGCTTGCCATTTGGTCAGCTGAACCCAATTACTGAGATTTTCTGGGCATCCAAGCTTACGGAAAACGGCAAGCGGTATTTCAGAGACGAAAGGGCCTCTGATATACCGCTTGCCGTCACAAACAGCAGAATATAAATTTTAGGATTTTATGTGGTGAAAGGTTTGTGAACCTAATATTACAATATTTATTAAATATGAATGCCTAGTTTAGTATCATGGAAAATAATCAAGCAAAAAAAGGCATTGCAACGTATAGAATATCCATAAACATGGTGTGAGCCAATAAATTAGATTTCTATAGAAGGTACTCTTGTTAATACTGAGCGATGAACGCATTTAATAATTTGTCTCTTTCATCTCAGTGCATTATATCTGTAGGTTGGTAGTAACTACATGTCAATATCCTTCTCCAATGCATGCAGGAATAACGAGAAATATAATTTAAGAGTAAAAACCAAACAGACCGCTGGTCCAGAGTACGTAGAAACTCCTCTTTCAAAAAAACCTTCGGGTGGTTAATGGAGGTTTTAGACGTACATTACATTTTTCAATGAAATTTGAGAGACAAGAGGTTAAGCAATTATAAATAAAGCAATTTTCTTGTAAGAAAAGTAGAACAAGGAAAGGACACCACTAAAATCCATTTTAGGCTGTCGATGGAAATCCACGGTAGTCTATCCCAGTTTGTTTGGACAACATACATTTCTGTGAAAACTGCAACAGCTGTAAACATTTCCATGAGCATCTATGATAGATGTCGAGATGGCGAGAGAGGAAAAAATAAAATTGGAATTTACGAAACTCTATGGATATTTGAACAAAGGTCACTATGAGAATGCAGTGGTTACGAGGCCATATCCCGATGATTAATTTCTTTTGGTGAATTTGTACTGCTACCGTGCAGTACGTATTTTTAGGAAACCAACTGTCCACGTATAAGATCACCCTGCTTTCTGAAATAGTGGAATATGCCTAAACTTCTTATTATCATGGATCGTGTAAATATGTGCACGTTTCATAAACAGTTTGTGTTCTGATAGCGATATTGATTGAAAGGGAAGGGCTGCACGAATTCTTTGCGCACCACCACATCGTGTGATGTGTGTGGGAAGGAAACCGCTGCCTCCAGCATTCGCCAAGTGCTCGGAACCAGCCGTCATAACATATCACATTAAACACCTGAATATATTTCATACCCACGTGATTACAGAGTCAAATTCAAGCAGTGTAGGCGTAACATTTTACCGTTATGATGAGGGCGTTAGCTTAAAGGATATGAGTAAATCTTTTATCTGAATGCCGGAGTAAAAGTCAACGCAAGGAAAACACTCCACAGATCTATAGTAACGGGTTAAAAAGTAAAATGCAAATGATTATCATAATTACGGGATTTTTACTCGCGTCGCGACATGAGAGTTTCCGAGAGTCATAAATTTCATAAGGCGTAAAAATTGGCAAAAAAGTCATCATTTGGCATAAAAAACGAAATTTCTGTCATGATTCAATTAATTTGGCCCACTAATTAAAATTTGTCCCTATTGAGGCAACATTGAGATTGAAATATTCCCAATTCATACTTCTAAATGATAGGATAGCAAAAATATGCGGCGGCACTAAATCAGTATTAGTCTTTAAGGCAATACACTTCGAGTAGAGCCCGAAAGACGTTTATTGGTCGAGGAAAGGTCGCTCAGATTACATCAGCGCTGAGCAACTGAGCCAAGTCAAGCAATGCCCGCTGTAGACCGTGGCTCGTCGATTTGGCCTTAAGTGCAGAAGTGTCTAATGGACAGCCACACGACAGTGGGTTACCCATAGTGCTCAACGATATGACTGCAAATACAGTGCTACCACGAAATATCACAGAATAAACTACGAAGAAAAACTAAATATCGCCCCACGAAGCGCAGAGGGTGTAGCTGTAGTAGTGTAGGAAACGAGAAACACTTTTAGCATCTCATTCCGAAATGGTTTCTTGGCGTCACATTGTTTTACACGCAGCAGTCGTTTTTGGGTCTGGAAATATTTCCCACTCTTTGCATAAAAATACATCAACTTGATAGAAATAAGGAGGAAAGAGTGATGAATTTACGAGTAAAAGTATGATTTCAATGAAATCGAACAATAATCTTTCACGCAAACAAAAATCAGGATTCAATAGCAAACTAATGTTTTACGGGCATAATTATTCGAAAACATATTCTGGTAATATCTATTAAATATGTATAAACTAATACATATGTTAAAACTAATGTGGCTGGTGGGCATATATATATGTTTCCTTTGGTGAAAAAATAAACATGGATAACATTCTATCCAGGTTAAAAATTCAAGATGACAACGATAAGAAACCAAACATTTTTTGGCGCATTCCAGTTCAATTCAAACTTTAAAAAATATAATGATTTGGAATTTCAAGAGTAATAAAGTATTCTAATGGCTGGTGACCTAACACTTCCTGATACGCGCACTCATGGCTACGAATAGCGTGTCATGATACCTATGACGAAATGGCGAAGATATGATAAATATCTTTCATGAGGAAAGCCTAAACAAAATTCACTCACATACACCCCCGCCCTTCCGATCAACCCATTTCATCAGGTTTTCACCGATGAGACACAGAGGATTCTTTTAACTATCGACCAACAGCTGATCCACCTCGCGCCACCACTCCGTCGACGGAGACATTAAGATGAAGTCATTCCCGCACTCATTTGCCGTCTCTCACGCCGTCGCCGTGGTTACGTTGACATGTTTTCTTATCGTTCTTCAACAAAGGCGGGCGCGAGCGCTCTCCTACCCCTTCCCTCCCCCCCCCCGGCCCCACCCGTCCCCTCGGCTATCCAGCAGCGCCGCCGGGGGCGGGGGAGTGGGGGCGGGTGAATCGGTGGAATGGAACTGGATGGTGGGAATGCAAATGGAGCGCGAGGGATATTTCCTCTGCGGCATGCTGGAAGGGGTGGGAAGGCGCTGTGGGGGGCGCGGTCGCACCACCCCCAATCCCCGTGGACCGCCTCCTCGCCCCCTCCCCGGCACACACGCATACGCACTGCGTGGGTCGTCGTGGTGGGCAGGGTGGGAATTTGCGGGAAGGGGGCAGAGGATTGAGGGGGGATGGAGGGGGAGTCATCGCTGGGGCACGCGATATTACCCCCATGAGCAGGAATGGCGAGGGGGGGGGTGAAGAGGAGGTGATGGTGATTCGCCGCCGCCCCCCCCTCCCCCCAGAGTGGCCGCGAATGGACGGGAGCGAGAGGCGTAATTGCCGGACAGTTTCCCATCCTTGGAATTCGCTCTGACTCACTCCCTCACTCATTGGGCTGCCGAAAAACTCTTCCCATCCATCTCGCCTCGAGTGCAGAGGCGCCCGAGATTCCCTGAGGCGAAATTGACCACTACGTGACTAACACGAATTTCTCTCGTGTAGGAGACTCGCGCCATATATACCCATATCGTGCCCTTTTCTAATGACATTTCTACGGCATTAATTTTTTGCAATTACTTTCGAAATCAACTTTTTCAAATGCCATTTCTTCAAGAAAATTTGTCGTGAGCGTGGACGGCATTATAGTTTTCCGTGGTATTAATGTTTCACACATTAATGAGACCATTCATCTAACCGCTGAATCTGGAAAATTTCGAAATATCATGTAAGAACTATGCCTCACTCTCCAGTGCTGAGGGACATACCAACCACATTTGCAGCTCCAAAGGAATCGTTCCCCAGCAACGCAAGAGCGTATTTTCTGCTGAGAAAATGTTTTCGTTTCGTGGATTCAACAAATGTGAGGTCATCTTTTCTTGATAATTCATTTCATCTTTTTAATTTAAAAGTTAACACTATCCAAGACCGGCTGGAAGGATTGGTTCGGTTGGAAGAAGATGGCACATGCCCACTGCCCGAAACTGGAAGCATACATTTCTATCAATGTATTTCAACATTACTATCAATATTCGCAATATAGATATTACGTTTATAGATTGATATTTTTCCAAAAGAGTTTTATGAGTGGTGGACCTAAAAGTTTGCAAAAGGATTTATTTATCAGAGGTAGGACATTCATTCATTCAAATCGACAGATAAATTTACATCAACTACCGATCATTGGAAGACCACTCATTATTCAGATAAAACAAGCCGAGAAGAAAAACCTTGATAAGAAGTGCATGAGAAATTAACTACTGCCAAATGAAAGCTTACGAGCGCAACCAACGGTGATAAGCTCAAGCAAAAGGAAAATAATTTTCAAAGAAATCTAGGGACGCTTGAGTAAGTGGGAGACTTTTTCCACTAAGACAGCATTATCGCGAGCGAAGGAAGACGATGGGGAGAGAGAATTAGGTAGAAGAGATAGCGCAAGGGAAGACGGCCAAACATCAGAAGCAGCATTAGCGAGAGATCGGATGTCAGAACAACCGTTTGCAACAACATTAGTATGGCGGCTATTTTCTACGGCTTTGTGAGGTGGAAGTAAGCAAGAGAAAAGGAAAGATACGCGATGGAAATGCGGAGCGACAAAAGAATAATGAGAATAAAATGGGCAGACGGAGTGAGTGATAAAGAGCTCTTTTGAAGATAGGGCGTAGAGGGAATTGCGTGAAAGACACTGACAAGGGAAGGAAAACTAAATGGACACAGCCTGAGGCGCAATAGTTTACTGAAGACCTTAATGGAAGCCACCATGGAAGGGAAGAACTAGAAAGGAAGACCAAGGATGAATTAAAGTGAAGAAAGTAGTGGAGGACGTCAGCGCAGGAAAGGAATGAAGAGATTGACAAGGAACAGGTAAGCCTGAAGGTCTTCTACAAACTTATCCCTGACAGATAAGTTCTGATGATGAAAAAACATTTCTGTGCCGTGAATAAGTAATTGCAATCCATATATATTTTAAGTTCTATTAAAATACAGTCCCACTTGTGTCTATGCACTCTATTTGAAATTTCATCGATGATTTATCTTCCGATTAATCGTAAAAGGCATGTCAATTCAAATACGCTTCAGGATAACCAATCTCCTTTGAAACCATCTGACGTGGAGACGCCGTACTAGATTTGCATGGGAAAGAGTAAGGCTTGTACAAAGAATGAAGCACGTTAATGTTCGCGCAAATCCTCTGCTCCGTCTTCTTCACTTAATCCTGCAATTAAATCTCAAGAATTCCACCCCTCCTCATTGCTCCCGCTATCCATCACAGCTTTTTGTTTCCTCCCTCCCAGCCACAGAAGCTTTCTCATTTATTTTTTAATATAAGGCCGCCTTGGCATGCTACGTGCCATTTCCCCTGCACTGCACATCCCGTTGGATTCTTCAGACACGCATCATGCTTTCCTATCCCACCAACGGGAAGACGGGTGCACTGACAACAGTCAGAAATGCGAGCAAAGATAGTAAACAGGACGGATTATAGATAGTCTAAGATTTTTGTCGACGTCACATTGCTAATGCATGGGTTGTTTTCGCAAGACACAGCGCGAAACTGCACAGTGAATTCAGCGCTGGAATTAATCTTACGTCACACTCTTCCTGGAGTTTTCACTTACCCTGCAAAAACGTATTTAACACTGGTGCCAACGACATAATTAATTACTCGTGAGCACCACGTTGTAATGAATGTGCCTAGTCTCGCGGTAAATAAATACACAGTATCAACCCCCCCCTCCCCGAAATATTACACCTAAGTGAAATGCACAGCGCTGGTTCATATTGCATTGTATATGAGAAATCAAAAAAATGCAAAGTCATAGATGGCCTGCATACCCACAGATGGAACTGCCAGTTTCGGAAAAGATCAATATAAATCAAATTAGTCTAACTCCTTCGTTGCCGATTAATAACGCAAATGGCATACGCAGTCACTAGTCTTAATAAAAACTATAGAGAGAAAAACGATTCTTCGACAGGCAGCAATGTATCAAAGAGGGTAATCTAAAAACAAGCCTGAGGTCCTACCTAAGTTATCGATTTTAGAAGCATAGGACAAAAACTATAGAGTATTAAGCATTAATATTACCCCAGAAATTACCCTTCATTCCTTTGGCAGAACAAACATTGTGGCTGAAATTTTTTTTGTCAAGGACTTCACTTGAATGTCTGTTAATTGACTTATTGTTGCTATTTAACGAAAACTATAACATCAAAATGTTTTCACCTCGGTAAATATCTATAACCATTCATTGGAATATAAAATGATTCTATGGCTTATTGATTTGTCACCAGAAGTCTGCCAACCAGTGACAGGTATCTCAAAAGACGGTTTAGGACCGAGTGATTTCGTATTCACTGAAACGTTGTAGGTGCGCTGATGATATTGAGCAACAGAAAAGAAACATCGGATTTAATTACTTTTCAGCTTCTACATAGTGGGAATCCACAAATATCTACATATTACTGGTTTCATCAAAAGTACTTACTAAAATGAACGGAATAGTCGGTCAATTGGCTTAATTTCCACATATTTCATTTTGAAATATCAAAAGGAAAAATACCGCTAGATCAATTTTAATGCTTAAAAAACTAACATTTTTTGTCAAAATTAATACATAAAATATGAAATTACCATAAAGGGCAAATAATAACTGCCGGCATCGATCGCATGCATGTAACTGGTTTGTGCGTGCACTTAGTTTCACGAAACACGAGCATGACGTAAACAAGAATTCCATGTTATGTTCTAATTTCATGTTGGCCGCGATCGCATAACTATGAGAAAATGGCAGTCGTGGAAGATGCCGGCCGACGGAAAACCAATTACCTCGAGGGGGATTCACTCGCATGACGGACGGCTGGCGGTTACGATTTCTGGTTTTCTATGGCGAATCCATTTTCATCCACTCCGTCTCCTGACTCGCACACCTCGACGCGATGGGCAACAAACGTGCTCCCGCCAAGCGGAATGGCAAGCACGCGATTACCTGTCGCCTCCCTGCGAGAGCGGATGCCGCCCGCCACGGTGGGGGGGGCGGTGGAGGTGGGGGGATCGGACAAGAACCACTCCGCTCGTTCCCAGCCTCAGCCCTAGAGATAAATCCCTTTAATCTTACGACTCCGGAGTAGGCATCCGCTCGCTCATCCTGCGATGAAGTTTTCTCGGGTCTTCCAAAGGGTCAAGAGTTATCCACTGACGACGTTTCGACGTACAACACCGAAACGTCGGCAATGGGAAAGGTGACCCGGTGGGTATCTGAGAGTCAGTCATCCTCAATCCTTGCTCTGGTTCGCTCAACAATTACTTCATTCCGAGAGGACAAGAGCAAGAAGCACTCGGGAAGTCGACAAAGAACTATTTCACTCAAAGTCAAGATTTCTTTACGGTTGCACCATACCACACCCACACCGCCTTCATCTTTAATTTCGGCAATACTGAAATTCCATGCATATTGCACCGGATTTGGTTAAAACTGTTGGGGATAATGCACATAACAGTTTCAGGTTTAAATTTGTGGAATTCCTTCATGATGAGGGTAAAAATAGAAACTTTGCACTTCCAAATTGAGTCTTTACATGGAAGTGCAAAGTTCCTTTTTTTACCCTAATCAAGGATAATGAAATCAAAAATAAATACGGACTATAAAATAAATTGAACACAAAGTGTGCTCCGGTACAGAATATTCCTTCTTCATTTCTAGTTTTGCTGAAGCAACTTCTCGTCGAAAAATGCAACTCATATACGCATGTATGGTTTACAAAAAGCACCACTATGTAGAAGTTATTTTACCAGTGCAATCCAGGCTAGAAATTATAGCGCTCTTAGACTAGATGCCGACTTGTAATCTGGGATGTTACTTAGCTCAGATACAAAAAGAAAGTTCGAACTAAAAATCTTTGGGAGATTATTTTAAAATAAAAAGCTGTTCATAGCCATTAAATGGCCGGGCAAAAATATGGCAGATAAATTTAAAAAAACTAAATAGCCTTACCAATGTTTATCTGTGACTTAAATGGGCTATACCGTGGGGCATCTCCTAGCGACATAGACCAAATATCGGAGAAGTGAGAGGAATGGGTTAGAGTTAATACTAGTATTCTACAGTTTAAGGTAGATTTTGGATGGAAAAAGGCTTAAAAAAAGATAGTTTTTTTGTATCTCTTAACAAAACACGACCCAACATCCTGCTCTACCAAAATCCCCTCTTCATCTCCGTATACTTCCTTCCTCCCATCATTCCGTCCAACATACCTATCCTATTCCTGCCCCTTCCTCGCTTGCCTAACATTCTCCACTCTATCACGATCTTCAACCTATCATTGCCGATCACAATGCTCTGCATCCATCTTTCCTGCCTTCTTTGGATTTATCCCAGGAGCCCCCACTCCTTCCCCACCATTGCTTGTACTTACTTGTTTGTTTTCCATTCTGTCCGATTCACCTCCTCAATCCTTGTCCTCACCCACATTTCAAAAGCCTCCAAGCTACGCCTATCATTTTGCTTCAATGACCATGTTTCCACGCCATAAAAGTCCTCGCTCCGCTTCGAAATGTAGACGAGCCTTTCCTTAACATTATTATTCGATGTCCCTAAAAGTACCCGAAAAATCACACAGCTCGGGTGAAGCTGAGGGTGCACTGAGGCGTGCCCGGGGATCGAACCCGGGCCTACCGGTCGGCACCTTGAAGTACCACGTCTATCGTATCTTAGTTTAATTAATACAAATGGATAAAAAAATGTAAGCACTGTTATAGTGGTATAAAAGAAAATAGGAACAAGGGATGAACTATGAAGTAGATGGGACCGAATTAAACTACTCGGAACAGGTCAAATACATGGGTGTCACACTTACATCAACTGTTCCATTTGGTACACACATCAGAAGAATATGCGGGCCAGCCATAAAGAAGCTAGGATTCATTCTACGGGTTGTGGGAAAATGTAATGAATAAATGAGGGAGGGTGTTCCTTGGGTTTAGTTATTTCACATTTGGAACACGCGGCAAGTATTTGGGATCCAAGGGAGAAAACGCTTACATTGAGGACTTGGAGAAACGATTAGAAATAATTTACCAGGTACATCAAAAATTGCTAAGAGAAGAGAAAAAGCGTGTCAAGGGTATCGTAGTAGCTAGGTTGGGAGCCCCTTGATTCACAAAGAGAGCAGACTATAAACAGGCTTTTAAAAGGTACAGGACACACGAGTTTCCTTACGACACCGAGGGAATTATCATCCTCACTGAATTGTAAGAAGAGAAACGTATTGCAAAGCTGCCACTTGTCCACTAGGTTAAATACTATCCATTGTAGACCGCAGAATGGCAATAAAGAATAAACCATATTATTTCATTGCAGTTTCATACCCTTGCGATGAAGTTCATAATGTATCAGATTTATTAAACAACGCTCAGTGAACGATAAAGAATTCTTTTATTTCTCATTTGCGGCTTCATTCACAGAGTCATTGTCAGCTTCAAAATTTTAAAAGCTGTTTGCATCTCCATGAAGGTAATTTATTTCTCGAAGCATTGATATCTGTGTAATGAGCTGACCAGTTAACGATAGCGAATATATAACTCCGATAATAAATGCAGCTCAAGCAAAGAGAAGAGGGAAATACAATGAGCTATATTGGGGATATTATAATGAATCATCAACGAAATGCCATGGTACTTGCACTGGAGCAGGACGGGCGACGGCATCACACCGCCCTTTCCTTTTGCAATTTGCCTAATCGTCTCAAACAAAATTCAATGAAATTCCCTTTCGTTAAGCCTCGTTCGCACCGGTCACCAAGAGTGAGTGACTCACGGCCTATCAGCACCGCAGCCCCCGATCGGTGCGCAAAGGCGCCTTATAAGCAGCGAAGGCGACGGCCGAAAACCAAGAGAGCGAGGAGAGGGCGGAGGCGGTGGGGATGTGGAGGGGGATGGAGCTGGAGTTGGACAGGGGGGGAGGGTGAGGCTTCCCACTCCAGGGAGGAGAGGGCGTGGCGCGAGGCGACTCGAGGGGAATCCCGAGGTCCAGGGGTAAAAAGACGATCGGGAGGAGGCAAAGCAACAACTGCGCCCGGAATCTGGAAAACACGGGAGTCTGGGGCGGGAACTGCGACAGCGTGGTGACATCTTGAGTTGGGCGAAGTGAAGTGGAACGAGAAAGATGCGATCGCGGCGGCAATGAGCGTCGCGTCGCCCAGCCAAACGGCAATTCCTTCGCTCACTCCTGCCCCCTCCCTCCACCCCGACCCTCTCCCCCACGTTGCAAACTAAAACCCATTCCCCACTTGTCCAGTTTGAAAACAAATTGCTTTATAACAACAGTTTGAGGCCGCTGCGTTGTCTCAGATTGAGACGCACCTTTGATACTTCCAGAACTGTTTTGAAGTTCTGACATACATGGAAACGGAGTCAAGAGAATATGGGATGCATAGCAAATATGGTAACGGGAAGAATCGAAAATCACTTGATTGAAGGCAAAGAAATAGACATACAAGGGGAGTTAGTTCGTCTTGGCGATGGCACAGAATCTTTGAATGAACCACTCAATTGCCTTTGAAAAATGAGTTTAAAAGGAGTCCATGGACATCTACAAATTACCTGGGGAGTCTACGGAAGTTTATAGGATTAGTTTTAACGTGGGTACAATGTCACACTGCGACATATCCACATCCACACAACACCTAGTAAGCCGCCGAAATGGCGTGTGGAGGAGGGTGTTACGGCACCAGCCATACATGAAAAATATGAGTAAATACATGCATATGAATATACATTTGAACATATGCAAAAACGCACGCACATATACACACATACATGCCAAAAAATATCATGCAGTCGTTGGTATGGTTGATTAAATCAATCAATTTTTTGAATAAAATTGAATAAAATCAACATAATTTGAATACAAAATTATGGTGATTGTTATGTTTGTTATGTTGTGTTGTTATGTTATTATGATTGTTATGTTATGTTTGATTGAGTATTATGACTGAGTGATGTGCGGGGGCCGCGGGAATACTTGTAGTTGTCGGTGAAGGTGTCTTAAGTATTTTTTACTGCACCGCTTTGGTTGAATCTACCCAAATGTATAGCACGGCTATACTAATTCCAACGATGTTGCAAGCAAATTCGTTTCTCCTGTGCATTTTAAAAGTCTATATCTGTGCGCGAATCAAGGGACTCCCAACCTAGACACCACAACACACCAGTCACGCTTACTCTCTTCTCGTGAAAATATTTGATGACTCAGATGGATTTTCTCTAAACGTGTTCCAATTCCCCAATACAAACGTTTTCTCCAATGGATCCCTTATAAGTACTTTCCGCTCGTCCCAAGCGTAAACTAAATAAAGAAAATTAACAATTTTCCCTTATTTTTTCATTACATATTCCCACGACCCGTCGAATGAATCCTAGCTTCTTTAACGCTGGCCCGCATCTTCTTTTTATGTGTGCCCAAGTAAAGGTTTGATGTCAGTTTAACACGCAAGCAATTAATCTGTTCTGACTTTCTTAATTTTGTTCCCATCTATTTTATACTTTATGTGTTCCATTTTTTTTCTTTTAAAAAGTCAGTGCCCTCCATCCTTAAATCACTTTAGGATATCAGGTCTAACTTGCTAGAGATTTACCAAGAATTTGTGTCCTTACTTATTTGTAAATCACAACATCGCCCGCAAATAATCTAATATTACGGCGGTTGTGGGATCCAAATAATACGTATGAAGTTAGAATGGCGAATATAGATTAATATAGCAAGTAAAAAATGAAGAAGCACTGCTAAAAGTGAATAAAGAGAGGAAGGAGCCTACTTGCGGGAAAGAAAAGGATATCAAGGGGAACACATCCTGAGGCACGATAACAGGATATGCGTAGATTGGAGAATTTATTAACCAACCCCCCGAGTGTTCACTGAAGACGGTGCAGTAAGCATCCAGAACACAACACCCGTAGGTACCGGGAGTGTTCATTTAGTGCTCATCCGAAAACAGCACTTCGACCTTTATATCGGACTTTGATATTTGATATAACCATTTGATAATTACATACATCCAAGCCCTAGGTGGAGGAAAAACCACCTAGGAGGGAATCGAACCCACGACCTCTGGGTTGGTAGACGAAGGCGTTCCCCGCCGCCGCCGGGACCGTCATTAACATGAGATTCCAATTAACGTAAAGGAAAATGGTTTAAGTAGGACACAAGCGAGCTAAAACAAAAATAAGGGAAATTCGAGCAGAGAGCTAACTGCTCAATGTTCACCTAAACTGATAATGGTACCCTCAGAGCATACCTGACGAATTATGCCAAGTCACTCACATATACCGCCCCAAATTCAAATTAGCTCCTGGCATTTGCCTAAGCTATGGAAGGCGTATTTGAAATGTAGGCGCACATTACGACAGAGCCCACTCGATACGAACTTCAAACACCAATGCATCGTAAGCATAACATATTCATGTGTATATATATTCAAAGAGGAATTAGGACTCGCGAACTACCCTCATCTGGCAAGCGAGTAAGGAAACGGCTGAATTACGAGCTCAGGCCTCTAACCAGTAGACTGCCAGCCGAATTAGTCAACTGAGTTACGCGCTCGTCGAGTTTCCAAAGATCGCGGGTTCGACTTCCACCTTGGATTGGGATGCTGAAAATTGAGGTGGCTTGGCCTTTGGGATACCTGATGCATTGCATGACCTAGAGTGACTCATCAGAATCCTATGTGCAAACGGACCACCAGATACCTCCACAGAGCAGAGCAGAGTCGGGATGGAGAGCGTCAGGAAGAGCGATGTCCATCATCAATTGAGAATTTTAACGTAAACTTGGAGGAAATGGCAACAGAAGTACATGAAGAACTGGAGAGAGGAATTAAGGTTGATTCGGAATCTATAAAATAAGAGGTTTGCAGATGGCCACGCTTTAGATAGCCACTCAGCCAAGGGATTTTAATCATTGCTGAGCGCTTTGGAAAATCAATGAGATAGGGATGACAATCAATGCAAACAAAACAAAGCTTATGCGGTTTTTGAGAAAGAGGAAGGGTAAGTCAAATATTAAAATAGGAGTTCATCTCTAGTATACCTACTAGTGTAGGTGGAGCAGTTTACCTAGTTTGGAAGTGTTCTGAACCAAAATGGTCAAAGTAGTAGAGCAGTCTGCTGTCCGTTGCAAGGAGAAGAATTGCATTGGACATATGAGTTTTCACAATGAGGAGGGAATTGATGACAGGAATGTTGAGTAAGGATGTTAAACTTACCCTCAAACATTGATACAGAGCATGGTTTTGTACGGTGTGGAAACATGGTCGTTGAAGCAGGATGGTCGGCGTAGATTGGAGGTTTTTGAGAGGTGGAAGCGGGGAAGGATGGAGAAGGTGAAATGGGCAGAATGGAAAACAAACGAGGAACTGCTACACATGGACGGAGGTGGAGGACGTCTGGTAAGGAAGAAAGGGATGGGAATAGGATAGGCATTGTGGACAGAATGAAGGGAGGTAGAAGGTATGTGAAATTGAAGAGTAGTTTCATGTGGTTTGGTTTGTCAGGGTGTGTATTTTTAGACGAATCTAAGAAATGTAGCGGAGTCCACTTTGTGCTCATCCAAAAGTTATCTTAAATTGTAGCATATCAAATAACAAAATCAATTGAATGAATAACTTCTGCACTGCTAACACATACTGAAACTGGTAAGCCAGCGGGATAACTCTAAACACACTCTTCAACCAGCCAATATATGTATGATCTAGTGAAAAGAGAAACCAGAGGCAAAAAATTTCAGGATCTCTTTGGAACTAACCGTTCTGACACGTTCACACACTTAGCTAGACTGCAAAATTATTGACCACAATATACTACCTTGATCAAAAATTTCCCGGAATTTATTCAGAAAATTAAAAATACAAGTTTATTCATCTAAATCTATATTGTCCCCTTCAAAGTAATCCCCATCGACTGCAACACACTTATGCCAGCGCTTGATCCAATCCTCGAAACATTTTTTATATTCGGTTTTCGGTATGTCCATCAGTGCTTCCTGCGATTTTTCCATTACTTCCTCTCGGCTGCTAAAACGCGTTCCCCGTAATGGTTTTTTAACTCGATTGAACAGAAAGAAGTCACAGGGAGCCAAATCAGGTGAATTCGGTGGCTGTTGGATGGTATTTGTTGCATTTTTCGTCAAAAAATTACGAATAATGATAGCACTGTGCGACGGTGCGTTATCATGGTGCAAAATCCACGAGTTTTCTGCCCACATTTCTGGTCTCTTTCGGCGAATTGCTTCACGCAAACGTCTCATAACGCCCAAATAATACTCTTTGTTTACTGTCTGGCCTTCTGGCAAAAATTCATGATGCACTACACCGTTGTAATCCATGAAAACCGTCAGCATTGCCTTCTTTTTTGACTGAAAACGACGTGGTTTTTTTGGTCTCGGCTCATTTGGTGAACGCCATTCACTTGCCTGATGTCTGGATTGCGTGTCGTACTCATAAACCCACGTCTCGTCTCCAGTAATGATCCTTTTGATGAATGTGGGATCGGATTCAGCCTCGCAAATCATGTCTTTTGCGACGTCAACACGGTCTCTTTTTTGCATGAAATTGAGGTCTTTTGGCACCAACTTTGCTGCTACACGACGGAAACCCAAATCATTAACCACAATGTCTTGGGCGGATCCATAGGCAATGTTCAAGTCCTCCGCTATTTCTCTGATGGTTAATTTGCGGTTATTGACCAACATTTCTTTTACTTTATCAATTTTTTCACCGACTTTCGATGTCGATGGTCTGCCACTGCGTTCATCATCTTCGATTGACTCACGACCACTTCTGAACCGCTCGTGCCACTGGTAAACGACCGTTTTTTTAGAGAATCGTTGCCGAAACACTTTTCCAACATTTCCAACGTCCGTGCGCCACTAAATCCGTTTTTTACGCAAAATTTAATACAAGTTCGTTGTTGCAAATTTAAATCCATTTCTGCAATTGTAAAAAATCGCCAACACACACAGAGATAGATGTACTCTTGGCTACGTAACTTTTGCAAATGTCAAGTTATGACACTAAGATTTAAAGGGAATATCAACAACAGATGTACCAATTTCCAAAAAAACAGAACTCAAATCGGAACGATGGGAGCGCCACACGGTGGTTATTCCGGGAACTTTTTGATCAAGGTAGTAGCTATCCCATAGCTACGAAATTACAAACTTACCATTGTGACAACGAAATGAACTGACTCCTTAATGACCATTCGGTAGAGTGAGCTTGAGTTAAGGATTTGATGAAAAACGGAAGAGCAGTCTTATATCAATCAAACCGAATCCATGTGACTGACTTTATAACTGAAGTGACGCGTAAGGCATAGCCAGTAGTAATGAGAAGAGAAATTGTCAGCTACAATTCTAGCAAACGACAGAAATAAACACTAAGGTGTGAACAAGGAAGAATTAATTACCTTTCCACATAATAGATTTTTTCTGTTGAATTGCAAAGTTATTTTATTCTTGTTGTTCATTATACTGGTATTCCACAAAGTATCGACCTCAACTATCTCTGAACACTGCATTGATTTTGATTCCAATTTCTTTGTTTACATTGTTCATCCTGCTCAGTAAGATTTGCAGGCCTTAAAGAGTATCACACTAGACTCACCGTATCGTCAGCGTATCTTAACATATTAGTGGTTTCAATATTTAGGAGTACCTTTTCTCCTTTTGCTTGATGTTTTAAAAGCTGCTTCGAATATATTATGTGATAATAGACTGAACAATGTTGGGGACATAATGCAGTCGTGCCTTACTCCTCGTTACAGTATGAATATTTCCTCAGATAAACTATCCCCAATTTAAATAGTAGCAATGGCTCAATAGTAGCAAACATTTTGTTATTCAGGAAAATGTCGATTTTCCAGAGATGCCAAAACACATTGATCGCGAATGTGAAGGCTGTTCATTCATACAGTGAATTCGAATCGATCACGAATCTTCCTGTTTAACGCTGAAAAAAGCTTTAAGAAACACAAATTGTCTTTCAAATATTATTTTGAAAACAACACTCACTGAATATTTTGTTGGGGATTAAAGTCGGTGGTTCAACTACATCTATCATAACCCTTAAGGAAAGAAAATATCGCTATATTTCCTCGGAAAATTTGAGATTTTTTGACCCAAAAGATTATTTTCTCAATATTAAAATATGTTATGAAATATTTTTTCAGGGATACGAAAAGCGACAGAGTGATTGGATCTGACTCCCCTCCTTTTATAGCTACTGAAAATCCTGAGGTCAGGATGACGACAGAATAACAAGTTCCTCTCGCCTCTTTTAATATTATTCCTTCCTCAAATACGTGCGATAGCTCGAGACTTGCCTGATTGAGTGGAAGTGGGAATAGTCTATGGTAAAAAACCTCATTTTCCAAAAGCTCGCACCCTCTAATATATCGAAAATCAAAAGTTCCCAGGATGGAATCATTTCTACTTGCTACGGAATTAAGCGATGCCCAAGGGTCAACAGCCGAAAAACAGAGATAACTAAGCCAGACATCCGACTCGACCGGATTCCAAACACCTTGCACTTGAAGAGACTGGGAAAAACCAGCCAAGATATAACCGCAAGCGAGTGACATGTACCAGGAAAAGCAGCTCTCAAATTGTATGAGTCAACAGAAGCAGGCGGGGCGGGGGCTCTATATAAAACGCAACGATGCACCGTAGAATTAATGAGACCTCAGAACGAATCAATTATCTCGGATCAACTTGGCCCGACGAATCACGAGTCCCAGTTTTTATTCTTCCGATCAGTATCATGCACCTCTAACCGATAAGTTATATTTGTTACAAAAGAGAAGCTATGGGGCGAAACGATCAGGGAAGAAACTAAACTGTTCTCCGGGCTGCACTTCATTATGGTTTCTGTTTATAAGAACTGGGTCTGAATTAAACAGAAATTACACGAACATAACGGAGGAAGGAAATCAATGCAACAGAAACAGCATTTTATTTCATTACAAGGTCACTGTCGCAGAAATTATGCATTCATTTAATGCATTCATATTCAATGGTATAAACCATTTTATTGTGACTACTACTAAAAATATTTCAACTATCGCTTATTTCGTTTACGTGATTTCCCTTGACGTCAAAAGAGAATCGAAAAATATTAGGTCAAAATAAGTAAGGATAGGAAGCGACGGGCAATGGATTCGGACAGGGTTGTCCATCACCACTCATGTTGTTCAATGTATAAGCGAAGTAAATGGTAAGAGAAAGAGGGCTTGCAGGCAGGAATGAAAGTAGATGGGGAACTTATTAAGCCAGTTATATATGAGTGCTATAAGAGTTAGCCAGTTGGTCAAATGATTGTAAACCTTGCTGAGCTTATAATAGAACCGGTTTAATAGGTATGGGATTGGAATCAATGATAATAAAACGAAAGTAATAAGATTCTCAAGAAATGGGAAGCCTAAGTTGATCATACTGCTGATTGGAATTGTTCAGAGCAGACATTAACTCCAATTGTTTATGAAGTATTTTAGATGAAAATGGATAAATTGGTAAGGGCTTTACGAAAAAATACTCTTTTGCCAAAAGGAGCGAGCCGATGAAAATGAAATGGACGAAATGTAAAGAATAGATTAGTAAAAATTTTAATATTGAACGTATTTTTAATATAGTTAAGAAATGCCAAAGGTATGGGAAATTTAAAGCAAGTAACTAGGTCAGAGACCCAGGTACATGCCTTACTGTGGAGAAGAAAGGCATAAGACTCTTCTGTATCAATTACCGACTGATCCAGAATATACCACTCGTAAAGGAAGATGTGAGATGGGAGAGGGAAATTTGAAGTGGTAGAATATAAGGAAGGGGAGGTAGTGTGTTGATTTCCGAATACAGTTGTTCGAATTAAAATGGCCACAACCCTAAACAATATATTTTCACAGTAAATCGTGGTCATTCAGTTTTTGAGATGTAGCAAAGGTCAAGGTCATAACTTACCGTGTACTCCACACAAAAAAATTTGTTGCAAAAATAACACTTTACCCACGCCTGAGTAGGAATTCGAAACCGTGACCTTCGGACTGTCCAGCGAGCGCGCTATCCTCCAGGCCAACAGGATTGGCATGTTTTTCATTCTGAGATCTAAGCAATTTTAATATTGCAATTATCTTTAATGCATTTCTTTTATCTCATTTAATGGCCTGCTTTTAGTCAAGAATAATCTTTATTGTATCCCACCCATCACCGTCGGAACCGGACGATGAGCAGCCTCATTGCATTTAAGACGATGCAAAACATCTCCCCCGCATTAAAAATTAGCATTTTGTTTCCTTTGAGGATATTGGACCTTGAAAGGTCGGAGCAAATGAAATTCTCAAAACGATTATTTGTCGCAGTCGGGGTGGATTTGAAAGCCTCCGATGCCATCCAATGTCGGTTTGAATCGACCAGATGCTGACTCAATCTTAAGAAGGGGCAATCCATGTGGTGTTTTCATACTTCTCTTCTTTGTCTACGCTCATTTCAATAAAGTATTCCTTCTACTACTTATAACTTAGTATCAGGGGGAAGTTACGCTCGTTTCAGTATTATTTATCAGGGGAGGCAACCGCAAGCTGAAGTAATTGTCACTTTAGGTATAGAGGGAGGGGTGCTTCGGTTGGGATAGGATATTCAGGGATTAAGGGAAGGGTGGAGAGAAACGCGGCGTCGGCATCAGCCAAATCTCAACGAAAGGAGCCGAGGGGTCTCCAGTCGGATGGGACATCTGACGGGTGGCTTACTCACTCGAAGCGCTCTCCACAAAGCACCCCAAGTAGGGATCGGGATACTTTTGAAAAATCCTGCCACCACCAAGATTCGGAGTTACATTCGCTCCATACAGTCGTCTGGAAACCCGTCCAAAACCTTCTCACAAACAAGGCGCTGCAAAAACGAGTTCACCTTTCCAAGGAAAGGCTTTCTACGAATTAAGTGCACATCTAAATTTGGATCTAATGCAAGTCACGAACACTGGCGCTAACTATCCCATTCTTCCATTTCCCCGAAGCAATGTGTGGTTCCGAGTGAACAGAAAACGGTTAAGCTCAAGCTCTTCAACTTTTTCATGTGATCAAAGGACTTGACCAACTCTTCTTATATATAGCTCCCGTAGTGCAGTAGGGCATGCAGCCCACTGTATGATTCGAGCCCTAATAACACACTCGATATTGATGCTACTTATCGATCGATACCTTTAGCTCGTGCGGCCTCGACGAACATTTCAGTGCTTTGACAAAATACCAATTTTTTTAATATACTAATAAATTCCTGTAAAAGGGCTCTCGGAAAAAAATATTCATATCCATGTATACCAATATATTCATGGTTTTCACATAGAATATTTATTACAGCTGAAGAAAAACGTTATTTACACAAAGCACTCAACATTATTTCAACATTAACGTACTGAAATTATTACAGGCTACAGCAATTCCAAATAAAGAGGAAAAAATTCTTCAAATCAATTCAGTCGATCTTTGGCAATACGTGGACCAGGGACAGGAGCAGATCTTTACCATGGCTGACCTTCGAATGAGGCGAGGGGGATTGTGGCGGTACCCAAATATAACTTCAATCAACTGTGATCACTGCTCAATGATTCATTTTGAACGCGTTGGTCATGCATGTACCTGTACATATTTAAGCTAGATGTGGGGTTTCCATTTCCTCCTTTTGCGTAAATACTAGGCTCGCGAAATTCATCCCTTCCGAAGCATCATTAATTGCGATGTGAGTTCGAGTCTAACAGGGTTGAAGTTTCGCAGAAAGACGATTTGGCACATTTCATGATGCCATTGAGTACACCGCAAAAAAAGGAATAGGTTGAGGTCGAGAGACACATAGACAATCACATTTATGCTGGAGTCACACAAGACAGAAGATTATGTTCTCATTTTACATAATTTGAAGTTCCATTAACAAAACATAAACTGCCTGTAAAACCATTGCGGCAAAAAGGCTTCTTCGCTCGCCAATTTAAAATAAATTGCATGCTATCGCCTCTTAATTAAATTCACGTGAGAGTGACGTGAACCGTTACATATCTTGGCGACAAATATTTTACGCTGCACGTACTATATGTCACATCTGGAGCCTCGACATTCTGGTTGGACGTCAATAATTACCACATTATAAGGACGAGTCGTGTATTTCATTTCACTCATGCCATTAAACCTTCCTTATGAAACATGAATAGCTACTGATTTCAATAGAGGTCACACGAATGTAATTTGATAGCTATGTGGCCAAGCTCCATGGTGGATACGGAACAAATCCAGTGCTTAAGCTTTGCAATTTCAGTGAAAAACACGCATCGGTGCAAGTCACGGGAATCATTGGCAGCAATTAAACGGTTTGAGTGAGAATACGAATTCAAAATAAATCTCCGTTACATTAAATAAGTTATTTCCGATAGTGATAATATGCTCGAGGGGTTCAGACAATATTGGCATAAATCTGAAAAAATATTTATGCAATAACCCAAACTTATCAACGGAAATTTAACGATTATATGTAGCCAGTGTCAGTACATTTTCTTTCCAAATCATTGAGATCTCTCTTCCATTTGCGGCGCATCGTGCAACCTTTTTACTTTTCACACCAATCCGTAATACGGCGAGAGAGGATTCCACTCGACTGGAAATGCACGAAGGAAAAATTGCTACTGCTGTGCTAATATTAATTATAAATTACAGCAATATCTTAAAGGTGATTCGTTCTTGTTTCTTCTTACTCTCATTACAAATGATAACAGGGATGCGGAATTCTGAAAGGCTATTATATGATTAGAATGAGTCTCAAATGGAATCTTAGCAACATTTTTGACCATTGTATGGCTTAGATGATGCATTATAACTTCAAAATAGTGTGCGTACGTCTTTCTGAACATTACCACTCGAAATGACATTTTCCTCTCGAAACTTATTCCGGTGTTTAAAGGATAGAATCATATATTGATGCTGATTATTCCACATCAACTGTTATTGTTTTATCTGGTAGAAAACTTTCACCAAATAAAAAATTGAAATATTTTTATTTTAGTTGGCAGATGCCAGTTTCTATCCTCAATTCAGACAGCTAATTCTAACAGGGAACTAGGCGTGAATGGAATATCAATATGCAGCGGTGTTTACTCTGGAAATTTAATGACATGCAATAAACGAAAATAAGCGATGTAATTGTTTATTAACACAAAGATTTCACGCGACCTCGACAAGAGAAGAATGCCCCCTCTGGCTAACCCGAGGTTAAAGGATTAGTTTCCCTCCTTATCGTTTACTCTGAATAATCATATTTACTATTTATTTATCAATGTACAAGGTCAGTCCGAAAAGTAGAATGACTTACTTTTCCCCGGATAGACCCACGGACGGACGGGTGTTTCACTGGCTGGGTTCGAGGGAAGGAAGTCTCAGAAATTCTGGTGGCTGGTGAGAATGGCTCCCAGCCTTTGCGGAGTACGGATCGTTCATTTGCGAAACATCTATGACGGGACCTCGTCATAGATGTTTCGGGACCTCGTCATAGAAAAGACTCCGTCATGAACCGGTAATTGGAACACCGCCACGCCATTAAAAATTTGCGTGAAACTGGGCAAATCCGGGTAATAGAATCATGAAATTCTCAAGGCAGCTTATCCTGATAACGCCATGGGTAGATCGGGTGTTTTTGAGTGGCACAAGTTGTTTCGGGAGGGTAGAGAAGATGTTTAAGACGCCGAACGTTCAGGACGCCCTTTGACCTCAAAAAAACACGAAAATCTTGCAAGATTGAAGGCTTTGTTGGACAGGGATCGCAGATTAAAGGTTCGCACAGTGTATGATGAACTTTACATCCGTAAAAGTGATGTGGATCGACTTGTGACCAAAAACATGGTCATGAGAAAGGTGCGTGCGAAGTTGGTGCCGCGAGTGCTCTCGGACGAACAAAAGGAAACTCGCACGCGGATCTGCCAATAGCTTCTAGATCATGTGAGTGAAGAATCAATTTTTTTAGACAAAGCCCGACCAGACTTTTTCCTAATCCCCAGTCTCAAATTCGCACTGAAAGGACGTCAACACGGTTCTGTGGAAGCGTTACAACAAGCCGTGACGACGGAGCTTAGCAGCATTGTGGGCGCCGCCTTCCAGAAGGCGTACGAGGCGTGGAAAACCGTGGCAGCGGTGTGTGGACGCACGAGGGTGCTACTTCGAAGACTTTTGAGTAAATGTACCAATATTCTGGCAATACATTTTTTTAATAAACTCAGTCAGACTACTTTTGGGATATATATTGTATTAAAATCCGTCGATTTCTATGTACTTAGCTATATGTCACGATGTCATTCTGCTCATGACTCGATTACCGCAACATTCATGGAGGTGCGTTTAGTATGTAGCGTTTCCAAATGTCGAATATATTTGCCCGTTTCCTTCAAATGTCGACAAAATACTCGGTTTCGACAGCTGGAGCGATTGTTTGCTCCATTTACAATGCAATGAGAAGATTAAAGACAAATAAGTTTCTCCGGTTGTCAGCATAGAAAAGACTTTTTTACTCTTTCAAGGATGCCACGAATATGTATAATCATGGATGTTGTGCTACAAATATTGCTCTTGGTCCCTCATGACAAAATTTGCATTAAAATTGACTGCCGATTTTATGAAATCAAAGAACTTGGTTACGTGCAATATATGTAATTGCTTGATATATGCCGTTTCAACTTTTCTGCGGTGACAACAACCAAAGTATCATGAAAGTCCACGCTTGTAAAATACTTTATATCACGTGCAAGGTTAAATCGAATCTATTTATTTCCAGCAAATCGCTTGGTGTTCTTAATCAGACTATATTTCCATTCAATTTGGAACTTTTGGCATGTCAAAGACTTCGATTTCAGACATTCCATTTTCTTTTTCTTTCATCACGTTTTATCAGTTATGTAATAAGATTTTCTGCTTTTGTTTTTCTTTCTTCCTACGTTTCGCAGACTAATTTTTGCTCAATAATGATTATACATATCTTCCTCACATTAAACTCTGTCTATTTTGGTATTCAAACCAATTGATGGTTGATTAAATCCTTTCTCCTGCAGAACTGTATTACTTTCTCCCCGCAGTTATTCCTCGTTCCTAAACCGCTGCACCCTACCTCATTCCTATTTTTCCCTTCGCCGACCACCAAATTCCAATCCCACATCACAATCAAATGCTTCCTACAAGGCACAACAAAATTATTTTCTCTACTTGATCGTATACCCTCTCTATTTTCCCCTCCCAATGGCAACTTCATGGGTTGGGCACCTGAATAATTACAAAGTTCGATCGTTCAGCTTATAAATCTATAGGTGATATTCGATTACCCACCTGCTCTATGTTTACTTAGCTTCTTTTTGCCTTTTTACTCAATGTAACTGCCACCCCTCGCAGACTCTCTTCCCCTACGCTGTAAATAACCCTACAGCGATGGCTCCACTCTCCGCTCCGCGACCTCTCTACTTCCCCATTTATATGTTCTAATGTTCCAGCACACAGTATGGTCCCAACATTCTGAGTCCTTATTCTGCTTCGGCACTCTCCTGTACCTTCTTCTTCGCTGCTTCTGTGGACTTCCAAATGGAAGGGCTTCATGCGAAAAGACAATTGAAGCTTTGCGTCTCTCGCTGCCTAAGTTGCCAAGGTTCCTTTTCATAATCATTGATTCGTGGGATAAATAATCGAGATGGACTCTCATTGCCTTCTTCAATGGTGTTTTTAACGTGACACCTTCCATCAATGGCCACACCTCTGAGATCAGAGGTCTGACTGAGGAACAGACGCTGCGCGGACCACCTTTCATCTGGCTCCTAACCTTCGACCTTTCTGACCTTGAAGACCCTACCAGGAGCGAATATCATAACTCCTACCAGTACAGCTGTAGGGGTCATCAGAACGCACAAACCCTTCCACCTAGTCACAGTTATAGTAAATAGGGTGCGTTCAACCCTATATACGATTAAATTCAAATGCATATCGAAACATACTAGTATATACGATCGTACATACCCGTATATACATATATATATATATATATATATATATATATATATATATATATATATACATGCAATTACTACTATATATATATATATAATATATATATATATATATATATATAGTGTATATATATTTGTTATTTCACCCATACTCCTTCAGTTTTGAATCATCTTCTATCTCCAGAATCAGGCTGTATGCCTAGTAACTGCTAGTTAATAAATTATAATGTGTGTCAAAGGTTAATACCTTTGGCACAAACTAACAGCAATGAATCTACCCTTAGGAGCACCTAAAATAGTATTTCATTACGCCTCACGGGGCAATGACTGAAATTTAACGAGGAGAATTAATCAAGCACGTCGGTGTATTTCCCCGACGGGAGAGCATGTCTCAACCCGTGCGGACGGATAATTCCATAGGAGAGCTTCGAGCGGAGATCTCTCCACACCAACCCTGTGTACTTGAGTCGGAGGGAGCAATTCTCTTGGATTGCAAGGCGAACTCCCGCGATCCGCATCCTTCCTAAAAAAAACCTATTCTTTTGGACTCTCCTCGGAGTGAAGCGGTTTGCTCGCTTCTTGTGTTGTGAATCAGTTGGCGTCAGATGCGAAAGAATGCTCCAGGGGCTTGGTAGGGCATTAAAACGAAAGCAAGGCAGGGGATCGACAAAAATAACCTCTGGCCATAATCGTACCCAGACGCTGCGGCGTCGAAAACAATTGCTTAAAGGAAGATTAAGAATTTGCTTCCCTTTCAGTTTCAATAGAACCCACCTCGATGAGAGGGTTCTATTGGAAGAGGAAAGGAAAAAGGTTTTTGTAGAAGAATTAATATGATTTAGACAAGCGTACTCACCTAGAGAGGCTTAACTGCATTTCTGAGAGCAATAAAAACCCATCCACGCACACAAATGCCCCGTAACGGACTCCCTTTTCGCATTTTTTTCTCATAGCCTAACAGACTCTGAAATGAGATGAAAAATGAAGTGTTAGTCATTGAAAAAGTTGGGATGATCCTTCACTGATAAATTATTAAGAATATACCAATTAAAAAAGAGGTGTATTTATTTTGACTTGACCAATTAAAATCCAAAGAATACCAAGATATTTTGTTATTTACAGTATAATGTTCAGTAAAAATATCACGTAGTGTGCAATTTAATTATTATGGGTTCGGAGAGATGAGATTCGATGACTAAATTTGAAAATATTTTCATTCAATATAAAAATTTCACCCATCATCCAAAAATTACCACTCAGAAAAAGAAAAGATCAAGTTTATTCAAAATTTCGTACATTCGCAAATTTGGTTTCGGGCATGACCAACACCCTCTTTCCACTTCAGCCTACCAAAATTGAGAGAAAATGAAATTGCCGACGCAAGTTGACAGAATGCATGACTTTTGCTCAGTGTTAAATTATTCGTGAGAAGTTTCAGCATGTTGCCCCGATGTTTAGGACATTTTATTCACGATTTTGCATGCATGAACGTTTCGGGGAGAAAATTTCATGTGAGAACGCCGAAAAGTCGTTGCGGCGTGGAATGAGCGAGGGAAGTGGCCCCAAAGGGTCCGTCGAGGACAATGAACGATATGCCCGCGACGTGGGATGTGCAGAATCTAGTGGGAGGAGTGGGGGATGGGAGGGGGGCGAGAGGGAGGGGAATGAGGGAAGGAAGAATGGTTCGACAAGTAGTCACGTGTGGCCGAAGGGACCCAATGAGAGCGCGGTGTTTGGGGGGATGTGGGGTGGGGGCGGCGAGAGGAGTGCCATCGGGGGGCGCGGGAGCGAAGGGCGAGGGAATGCGGTTTGGTGGAAGAGCCGGATGGCGGTGCGAAGGAACGATTAAAATTTGACGGTAATAACAATAGCGTCAAAATGTATGAAAAAACTCAGTACTCGAGTAGGATAAAGGAAGTGCTTAAATTTACATCAAGAAATAAATGGTCCGGCAGCAACAAATCTGTTAGTGCATCAGAGGTTCGGTCAGTGACCACGTTGGGACGTGAGCTGCGTATGAATAAATTACATACTTGTATTGTGAACACGACCTGCGTCGGATATTCATGTTTTATTAGATAAATGAATTTTTCAACCCTGGGGTGCATTACATGAAAATAATACTCTTTACGTGTGTATGTGGTACCTCAAATGAACTTGGCCTCGTGAGACCGACTTTGACGATACGTGAGTAAACGAGCTTTTGTTTAGCAGTAGTGTGGCCACATTTGGAATATTTATCATCAATATTTACGATCCCTTGGAGAAAGTGTTACGATATCGGATGGTGTTAAAGAAAATTACACAAAAGTTGTTACGAAAAGAAAGCAAGCGAGTCGGGGTAGACAGGAAAGAGGGGGAACGGAGTCTCTGTGAACTCAAGTAAGAGCAAGGGAAACTGAGACTACTCATAGTTGGGATGGAGGACACTCGAGCTTACAGATGACAGCGGTGTAACCAATTATCGGGGACCCCAATCACTACGCATATCGGCAGACCGGATCACCCATATGATCAAATGAAAGAGAGACTCCCGACACTCAAATTTACACAATGAAAACAGGCGTCCTGGGGTCTCAGCCGCACGCCCCAGCAGGGGAACTCATGGCATGAAAAGACGACGAAGATATTTCTTGGTATCATTGGCGATGAGGGATTGAGGGGTTGTTGGCGGCGAGGCGCACTGCATGTGCTCATAAACTCATAGTTCTTCTCATTTGACTTATTTGCAATGGGGGCTTCGATCTCATCCAGAAATTTAGGGCTATCTCCCTCCATACTTTGAGTATGGAATTTTTATTTTATGAAATAAAGAAAATTATAACTAACAACAGACTACTCACACTCCAATGAAAAATTATTCTGGTATTCATTTTTCTTGGGCTATAAGCACAATTTTTAATTCATGAAGTCAATTTCGTCACATTTATGACTCACTTAAAAGAGTAAATTTTAAATTTACACGCTCCAAACACTGCAACAGAACCATGGAACGTGTTTCCTCGAATAGAGTAATTAAATTTAGTGTAACACCACGAACGGCCGTGTACAGAAATTTGAAACAAAATGCACCGAAATAATATCCCCAAAGTATAAATGCCTTCTCGTAAATAGTTAACTGAGCTGGATAAGGCCAATCCATATCCATGCGTCAACTTAATCTTCATAGCAATACAAAGAAGACCGTTGGGGCCCGATCATCATTACACTAGTCAAGTGGACCCTGAGAGAACTTCTATTTAACATTTAATCTAAACAGAGACGTTTTTACTATCAACCGTGATAGTTTAGTTCAATACTGAGGCTACAAAAAAGGAAAGTACATTACTTGTATTCATAGAGGTGATTGATCCCCTAACCTGAAGCATTAAAGCACAACTGGAACTCTACCTAAGGGTTTCGTTTATAATGTTAAAGAAAAAGAATGTCACTAAATTTCTACACGCTGGTGGTAGGTAGGCTTATTGAGAGAACTGGAAAAAAAGCAAGATATGTCTGGATATATCTGGCGTTCATTCGGAGCTCTCTGACTTCTCAATATACCCAACTTCATAGTAAAATATTATCAAAGAAAAAAAATTCATTCGAGAAAAAAACTACAACAGTAATACGACCATGCAAGCATAACATTTAAGAAAAAATCAAAAATCTCCGGCAAATTACTTTTCAGAATGCACAACAGCGAACAGGATGCAAGACTCAATTCTTACGTTTTCTATCACCTTGAATGTGCACGACTGCTTCACACGTCGAATCTCACCCAAAACGGCACAAGGATTATTAGGTACCCGTATTGCAAAATCTCCATGCATTGAATACACAACGTTCTGCTCCCACTTTCATCTTCCTCCACATATTACAGTTAAGGCCCATTCTAACAGTATAATTTATGCATGTGACTAGTGGTAAATACTCAATGAAAGTCGTTCCTTTTGACCAACTTGCAGTAAATGGAGATATTTGGTTGAAATAATATTTTGAGACCTATTATTTCGATAAATTTATTCATTTATTCACATTAATTCTCTAAAAATGTTAGAGAAATGCAATTTTGAATCGCTATTCTTGAAGATTAGCGGCGAGGTAAGAAAATAATGAGACCCTGCAGATTGATAAAAGCAGCGCTTTTCCACTTGAGAATATATACATATACGTTAAAAATATTAACGGGGGAGAAAAAAATATCGAAAGAATATGCTGATCGCAGGAAATAAGAAAAAATGAGGGAAATAGTCGTAAATCTTCTCCTTTTGTTGTTCGAATCTTCATGATATTCCACCATATTTCGACGCAAGGAAAAAACCGGAAAAACAAAATTCTTTTACTGAATAGCTAATAAAAGAACTATTACCGCGTTATTTGAAGTGCTCACTCTGGGGAAAAAATGAAATATTTTTTAAATCAGCATCGAAAAAATTTTGCTAGATAATAGTTTGAGAATTGCGTCACAGAAAGCCTAATTCATGGCTGATAAGCTCCGACGAGTAGCTAGTCTTTTAAGATGTCCCTAAGTCCATGGCCACTTCATACCGTATATTAATTCCTAAGTAATTTGGTGGTGATCGTACTGAACACCTTTGGCTACCCGTTCTACAGTGTAAAAGTCATCAGCATTTCACCATTCATGGATTCAATCCAAACATGGCGCTAAAAAGGAAAACGCAGCAAACGTTATAGAATGAAGTGAAACGCACAAAGCAAATTGGGGTCGTTCTCAGGTTTCCATATAATCCTCAAACATTTAGTCCTAAAATGAAGTCTTTTGGTTGATTCCGACTACCTTAAAGAGTTTTCATCTGAAATCAGCTACACATTGCTAGAGCAAAGGAATTCAGTGTCCGCCTTAGAGAAAAAAATCCTTAAGAGGTATAATTGTTGCGATCACATCTCGCTCGTGTATCTCAGTCAAAATATTTACCTTCCTCTTGAATTATGTCCCTTTCAAGGAATATTTGCTTGGACGATATTTCTTTAGAAAATTTTACATAATTCTCAACCCACAGTTACTTTTTCCAATTTAAACTATTCTAGTTTTGATTATAATACTAGTTATTTTTAATCATGGTGACTTTGGAATTAGATAGTTTTGAAGTGAAATATATAATCACTGTTATATATTTTTGTATTAAATAATTAGACATCGATATAAATATCTAAGCGAAGACATCATTTAAGATATTTTTCCTTTTCTAATTTAAAAAAAATAAGTGTAATCTTCCCCGCTTCTGAAATATTTCCATTCTTTACTTCCTGATTTAATTTATACCATGCTATCAAGGCTTCAGAGATACAATAATTGTAAGTTTTTAAACTAAAATTTCGGACGCAGCAGTCTACGGCACAGCAGTTTTATCACAACGAAGAACAAAGCCCTTTTAAAATACAGGGTTCGTCCGGAAAATAAGTGTACTGAGCTCAGGAAAAAAAATGTATTACACTTTTACATATCTTAAGCTAATATTCCTCAAAATAGGACCCTTGTGAGTCGATACACTTGTTCCAGCGGCGTTCCCATTCCTGGAACGCTCCCGCGAAGGCATCATCGGGAACCTCTCGAAGACTCGTCGTCGACCTCTTCTCTGCCCTCCACGAACATCTTGTGACACCGAAAGATCATATTTCTGGACATGGCTGACTCCCCGTAAGCCTGGTTAATCATACCGACAGTTTCGGTAGACGATTTCCCAAGCTAACCGCAAATTTGATGGAATAACGCTGCTCCAAAAACTTCGGCATCGCGTTCCGTGACGTGGGTCGAGCGTGGAGGTTCGCGTTAACAGAGCTCCTCACTACACCACAGCTCAGAGCTGACTGCCTTTTTCAGCGTCGCTTGCCAACATACCCCCCTCCAATCGCAGCCCGTCAGAGCGGTGCTGGGCGCGCCTGGAGCGGCGCGCCCAGCCCAGGAGTCAGTACACTTATTTTCCGGACGAACCCTGTAGATGTAAGTCGCTTTTCCATTAATTCAATCTTAATAATAATCATAGAACTTCAATTCACTCCCTACATACCACTCACTTCGTTCATAAAACAACCGTAAAAATTACGAATGTCTGATCGGATTGATTAGCAATGACTTGATTCGCTTTTATAGTGCACCAACTCAATGAATTTATATCACTTTTCCTTTGATATTGTAATGATATTGTTTACAATACTTTAAAATCACTAAGGATTGGCAGAAAAAAACAAAGTAAGGTTAAATAAACTTAAATTCACCCCTACTAGCATAAATATTCTTCTGCGAGGACGCGCAATTTCTGGGTTTACTTGAAACTTCCCCACCATTGAAGAATAAAGTAAAGAATACTGACTTCATTACATTTCATCAACACATATTATCATAACTACGATTTGAGACTTCACGCTACCAACAGGTGACGAATTCTCGAAATTTGGCCGTTGATATTCCTAAAAAAATACTTCAGTTTTTTATATGAATTTCTTACCCGTTCACTTCTCACATTTTCTAGCATCTTGAATCGATCCACGCGGGAAAGTGGAGAGCAATTTTCGATGCAATCTTTAAGTGGTCCTAAAGTAAGTTTAACGTGACTTGTTAGGTGTAAAACTGTTACGAAAAACTATTACAGACAAAACTGTTACGAATGATGAAGTGCGAAATTTAATGACGATTTCGACCGTATGAAGTCATCACTGGCGTTTCTTTTGTGGAATTAGGTAAAATAAAATGAATATGAGACTAGTGAGTGAAACTTATCATAGACAGATTTTATTCAGGTTCATAATGGTGTTATTTTAGCTACAAATTTTATTATTTACCATTCAACCTTAATCACTTCTAAAAAATATATTCCTAAGTTCACTTACAGTAACAATGAGCATGAATTCCATGAAGAGTTGAAGCAAAAAATGAAAATACCCAAACGATCAAAAATATAATGTTTGTGACTATAGGCATAAACACTATAGTTCACTTATAGTTGACCACTCAACACTATCACAATATTATTACAGGCATAGGGTCACGATATACTCCACAAGGAAAAAAGACAGCATTTGATCTCACTACCACACGAGCTCTTATCAAATGGGTTGAAAAGTATTTCCCAGAAGTGCCCTAATAATAGTTCTTTTAATGCCCTATCATGCCTTAGAAGTTGCATTAGTTAAAACGTGGGATATACGCAGCTGGTGAGTAACTTTCACTAGCCGTGAGAAGTCTAATGAGAGGAATCGTATTTGCATTCAACTACAATTTACGGTGGCAATAAATGGCAGAGGCGTCATGTTAAGACGCCATGCATTGCATTGCATTAACGTAACATTAGACCGCAATGCATGAGATGAAGAAGCATTTGTTGTGCAATAGACATATTACTGTAAAGACGTTAACTGGCTTTTATTCTAAAATTGAGTACATAAAATTAACGAAGGAATGTAGAAAAATCTGGCATTGGTATCTCTCCCAACGATTAGCGCATACTATATTACTGATGGAGTTCGCCTAGCCCCTCTGCGGAAGTAGGTTTCATATTTGAGATTCCAACCGACGGACAGAATACTACACCCAAAATGCTCTCCCCTCAGCACTCATCAGTAGGCACGGGAACACAATGTAAAATCCGCTGCCGCAGATATATTCCCATTTAATTCAGCCCTCCCAAAGTACAGAGGAGTACAAAAAGCCTCGTAAGACAGAGATTCAAAGCGCCTTTTCTACAGTCACACTCGCATTTAACCCTAAACTCAATTTATACGACGGGCTTGATGGTACAATTGAGAGAGATGATTTTTGCCAAGGCACTTTTAAAACACAGGAGAGCTAACTGAATGAAATCGAAGGAGAGGTGAAGCTGCAGTGTTCGGATATTCGACCCGCAGGTGATTTAATGGTCTCCACCTCCATCCTGCCCGCATACAATAGTCCTCTAATACGTTCTGGGACATCAGTTTTGGTGAAAGGTCAGGAGTCAGCACACTCCTTCCTGCGTGAGAAAGCCTGGTTAATATAAACCACAAGAAATTCAGTTTCGCAGCAGGAGAGGGAACGACCTTTCCTGGTTCCTATAATTCCAATCACATTTATTCAGCTCATCAATGAGCTCTTGAGCATGAAGTTTCTCAAACGCTCGGCGAAAAAATACAGGAACCAGAGACGAGAATAAATGAAGGCGACCGAAAAGAACAGGGAGACGGAGGGGCGAGAAAGCACCGGGGACACAAGGGCGTACCATGAACATGCGCGGTGAAGGAGACCTACCAGAAAGATGCGAACGCGAGAGCTAAAGAAAAACGGCAGGGTAGTCACCAAGAGGGGAAGGGGGACGGCGGGCAGGGCGTGGAGGGGGGACGTGGATGGTGAGTGGTGTGTGTGTGTGTGTTGGCTATGCTGAGGGGGCGGATGGTCTGCCTAGAGCCCGAGGGGGAGGCAGAGGACGGTGCGGGAGGGCAAAAAGTGGGAAGGGAAAAGGGCGGGGTGATCAGTTGGAGGAAGGAAGAAGAGGAGATTCGCGCGCAGAAATACGAGGAGGAAAGATGGGAAGAATGGGAATGGGCAATGGACGATGAGTAGAGGGGTGGGGAGTGTGTAGGTGAGTGGGAAGGGAGGAAGGGGGTTGGGCTCGGTAGGGTAGGGTCGCCCCTGAGGAGGACCGAGGGGGGAGGGGGCGATATGGAGGGGGTTGGGGAGAGGGGGGACGGGGCAGAATATTCGCGATATATAAGACGGAGACCGCAACCCTTTGGCTTTGCTAACGGCTTCCCCTCCTCGCGCACAATCGCATCGCATATACCCCTTTGGATCGTCGCCATTGCCTCTCCGGTCCCCGGAGACAAGTCGCAGAAAGACAAGGGGAAAAGGCACGCACCACGCACTCAATCGCTCCGCAGGAAGAAGGCACGCACCCCGCCCGCCGTTTTCCGGCTGCAAACATGAAGTGGTGGATCGTCTTATTCCTAGTCTCCTTCGCGGCGGCCCTACCTCACGACAAGGGCCGACCCCAGCAAGTGAGGAGGGTGGTCGCGCAGAGAAGAACCCGTAAGTATTTTTTTTACTACTCTTTTGTTCCACGTGTGTCGAAATCGGTATTTGTCTAAAGTTACAAACCGAATACGTGAGAAGTTTAAAACGACGAACACGAGCGATGTCCTCGACAAAATGGGCTAAAATTATGATTGAGAGACATAGTGATTGATTTTTTCAGAAAACAAGCTTTGTATTTAAAATGTTCAAAAGATTTGGGATAGAGAAAAGAAAAAAATAGGTATGGCAAACGAGCTAAATTTAATGGTAGTATTCCACCCATTTATCGTCTACTTCTAAGTATTTAGAACATAAATCATCACGCTGAAGCACATATCACATTACGGCAGAAATAAAACGCTCAAAATTCACCCATTAGTGACATAGGCACCTAATTTCACGCATTTTGTAGTTGCAGACGTTCAAATCACCCGGGCATAAAATATTTGCCAATTTCCAATTACATCTGGTTGCCGACCTATAATCGGACAATTTCCCATTTTTTATATTCGATAATGTCCCCCTTGAAAAGATATACATTAGTGCAGAAACTTTCTCCATTACCCATTTTTTACATAAATAATTACTGAATAAGAATCGCAGGTATTTTTCAGATAATGGCATTGAATAATTAGGTAAAAAATTCAGAAAATTTACATTTCGACTGCCCATTCCTACTTCTTCCTGCTGCTGCCAAGTCTTTCCTTTTTATTTATGATTCCATCGGGAAGAGAGTGAGTTCCTTGGCATTCGCGCTCCCGGTTGCGAAATATGTTCCCGTTCGGGGCAGCCACGCGCGATGGAGGAAGGTTAAGGTTGATGCCCGTGGTGTTTGATAATAGAGAGCGGGAAAAGAAGCGCGGTGGCATCGTGAAAACAATCTTAAGGGCGATTTTTCGCTGTTACGTGAGCTGGTTAAAAGTATTAAAAGGTCAAGCTATCTGTCAAATTCAGCAGGGCAGTCACGATTTCAGGAAGCATGGACTTACCACGCTTCTTTTCTTGATCTGTAGACGAAAATTAAAAATAATAATATATCTGGAAAATAAGGCATATTGGACTGTAATGATGAGAAATTAGCAAACACTTTTCTGTTTCACTACTATTTATTTGAACGGTATTTTGTTATTTAATTACAACTTTAGTAGGCGTCTCCCGCACTGAATCCGGGACGAAATGGATGCATGTAAAAAAAGTTACATTGCATTCAATTTTCCCCAGTTTTCTATCGGGAAGAATTCTAAAAGTTACAAAATTGAAATCAAGAACCCGTACTACGCGTCTTACCTTCAATGTAACAACAACAGTTATAACTAGAACTATTTGAAAATCATTTGCAACATCTTTCGGTGGAGTAAAAACAATTTAAGCAACTTTTACTATTTTTTCTCGAGGAGTAAATTCAACTTATTTAGAACTGTATAGAATTTACTAATCTGTAATAAAATATGCACTATTAAAGCTAAAAAATAATATGACATCGTACCTCGCGGGATGTTACATAACGAAGCTATTTCCGGCATATGATTTGTAAAATGGTTCTTATACTAGTACAAATTTAAACTCTTTCCGGCTCTCATCTATTTTCATAGTAATGCTTGGGGAAGCCTAAATCAGGAAGGGAATACAAGTGTCGTACTCTCTAATTAAAATTGATAAATTAGTTGTAGTTTTTATGGGAGACGACCGACAGCCAAGGTCATTTGCGCCATTAGGGATGGATGGGAAAGGAAGGGTGGAGAGAAACCCGGCGTCGGCATTAGCCTACTCTTGTCAAAAGGCGCCAAGGGGTCCGCAGTTTAACGTCCCATCCGACGAACGTCGTACTCACACAAAGTGCTCCCCACAAAGCACCTCAAGTAGGGATTGAGTAGGACCAAGTAAGGAAAAAAACACTGAAAAATATTAGTCTCCAGGGTTGGAACCCGGGCCCTCTCAATGGGGAGCCTGTACGTTAGCCACCGCACCATCCAGATCTAAAACTGATCTCTCCGTAGATAGTGGTAACGCGTATCTATAGTAAAGCTTCATATATGTTCTGATTTTTTAAGAGAACCCCAAAAAAGACGCATTCCCCTCTCCAGTATTTTGTCTTCCACTCAACAGATGGTTGGAACACTTGAACTAGTGGACAGTCAACAAATTTTATACAGTTGAAAATAGGTATTATATGCTGCTATTTCCATAACGGAGTTCACATTACGTTAAATAGTAGGGGAGTCTTCGAGCCGGAACTATATTCCTGATTTGACGCATCTGGGTGGAAAGGACACAACTTCAAGTATTGCTCAATCTATGAATTTAAGAAATTAATTGGCCCTTTGCTATAAACATATTCCAGCGACTGAAATGCCAATTCTTTAAAACAGAATAATCATCATAAAGTCGAAGGATGCAGACTTAGGAATCTATGTAGACCGCACATACGGTCTAAATAGATTCTAAATTTCTTAAATACATTCAGGAAGGGTACAATATGCTTATGTAGGATCAAACAGAGAGTTTAGGAATTTCATTTTGCCAAAGGAAACTTCAATATTTACTGCACACAAAAATGGGCAGTCTTGAAAGTAAAGGAGAAATGGCTTTTTAGATGGAAAAGAATGCGCGATGGGGGAAAAAATGAATCCGAAAATTCTTGCTCTTATGACAGGAAGGTAATGTTCTCCACCACCGTTCTAAAGATAAAAGAGATAAACAGGTAAGCGCAGGGATGATATCAACATTAAAAAGAACACTCAACACACTTTTCATTAATATGTATCCACAACAAAATAATTACTTCATTAGGTCCTCTATAATTTACGTGTTTTAGTTTTTATTCACGAAAATAATGATTTTTCACGCCAACAAGAGTGTGACATACTTCTTAAGTTTCACTATAGCTTCTCATTGGGAGAGAAAAGGACTCAAGCGGGTAATAAGGAAATACATAAAAATCACCAGTTGCGTTCCCAGATCGATGATGACCCTCACAAGTACCTAAAAACTGTTAGGGTTGGGCGTGATCATTTTGCATTGTACAAAACTAGCGGATCAAGGACAAATGGAAAGAAAGAAATACAGAGGAATACGTAATCGGTATCCCTCCTGGACCTCCAAGCCACAAGAATGCAACCACTTCAATACTCCGCCAAGTAATTGAACGATAATATTAATAAATTCTTAACTTAGTCGGAAATACTGCATGGAAGTCCCTTCTTCATTAAGAACTTACTGCTGCCCCGGATAATTAAAAATTGATTCCCTCTTTAAGAATTACACAATATTTGTTTCTTATCATGCTGCCTAGTGCGGTTGCCGATACTCTTAATTATTTGTAAACCTACTTCTTAAATGATAAGAAACATTTTCTAACTCGTACAAACTTCGCATAAAGAAATGAAATAGAGGAAAATGAGATCTCAGTTAAAAAGTAATAATTTCAGGTAATCTCTAGCTGAATAAAGTTTCAGGATCCATACTAGTGGATTGCAATTTTATGAAAGAATTAAATCCTCAAAAAGAATGTGGGAAACGCAATTTTCACTTTAGGTAATTGACTTAAAAGAATAGCCATGGATCTTAATCGATGTTGATTTATCTCCGAACCATTTAGAGATGATCAGAATCCTCAACTGCCAACCTTCTCAACACTTCCCACACGTTTATGCTAGTAACCGGAGCACAAAACCCCTTGAAAAAAATGAAAGCAAGTTATTTATTCGAACATGGAAATCCTCGGTAATTATTTACATCGAAATTAACCTGTGAAATTAACGATGGCATTGACTAAGTTTGACTCTTGAGTAATCTACTCAGTTCCATCGCCAAGGGGTACACAGTAAATAGATGACATGCTCCTTTTCAAGATCAAAGGAGTTCCAGCTCTCATCAGGTCGCAGAGGCTCACGGGGAGCTCAGGGAGGCTGGAGGATGAGAGGGAGGGAAAGAATTTCCATGTCGTTGACTCCGACTTGAACTTGTCCCGCGTCTCGGTATTTCCCCTCCGATCAGATTTCTCCGAGAAATTTCTAGCTTGGCGTGCCCCACACAGACGCTTCCGTTTGCTCGAAAATTCAGGCATTTCCACAAACCTCTTCATTTTCTCTCCGGGTTCTCACCGCCATCGCTGGATGAATTTAACAGCAGCACAGCTTCCATCCGAAGGCTTATCGATATGAATACGCTAGATTAATCGCAAGCGAAACCCTTGTTAGATACAGTCAACGATCAAAGTGAGAAACCTTGGAGAAAATGAAGAGATTTATGCCTAATTTTAGACTTCCACGTTTTAATTCCCCACCCTCCTGAAAGAAAGAAAGAGAGATTTTCTACCTATTCAATTTTCATAAATTATGCCAATAAACTTAAAAAGGTGAACTGTAACGGCACAAAGGTCAATTCAGGAGTGGAAAATAGAGCTGATACTATGGGTCACATCAAAATTTGGAAAATCCATGGAGCCACTTGAAACCGTGGCGAATTTCATTATTCTCTAAATACCCTTTAATACTTTGAAATATATTAAACATCTTCGAATTAAGGTTGACCATGGAAATAGATGTGTGTCGGCTAAGCGTATTTTAGTAAACTATTAAACCATTTTGTTGTAAAAGAGTATAAAATGTTTGATCGGAATATCTACAGCCTACACAAAACCTTTCCAGGTCCATTCTAAGAGCCTAGGCATCGAACTAATTTCGACAATGCAGTCCCTTTCCATAGGATTCCGGTTTGGCAACCTTTCGGGAATGACCTACCGATGGCTATTTATTCACGCACTCAGACCCCTCCGAATCTTAACACAACCGCCTGATCGATATCCCCAATGTCTCCAAGCGGTAATTGTTGGAGTGAGAGAAACGTTCTTTGGAGATTAATGAACTTGAACTTCACCCATGTGAGCAGTCTCGTGTCCATTACATTTAAATGAGATGGTTGCTCAATAAAGGTTGTTCACGGCATTTTTCACTCGCATTATTTATTATGCAAAAATTTAATTTTACGTGACATGGTCAGCTTGACGCATAATTTACGTGTGGCACAATTTTCATTGATTTAATTCCAATATTGAATCAGGGACAGATGTTGATAGTTGAATTTCCAAGAATCAATTTTTAATGGGGAAAACCAGCTTTTCGACATTGGCGAGATTATGTAGAAGAGATAAAGTTCAAATCATGAATAAGAGAAAAAAAACACGGCAGAATAAATTGTCATTCTTCCTGAATAATTCCCAGCAGCTACAAATAACAACTGACCACACTAACTGTTCCACTTTGACAGTTGACCCAGGATGACCCTCAAATAGGTTCATTTATATGGGCGATCGATTCCTACCAAACTTAAAATGTCGATGAACTCTGCATGTTCCTCGGGTTTTCACCGCGTTTCTTGACTAGCGCTGACAACAGTTTCGGCAGTATTCCAGTTGGCTCACTTAGGTCGAAGGTGGTCACCTACGACCTGAGTGAGCCAACTGGAATGCTGCCGAAACTGCTGTCAGCACTAGTCAAAAATCACGGCGAATACTCAAGAAACATGCAAAGTTCATCGAATCCACGCCGCTGAAACCTACCAATGTACCGTAAAATGTCAAAAATTAAATTTTTCATATATTTTCGTTGTTTTTTTCATTTCCTCTCGTAAAAACTTGCAGATAACATTGCTTCCATACAACAAAGTAGCACAGCATTTCGTCCTAAAGTTTGCTTTGGTCGGTGAGGGTAGAGCTCGCATAGCTGTAGAAAGCATTTTATCTTCTTGGAATGTTCAATCAAATATAAATACTATTTTCACACAAATAACTAGTCAAATATTCGTCAGATGATAGGCTAAGGATCAGTGGAAAAATTAAAATTCAAGTTTATATTGCTCGCTATCCACACGGAAGTTGAGCAGATCTTTAACTTCATTTTAGTAATTATTAGTATATTTGTTTCAGATTTCCTCATATTTTGACACCCAATTTTTAATTATTCACATTATATAATTCTTACATTTTTTGCTTTCCGTCTTACGGTTGTGATCTAATATTAAATGAAATATTTAAGTGGTTAACATTTGTTGGCTGTTTAGTCCTTTGATTGTACAGTAACTATTTTGAATACATACACAAATAACTAAAACAAGACTATCTCTCGAGGGTCCCTTTTCCTCTCCCGCCGATTTCTTTCCTGCTTTACTATTAAATAACACAGTTGCAGGCGTAACATGGTGGAAATCCTTCATGATGAAAGACGACACTTGGCTTTTTCGCATAAAATAGTTTTAGTACGGCATTACCAGTTCCACTACCTGAAGATGTTACGCTGTAACGATACCTAGTTCGTAATAAAACTATTTTATGTGGAAAGGCCAAGTGCCTTCTTTCATCATGCTTTACTATTATTTAGTTATTTGCCAACACATGTGATCGAAGTTCTAGTTTCACTCTTTCCTTTATTGCTTTAGAGTAATTTTATTGTTCTTCTAGTTCCTACTTTACAAATGAAGTATCAGCTCCAGTTTTTATTTATGATTCTTCTATACCATGGCCTGGGCAAGTGCCATGCCAAATTGGCACACCGATACCCGTTCGATCGCCGAAATTAAGCAATGTTCGCCCCGTACGGAGGTCGAATGGGTGACCTCCATACCTTTACCATGGTTCTCTTGCCCATGGCGTGCATGTGGCAGCTCGATTAAACGTTGTTTCCACAATGAACCAAGAAACCTAAGTGCTCGAGGTTACTGTCGAAGGCCACCTTCCACACCAACAATCAAGTTATGTCCTGGTTTTTCAATCATAAATGCTTCGATGATCTATGCACCATGTGTGACAGCCGTCCGCAATACTTCTCTGACGCCAGATGTTGGTCAAACTCATGAGATTTCCTCTTCCGATTTGGTACTTATGGCTAAGCAAAATTCTGCGATTTAAGACGTTCAGACACTAATTTGCATTACACCTATCTTCATCTACATCTAA